>NC_092741.1:51858852-52168852 GCF_047496795.1 Chiloscyllium punctatum | reverse complement strand
TATAGGTCAGATCTCAAATAGAAACCTTCTTGATAGATCATAGTTTGATTTGCTTGGTTTTAAAAAGGGGGTTTCTCACTCAAGCATAACCACACAACGCTGCAATAAACAGAATTCTATTAACAAAAGAAATATATGATAAAATTAAATAAACCAAAGTATCCATTTGTACTAAAAATTCACAGATTTTTGAACAGTAGGAGTAGAATCTAATTTATCCCAAAATGTTCCTTCATAAATTGAAAAGAAATACTTTATGTAATACCAAAAAAAAGGCCATAGATATAGTTCATGATATATTTTTCTGTGATATATCATTCTGTGAACTTCACAGGAACTGGTCCATTCAAAGTAAAACGGAAACCAAATATCTTCCACTCTAAGCTATGGATTTTTACTTGAAGCTTAAAAAAATGTTTTAGAAGTCTCTAACAAACCTTTATTCCCTATTATTTACCTTGCTGGGTTGCAAAGTAATCTAAGGTAAACAAAATGATCCATGAACATACACTCATTCACACTAAAGTCAGGTCTCACAAACTGTTTTAAAAGAAGTCACCATGGCTACTGAAATACTTACAAACTTATTATTTACTTTAAACATACAGAAAAACCACAAGTTACTAACTCAAAAACCAAAACCAAATTTATAATAATGTTTTTAAATCAGTTTATATCACAATTTGAAGATGTGTGTAACTGAACTATACACTGCTCTATATGCTACACCTGTACTTCAGAGATAGTTTGCTGTGATTTGGGTGCAGGTCAAAACTATTACTTCTGAGCCAAATTCCATCATTCGTCTCTAATAGATCTTCCTGGAAGCACCAGTTTTATTGTCCTTCTTTGGAACATTTCCTCAAAACAGAGTGGAAACCAAACCTTTGAATATTTTTTCTGCAAGAGGTTGATAGATTTTGATAAGGAAGGAGATGGAAGATTCCTGGGAGTTGTTGGGAATGTGGGGCAATCAAGTCAGCCCTGATCTTGCTAAAAGATGGAACAGGCTGAAGGTACTGAGTAGACAGGCAGAAGGCTGGAAGAAGCTGAAAATGTGTTGCTGGAAAAGGACAGCAGGTCAGGCAGCATCCAAGGAGCAGGAGAATCGACGTTTCAGGCATGAGCCCTTCTTCAGGAATGAGAAGAGTGTACCAAGCAGGCTAAGATAAAAGGTAGGGAAGGGGGACTTGGGGGAGGGACAGTGGGAAAGCGATAGGTGGAAGGTGGTCAAGGTGAGGGTGATAGGCCGGAGTGGGGGTGGGGGCGGAGAGGTCAGGAAGAAGATTGCAGGTTAGGAAGGTGGTGCTGAGTTCGAGGGTTGGGACTGAGACAAGGTGGGGGGAGGGGAAATGAGGAAACTGGAGAAATCTGAGTTCATCCCTTGTGGTTGGAGGGTTCCTAGGCGGAAGATGAGGTGCTCTTCCTCCAGCCGTCGTGTTGTTATGGTCTGGTGATGGAGGAGTCCAAGGACCTGCATGTCCTTGGTGGAGTGGAAGGGGGAGTTGAAATGTTGAGCCACGGGGTGGTTGGGTTGGTTGGTCAACCAGAGTGTGGGGGTAAGTACATGAAAGTTTTTGGTCTTTAATTTCTGATATGGCTAGGAAGAACTGTTTGTTTAGTGTATGGATTCTTCTGTGGATGTAGAACAGTAGAATCCATACACTAAACAAACAATTCTGCCTAGCCATATCGGAAATTAAAGACCAAAAACTTTCATGTACTTACCCCCACACTCTGGGTTGACCAACCAACCCAACCACCCCGTGGCTCAACACTTCAACTCCCCCTCCCACTCCACCAAGGACATGCAGGTCCTTGGACTCCTCCATCACCAGACCATAGCAACATGACGGCTGGAGGAAAAGCGCCTCATCTTCCGCCTAGGAACCCTCCAACCATAAGGGATGAACTCAGATTTCTCCAGTTTCCTCATTTCCCCTCCCCCCACCTTGTCTCAGTCCCAACCCTCGAACTCAGCACCACCTTCCTAACCTGCAATATTCTTCCTGACCTCTCCGCTCCCACCCCCACTCTGGCCTATCACCCTCACCTTGACCTCTTTCCACCTATCGCATTTCCAACACCCCTCCCCCAAGTCCCTCCTCCCTACCTTTTATCTTAGCCTGTTTGGCATACTTTCCTCATTCCTGAAGAAGGGCTCATCCTTGAAACGTCGATTCTCCTGCTCCTTGGATGCTGCCTGACCTGCTGCGCTTTTCCAGCAACACATTTTCAGCTCTGATCTCCAGCATCTGCAGTCCTCACTTTCTCCTAGAAGGCTGGAAGAACACAATATACCAGGCAGCATCAGGAGGTGGAGAAGTCGACGTTTCGGGGTGTACCCTTCTTCAGGACTGGGGATGGATGTAAGGTGAGCACAGATAAAGCGAGTGGCAGGGGCAGGTTGGTGAAGTGGGGAATGGTGAAGACCAGTAGAGGGTAGGACTTGGTTGGTCAATGGGAGGAATGAATCTGGTTGGTGGCAGGGAGGAGTGGAAGGGAGGGGCTGGGAAGGGAGGTTATTTGAAATTGGAGAATTCAGCGTTGAGTCCTCCGGGCTGTAGGTTGCCCAGGTGGAAGCTGAGGTGTTGTTCCTCCAATTTGCAGTTTGGTTCATTGTGGCAATGGAGGAGGCCAAGGATGGTCGTGTCGGAAAGGGAGTGGGAAGGGGAATTAAAATAAGCAATGAATGGAAGGTCTCCCTACTGAAGACCAGACATTCGGCATTCAAGTTAGATAATCCAGACCTATAAAGAAAATCCAGATATGACTTCCGCAAAGCCACCAGAGATGCCAAGAGGCAGTACCAGACCAAGTTAGAGGCGTAAACCAATCATACAGACTCCCGCCATCTGTGGCAAGGCCTAAACAACATAACGGGATACAAAATGAAGAACAGCGAGATAGCAGACAGACACATCCCTCCCTGATGTACTCAATGCTTTCTATGCTCTGTTCAAGCAGAATGCCAGCTATGTGGTGTCACCTGTCACAACAGCCCCAGACTGGCCTGTTCCCTCCCTCACTGCTGCAGATGGCAGATTAGTCTTCCTGGGAGTCAACCCAAGGAAAGCGACATGCCGGGATAGAATCTCCAGTCATGCACTTAGATCTTGTATGGACCAGCTGGCAGAGATATTCACTGACATCTACAACCTCTCACTCCTCCAAGCCTAAGTCTCCACCTGCTTCAAGAAGACCACCATCATCCCAGTAACTAAGAAAGCACATGCAACATGCCTTAATGACTACTGCCCAGTGGCTCTGACCTCCACAATCATGAAGTGCTTTGAGAGGCTGGTCATGGTCCACCTCAACTCTCGTCTCCCAGCCTGCCTCAATCCCCTGCAATTTACCTACCAATGTAATAGGTTCACAGCGACAGCGTTTCCCTAGTGCTGCACTCATCCCTGGAACATTTAGATAACAAGGTCATCTATGTCAGACTCCTGCTCATCGACTACAGCTCTGTCTTCAACACCATTATCCCCTCCAGACTGATCTCAAAGCTCCAAGACTTCAGTCTCAGCTCTGCCCTCTGCAACTGGATCCTCAGACAAGTGAAGGTAGACAACAGCACCTCCTCCACAATAACACGGGACACCAGAGACCCCAAGGATGTGTTCACAGCCCTCTACTGTACTCCCTGTACACCCATGACTGTGTAGCCAAATTCCAAATGATCGCTGTCTATAAGTGTGCTAATGACACCACCATGGTAGGACAGATATCAAATAATGATGAGTTAGAATACAGGAAGGAGATAGAGGAATTGGTGTCATTGTGCAATGATAACAATCTTTCTGTCAATGTTGGCAAAACTAAAGAACTGATCATTGACTTCAGAAAGGGAGGAGGAGAACACACCCCTATCTACATGAATGAAGCAGAGGTTGAGAGGGTTGAGAGCGTCAAGTTCCTTGGCGTGACGATAACCGCCAACCTGTCCTGGACTTCCCACGTAGATGTGACAGTCAAGAAGGCACAACAATGCCTCTTCTTCCTCAGGCAGCTCAGAAAATTCGGCATCTCCATAAGGACCCTCACCTCAATCTTTACAGATGCACCACAGAAAGCATATAGTCTGGATGTATAATGGCTTGGTATGGCAACTGCTCTGTCTAGGACTGTAAGAAACTATAGAATATTGTGTACACAGCCCAGACCATCTCAGAAGCCTACCTTCCATCCACAGACTCCACTTATACTTTTTGTTGCCAAAAAAAGCCTGCCAATATCATTAAAGACCCTCCTACCATGGAATGCTCTCCTACAACCTCTTCCATCAGGCAGAAAAATACAGAAGCTTGAACACATGCACCAACAGGTTCAAGAACAGCTTCTTCCCTGCTGTTATTAGGTTGATGAATGGACTCTCTAACTTCAAATAATATTGATCTTGTAAACGTTGATCTTGTCTGCGCATCTCCTGTTCAATGTAACCTGTCTGCCTCACTCTGTCTAAGCACTCTATGATCTGAATGTCTTTGCTTGCTACGATCTGTCTGTACTGCTTGCAAACAAAGTTTTTCATTGTAGATAGGAACACGTGACTAGATAAATCAAATGAAAATAAAACACACCTTTGGGCAACTGGGCCTCAAACCTAGACTTGCTTAGAGTTAGAGACATTGTCACTGTGCTACAACAGACCTGGCCTGGTGTCATATGATTAGTGTTTTTTTATTTCTCTGCCAATAATATATTCTCTGCTGAGTTACTTCAGAACTGGTCCTGTTGATGCCAACCTACCCAAGGTTTAGCTTCTGTGCTGCCTAATGATCTTATCTCTGTTTCCCAATGCCGTTCCATTCATATATTCTACTGATTGGTGTGCACCACTAATCACTATCCCGGATAAATATATCCCATATTTAAGTAGAGAATAGTAAAAGACCAAATTAAAGTTCTGAGTCAATGAGAGCTCTAGGATGAATCTGACTTGTACATGGGGTTGTAGCCTTGAACATAACACTGGGAGTCTTTCCATGGAGAGCCAAGAAGAAGGCACCTTCTCTTCCTTTGTTCATTTCAGATTGTTTCACTCACATCAGCCCTCAGTTCAAATCTTCATTCTCTCCAGCCTACCTAGCTTCCCACCAAGTTTGTCACTGAGACACCCTCATTGCTTTCCTTCAAAAAGACTGTAGCAAACAACTTCCCACGCCGGGAGATAAACTTCTCGGGCAATGTCGTAATATCAGAATTGATGTCTGGGTACTCTTAGCAAAAGTAAGAATCTTAGAGTAAACAGTAACAAGCTTTATTAATTATGCATACTTTGTAGAAGAGAGACTTAACACAGGACATTTCTAGAATCTTCCACACTCTGTTCTCAGTTCCATGTGGGCCTGATATCATCAGTGATGCAGTCTAACAATTAGCATATAGTAACTGATCCCATGAAAACTACAGATTTCAGAAAAGGTTAGAGTGGGTGAATAGAACTGATTGGATTGCACTCCAGGGAACCAACATGAATTCAATGAGCTGAATGGCCTCCTTCTGTACTCACACACAGAGCAGGCAATGACCTAGTGGTATTAATGCTGAACTGTTAATCCAGAGACCTATACAATGTTCTGGGAACCCAGATTTGAATCCCACCATAGCAGATGATGGAATTTGAATTCAATAAATCTCTGGAATTAAGAGTCTAATGATGACCATGAATCCATTGTTGACTGTCAGGGAAAAAAACCAAACTGGTTCACTCATGTCCTCCAGGCAAGGAAATCACCCATTCTTCACCTGATCTGGCCAACATGTGACTCCAGACCTACAGTAAGGTAGTTGACTCTTAACTGTCCTCTGGGCAATTAGGGAAGGGCAATAAATGCTGGCCTAGCCAAAGATGCCCTCATCCCATTGGAGGAATAAAAAATAAAGGCTATGACCAACTCCCAATCAACAATCATCCATTTCCAGGTTAAATGATAAATTCCTCGTCCATTGAATTTAAACTTTTCATCTTCACATTTTAATCCCTTCATGGCTTGTAGATTGAGAGGACGCCTTGAATGTCCTCTGAGAAGCTACTTAAAACAAAAGTTAAAAACAGAGAGTTCCAGCAGGCTTTCATGTTTGCAATATCAAACAAGTTACCAGGAGGCCATCAACTGTTGTATCTGTGTAACCCCATACCATAGATTTTTCAATTTAGCTACATCTAACTCCTCCCCCAGCTTCTAGCTCAAATGTTGAGATGACTACTTCCCATTCAAAACATTCTCAGCTTACCTTGATTCTGGTCTCTACCTACGGTCAGCAGATTTCTCTTATTTGACATCCTCACTGGAAATCATGCTTCACTGTTCCGGTGAACTTCGGTTTCCAACAATCTAGAAATTCTTCGCCCAGCCTGAATATAGTTCTCCTCAGCCCGATGAAGGACAAATGGTTGGTTTCCAAACCAAGTCCCAACATCATCTTCAAAGTGATACTCAGATCTAGGTTTGATATGGTTGCTATTCTTTTCCTCTCCTCCTCCTCCTGGACTGGGGCTTCTTTCTCTGGAGCTTTGGAGGCTGAGGAGTGGCCTTGTAGAGGTTAATAAAATCATGAAGGGCATGGACAGGGTGAATAGCCAAGATCTTTTTTTTCTAGAGTGGGGGAGTCCAAAACTAGAGGGCAGAGAGGAAAGATTTAAAAAGATTTAAGGGGTAACTTCTTCACGCAGGCGCTTGTGCTTGTACAGAATGAGCTGCCAGAGGAAGCGTTGGAGGCTGGTACAATTACAACATTTAAAAGGCATCTGGATATGTATATGAGTAGGAAAAGTTTACAGGGATATGGGCCAAATGCCGACAAATGGGTTTAGATTAATTTAGGATATCTGATTGGTAAGGCCAAGTTGGACCAAAGAGTCTGTTTCTGTGCTCTACAACTCTGACTCAGAGTCCTCGCTCTGTGCTATTTGCTCTGGTTCTACAATCCTCAATAAATCTGTTTTTTCTAACTCAGGCCTCTTGTGTAGCCTCACACTTTTTGACCCACCATTGGTGATTAGACCTTCCACTGTTTCAGTTCTGAAATGGTCTCTTATAAACTTTGCATACCATCTTCTCACTCTCCTTTAAGTCCCTCCTTAAAATCCACTTCTTTTCCTACCATTCGTATCTTTGGCAACTGGACAAGAAAGCTTGGATTCTCGCAATTGTGTGTATTTGGCCTCCTTTTGTGAATATGAATCCTTAAAATAACTGAAATGCACTGTATGCCCTTATTGAATTTTTAATGGTGGTTTTGGCTTAAATTTCTCAATTTGTAAACAAAAACTTAGTTTTGCCTTCCTGGCATAATGAACATTATGCCTAAAGGATAGCTGCTAGATATATGAGTTTTATAAACCAAATTTGATTACTCCATTTATTAATTAGCTTTATGAAGTATTATGCCAGATTCCAAACAACCTTTCAGAACAGCAAATATTGTGGTAACACTTCACAGGACTTGCTTTCTGCCAATAACCATCCAAACAATCGAGTGTTTTGTTTTGATTTTCCTAATCAACCTGTTCAAAGCCTTTGAGGTTACAATGAAAACTGTTTTACAAAGGCCCACCTCATTCGAACTCAAGGGTTAAACACTGAGTATGGAAAGGCAGACGCCTTGTATGCAACCAAAATCATTTCCAACAGGATCCATTTCAAACCTTCATGACGTACCTTTGGAGCAGGTGGAACTTGAATGCAGTCTCCTAGCTCAAAGGTAGGGACACTGTCACTGCACCACAAGAACCCTCAAGTAATTTGGTAACTTCACTCTCAATTATTCTCGGAGGGAGAAGTAATTGGGCCAAGTTGCAGAGAATTTCTGCTCTGTTAGTGAAAAGTGCAATTGAAGTACTTTGGTTGACTAATTTAAAAGGTCCTCAGATTGATCCAATATTCCACTGCACATCTACCTAAACATTAGAGGGTTCTTGTGGCACAGCGGTAGAGTCCCTTCAGCTAAGCCAAGAGTCCTGGGTTCTGTCCTACCTGCTCCAGAAATGTGGGACAATATCTCTGAACAGGTTGATTAGAAAACAAACGGACTAAACAATGGAATTTTGTTTTCTAAATTATTGTGATATATTAAAACCCATGCATTCTTATCAGCAAAATCTTTTTTTTAAAGAATGCTGCATGTTGGTCACCTCAATGACTCAATAAACTTTCCAGTTCTCACACAGTGACAGTCTTTTTGCTGAGGACATTCTCCAATTATCAAGCAACACACCAAAAAAAGTCCAGGTCATGTACTCTTTCAAACACATGTCACTTCAGTGATCATAACCTTTCAGGTTACAATGAAAGCTGTTTTACAAAGGCCAACTTCTTGATCTCAAGGGTTAAACACAGAGTATGAAAAAGCAGACACCTTGTATACAACCAAAATCATTTCAAACAAGTTCCCTTCCAAACCTTCAATTTTATTAATTAGGATTGTAGCAATTTTTTCGTACAGCCACAGTTTGATTGTATTGGAAGTACTATTTTGTTTCCACCAGTTTAATATTACTTCCATACCTCTCCAACGCAACCCTAGATTTTTTTTCTGCCCATTCATAAAACTAACGAATTATTGAATGTAAAGTTGATGCAAGATTTTGCAAGTACTTTGATTTGGTGAAGAATGGTCTGCAATTTCCCTGACCTGCTTCCCTGCTCCAATTCCCTCTTGCTTTGAGGGCTATATTTTTTCTTGACAGATGTAGAACATCATTTAGCACATCTGTACTTTCTTCACAGTCTCTGTTGCTTGCCTTATTAGCTCTTACCACTTTCCCTTCAGCTCTTTCTGCAGAGCACACTCCCTTGTATCACCACTGACTTTCCAAGCCTCCGGTATGTTTTATTGGTTGGTTTATCTCCACTCTGTAAGAGGTGAATAAGAATAAAGCAAATAAAGTGGATGCTGAAAAGTTTTGCAGAAGACAAAAGCACCACATACACTGAGAAATGCAAAAAGAAATTCAATATTGTAATTGATTAAGAGATCTTCATGTGTGCGAGAAAGAAAGATGTAGCGTTCAGAAAACAATACATGATGTATGTCTGCACAATTTGTCTGTTTCCCCCAATTTTCATGGAAATCTTCAATATTACTATCCAGTTATTAAATTATGCAGAAGCAACATATTCCACACTGAATAGCCAGCACTTTTGGAGCAGCATATCACTCAGCACATTGAGATGATGCATTTTATCAGAACATTCCCTACTCACCTGATTGTTTTGCACAATATAGTTATACAATATTCATATAAAGTTCCAAGCTATAAAGTCCAAAATTGACAATGAACCCTACTTCCTTCAGTCCAAAATATTCTAGCCAATAAGATTAGATTAGATTCTGTACAGTGTGGAAACAGGCCCTTCAGCCCAACTAGTCCACACCGACCCTCCGAAGAGTAACCCACCCAGACCCATTCCCCCTATCTAATGCACCTAACTCTACGGGCAACTTATCATGACCTATTCACCTAACCCGCACATCTTTGGACTGTGGGAGGAAACCGGAGCACCCGGAGGAAACCCAAGCAGACACGGGGAGAATGTCTGTGTGGAGTTTGCACAGTCAGCCGAGGCTGGAATCGAACCCGGAAAAACACTACTGTTTCCTGATACTTACCCAACCTAGCAACCATTTTGCTATTTGCTTTATCCCTTGGGCAGCTCTGTTCACAAGTCAATTATGTAGCATTTTCTCAATTGCCTTTTGGAATCCATGTACATCATCATCAATGTTACACTCAGCAACCCTCTCTAATAACTCAACATAAATTTGCTTGAGTATTTTTGTTGCATTAACAGAGAAGGTTGATGAGTGTAATATTATAATAACTCCATGCTACTTTGTTTAATTAACCCACATTTGTCCAGGTGCCTGTTAATTTTGCCCTGCACTGTTGGTTCAAGAACCTTGCCAAGCTACCCAAGGCTAAATTATCTGATCTGTAGTTGCTCTGCTTGGCTTTATGACTTTAACTTGAACAGTTCTTTACATTCTGCAGTCCTCTGGTATTGCTGTGAGTCTCAGAAAAACAGGAAAATTGTGCCCAGTGCCTCCACAATCTTCATTATTTTCCACACTCTTTAGTTCCAAAAATGTCATATTGGACACGAAACATTAACTTTGTTATCTCTTCACAGAATTTGCTAGACCTGATATTTTTAAGATTTACATTCCACTCTCTCTTCCCATTAAATCCTTGGATGCATCTTATCTGGTCATGGTGTCTTATTACCTGCGAGTATAGACAATCCAATACCTTCCTTTTGAACACATGAATTGTCAGAGCTAGCTCTTTTTTCACCACTACCTGTGTAATATCTTCTTGTTTGGTAAAGATAGATGCAAAGTATTAATTAAATACATTAATCATGCCACATGTTTTCAGGCTTAAATCACTTTAGGGTTGTAATCATCCTACACCATCTCTTCACCATGATTTTACTATTTTTATGCCTATAGAAAACCTTTTTTTAATGTTAGCTGCCAATCTCTTTTCAGACTCTCTCTTTGTTTGTGTTCTTTACTTTTTCAATACCCTTTTGTATTTTCTATTTTCAACCTGTTACTCACATGCACCTTATTTTCTTTCTCTTCATGTCCCTGTCTATATTTCTTCAGAGAGCTCTGGATTTGTTTGCCCTTTGTAGAAATGTACCTCAACGATGCCCAAACTCTCTCTTCCCTACAGATAACTCATCCATCAGTTACAGTCTTGCCTGTAAACTTTTAACTCCAATTTAACTGGGTCACATCTATTCTTACTCCATTGAGGTTGCCTTTCTTAATCTGGATTATTGCTTTTTCTTTTCCATAACTAATGTAAACCTTACAGTATCAAATCAGAAAGTGCTGGAGAAACTCAGCAGTTCTGGTAGTATCTGTGGGAAGTGAATGTTATGAGTCAGAGGTAATTCTTCAGAACAGGATTGAAGAAAAATTACACCAGACTCAAAATGTTAACTCTGTTATTCTCTCCACAGATGTTGCCAGAATTGTTGCGTTTCTGATTTTCTTTCAGGTTTCTAGCATCCACAGTATTTTGCTTCTGATTACACCTTATGATAGAATGACCATTGTCTCTTCATGTTCTCCTACTGACACTTGATCCACTTTGTCCAGCTCAATTCCAGGTAGCAGGTCCAGTGGAGCTTATGCTCATGTTGAACTGGTGACATACCACTGTGGAAAATAGTCCTGAACACACTCTAGAAACGCTTGCCTCCCTCTGCCTTTCGCAGTACTACTATCCAGTCAATATTCAGACAATGCAAGTCCCCCGTTACCACTATTCCAGATCACTCACACCTCTCTAAGTTCCTTGCAAATTTGTTTTCAACATCTTTCTACTCTTTGAAAACCATGGCGAGGTTTCAATGTCCCCCAAAAGCATTAAACTGAGGTGCTGGATTCCAAGTCCAGGGCTGTTACCACTATGCCAATGCTACCTCTTGAAGGAGACATGGCTATCCTGGGCAGAGATGTTATGACACACCTCTGGAGCAGGTGGCACTTGAAGCTACTAGCTCTCCTGTCTCAGAGATAGGGATGCTACCACTATGCCACAAGAGCTCCCCACTGCACCTCTCTATGATGGCCATGTAGACTCTGTGAAGCAATATAATTGAACCCTTTTCATTTCTAAGCTCAAATGATTGGTTTAACTCTTGGATCACAACATAAAACCCCCAGGTAAATTATATTGTGGGATCCTTTAAATCACTCTCTCTATTTTCTTTTCTCTGCCATTTCTGCACCACGACAACAATGTATTCTGCAAACGGGGCTGTCCACACAATGGAGGTTTTCAATTCATTGGCTCAGACTTTGTTGGGATAAAACCCCCCGTCGTCAGTGCATTCAAAACCTGTGGGGAGGAAGTACTCGTGGGGAGTTGTGAAGCCCCAGCGCTGCTCCATCCTTAGCCCAGCAACAACAAAAAAACGAGAGGGAAGTGCGGAGACATTGCCGGATTTTGGGCGATTAAACTCCCCAGATAGTCAGAGCTGTGAATATGGAGGGAGTCATTGAAGCCTGTAATGTTGACCCGCGATGCCATGCAGCGTTGGAGGCCCAGAGGCTGTGACCTTATTCCTGCAAGTGGTACATTTATTGAGGTTTCTTATTTTTACTTCCAATTCCTTTTTTTCTCTCTCTCTCTATATCCAACCTTCCTGTTCCTCACTATATATTTAATTTGATCCCCAAAGTCTTCCTCCCCACCGCCCCCCCCCCCCTTGCGTTTCCCACTGATCTTTAACTGTGATCAGTTACTGCAATAAACTGGTCCTGTCGCTCAGTGTGCCTGTTGCTCACACTGCAGTGTTGTCAGCTGGGACTCCTCAGCGCTGTGAAGGTAGTTCAATATCCCCCACGACCAGCATTGAAATCAACGCATATCTTTTTTTTAAACAAGCGCTGCCCCTTCAGTTCACTGCCCACCCCCTTTCAGGGTGCTCATTAATTCAGTGTATTTCTGATGTTCCGACAGCCTGTCAATACAAAACAGGTCAGTCCCGGCCATTCGAGCTGCATCGATACAGAAACCCCTCAATTCCTCAATAAATCGAGTTCGCCTTTTTATAAAAAAAAACAAATCACATCATGCAATCGCGTCCCACTTCTCAAGAGGAGTTAAAACAAAACACAGCTTCTTTGTTAAGCCCGTGGAAAGTTTCTGGGCACGATGATCCACCCCATTGGGATTAGTTCCGATGAACCACACGCACATTGTCCAGTAAATGGACACAATCCCACCGCAGTTTCCACCTTCCCAGTAAGAAGGGAATTCATCCTTCTGGGATAGACAGTCCGCGGGAGGCGTAAAGTTGGACGTTTGGCCAGAGAGTGCAGAGACTGCCCGGGAGGGAGCGTGCAGCCCTTTCCTCAATCTCCCCGTTCTCCCCCTCCGGTGTCGGCCAAGTCCCAGGGTGTATGCCGCCTCACCTGCAGGTCACGCTGTGCAGCCAGAGCTGCTCACTGCCTGCTGCTGCCTGAAGGGGGCTGCTCCTGGGCATCGAGCAGTCATTTCTGATGTCAAGCCTGAGACTGGGTGGTGTTTCCTCGCCGGTGGATAGGTAGATACAGCGAGGAGACTCTCACCAGAAAGAGAACACTCACCCTCCCCCATGCCCCGCCCTGCTTCCTCTCTGTCTCCACAGAAATTCTCAGCCGAAATACAAGAGTGTAACTGAGAGGGAGCTTGAGTTCTGTTCTGAGCTCCTCTTCCTCCCACTCGCCGGGGATTTTTTTATCCCCCTCTGAAAACCCTATTATATCTGCGCACTGGAAATAATTTCCCTGACCTTCAGAGCGGTTGGGGGTATGGGAGGAGCCGGGGCAAGGAACACAGTATACACAACACCAACTAGTCCAGTGTCGCTAGCCAGATAAAAATCAAAATCCTTTAGACAGGACAAACCATCAGCGCTACTGCAGCAACCTTGGACATTCGGGAACCCGCAGAGGCTGCTCTACCTTATTATCGCTGCTAGATTTAGTCAAGGATAATATATTGGAACACGACTTGGAGAAGCCGGGGTTGGGACTGGGGTGGACAAAGTTAAAAATCACACAACACCAGGTTATAGTCCAACGGGTTTTGAGACCAACAGGTCTCATGCTTCCAAATAAACCCGTTGGACTATAACCTGGCGATGTATGATTTTTAATATTGGAACGTAGGAAATTGGGCATTCCAATGGGGCGCCAGCAGAATGCAAATACTCGAATATTGATCTGACAAAGGCAAAGGACGAAAGGAAGGGTGCTTAGAGGAGGGGACCCCACTGCCCGAGGAAGACTCTATCCTGACATCACACAAATAACAGATCACCGGCTTTGTAATCACAACGCCGTTCCATTCATTATTAGTCTGTGTTGCTAATACAACCAAAGCAGAAGGAGCAACTGGTGGAGATGCAGTTGTATTTACAAAACAAATGCGATTTTTAAGGCATATTATAGCCTGCGCGGTCTGGCCAGATGGGTTTCATTCTGTGTAATTGATGCACAATAAATAATTCAATCACAAGGATATTATTGCTGCTGATCTAGCTCAGGATTCACCTCTCCACGAAACATCACCCACAGACAAGCATCTTACGACCGCCCGTCTCAGTCGAAGCTGGGCAGATTGAGGGTAGCCTCGAACACAGGATCCCAGTGACAGGAAGCGCTGAGTCAACTGCGTGGTGCTCAAATCACACTGGCCCTTGTCTCATGTGGAGTCCTAATCACTAAGAAACAAGATTGAATCACAGAAGATTGTGTGGAGAGGAGCGACAAGGCTGATCTCTGGTGTCAGGTCTCTGAATTACAAAGGAAGATCTTCTCAGCCCCCTGAAAGCTGGTGTCTGAAAGGTGATCTTATAAATGTATAAACTTTCGCTAAAGGATGGAACAAAATGTGGAATTCTGCAGATGCTGGCTATCTGAAATAAAACTGAAGTGCTGGAGACACACAGCATCTGTGGAGAGATTAACAGAATTAATATTTCCAGTTCAGAAACTTCTTCAGAACTGGTGTTTCAAATTTCCAACGTAGAGTCTCAAAATATTGTCTCAAAATATTGGTCAGAATCTTATTGGAGCCTGAAAGACGCTGCCTATGGCAGGAAATGAGGTAGAATTCCATAAAACCACTCTCACTGCAAGTTTCAATCGAAGTTTCAAACATCAAGGTGAGATCCTGCTAGCAGCAGTTAGTTGCCTTTTAAGGGGAGTTATTGTTTCTTAATGATCTTATTTACTATGCAGCTTTCCATTGTACCACAGTCTGAAAGCAAACTGGAAACAGCCAAACCTTAACATTGCAACTCCAGCTCCCTATTCATTCCAAAGGCCGTCTATATTGGTCACCAGGCACCACCATCTCAGGGTAAGGTCCATGGGTACTAGCCAAATGCACCTCACACCCACAGACACTGGTATCTGATATGTGCCAGCCTCCTTAAACCTTCATGGCAGATCTCTGATTCACTTCCAAGAAACTCCTGCACTTCAATGCTGTCCTTTGGAGGGCACTAGTAACTAATGCAGCAGCATCGATAGGATGTGCTCATGGACACATATCCCCTTCATCAGGGTCGGATGGGTAGTGAGGTGAGTTTTGGCACTTGCAGTAAGTAAGCCCACCATTTCAGGCTTGGCGGAGAGAAACTTGCAATGAAATGTGTCGAAACCAAAAACAAAACCCAGAAAAAGTAAGATCTTACCCTGATTTTCTCTACAGATGCTGCCAGTCTTCAGAGTTTCTCCAGCACTTTCTGTTTTTATAATAAACTGAACTGTAGGACTCCACAAGTCAAGATAGATTGAAATGAATACAAGGTAAATTTAGATCTAATGGTGTGAAATTCCGCCTCACACAAAGCATGGCCTACATGGGGAATAAATCTTGAGAGAGAACACTGGAGACAAAAGTCCCTGGAATTATTTAAGAAACAATGTTACAATGGGGTGGATGGTGTTAAGATCCCTCAGACCAGTCACTTAAAATAGACTAACTCGCCTTCTTCATTTGTATTTATTTTGTGGATTTTGTAAACCAATAAGAATTGATTACCAAAATATGAGCATAAATTATTGGAGAAACTCAGCAGGTCTGGCAGCCTTTGGAGAGAGAAACAGCATTGATATTTTAAGTCTGTGACTCTCCTACAGAACTCCCTACAGAAGGGTCACTGGACTTTCTCTCCACAGGTGTTGCCAAACCAATAGAAATTCTGTAATGATTGTTGTAGTTTCAGATTTCCAGCATCTGCAATTCTTTGTTTTATTAGAAGAATTGATTTTAACTACCTCAAAATGTAAGTGCTAAGAAATTACTGAAGGAAGTTACAGTGCAGGTGTTGCATTTATCCCTGGTCCGAAGGAAAGAGTTGTAATTAAATCACAGCATATCAAATCTCTCAGGAACTTCCCTGAGTCTGTCTTGCACAATGAACTTGAAGCCGTTGACTGTTATATAGGCTACTATTTTTATGCAAGACCAGATCCTACTGTCTGTCAAACAACAAACTGAACAACAAAATTATGTTTTTGACATAATTGGTTGAACAAGAATATTGGAGGGGCTACAAAAGACTTTCCATATTCTGCAAATAATTCTGTGGCATTCACCTCAATATCTTGGGAAATCCTTTGAAGGAGACCACTGGTGTATTAGTCTAGGCTAGATGGTCAGGTGCTAGAAAGAGCTTGAAACCACATTTTCTTTGTTTTATTCATTCAAAGAATGTGGGCATCACTGGCAATCACAGCATTTGCTGCTGGTTCCTAATTTCTCTTGTGTGACTTGCCAGGCCATTCAGAGGGCAGTCAACCATATTGCTGGAGGTTTGGATTCACATGTAGACCAGACTAGGTAAGAATGGAAGATTTCCTTCCCTGTAGGACATTTGTGAACCAGGTCGGTTTTACAACCATGCTGATGGTTTCATAGCCACCACTATAGAGACTTGGCCTTTCGTCCAGATTTTAATAAATTCAATATAAATTTCATGGGCTGCCAACAGGGGGGATTTGCCTGATTTGCCTGGATATGAGCCTGAACCTCGGGATTACCAGTCCAATGACATTACTGTACACTACTCTATCTCTAATTCTGTGCTGAAACCTGACGTCAATATAAAGGAAATGCTCAGAGATGTTATAGCATTTAGAACAGTGTATTCTTCTTAAAAGGGACAAAATTAAACTTCAGAGCAGAAATGATTTGATTTGATTTATTATTGTCACATGAACCTAAGTACACTGAAAAGTTTTGTTTTGCATGCTGTACAGACAGATCATAATGGGACAGATCAGGATGAATGGCTAATGCGCGAATCGTTGATTCTCCTGCTCCTCGGATGCTGCCTGACCTGTTGTGCTTGTCCAGCACCACACTCTTGACACTGATCTCCAACATCTGCAGTCCTCACTTTCTCCTTGCCTGATATCTGGTATCATCAGTGAACTTGTAGATGGCGTTCAGATGAAATTTGGCCACACAGCCATGCATGTACAGGGACTAAAGCAGGGGCCTGAGTATGCAACCTTGCGGGGAGCCGGTGTTGAGGATCGTGGTTGTTGTTTATCTTAACTGATTGCAGTCTATGAGTGAGGAAATTGAGTGCAGAGGGTGGAGCTGAGACCTCAGTCTCGGAGTTTGGGGATTAGTTTGGTTGGGATTATAGTGAAAAAGGTGGAGCTGGAGTCAATATTTAGATGTCTCCTGTAGGTAACCTTATTATCCAGAGGTTCCAGGGCTGAGTGTAGGACAAGGGAAATGGCCTCTGCCATGGACCTGTTGCACTGGTAGGCAAATCACAAAGGATCGAGGCAGGCTGGGAGGCTTGGATCGATGTGAACAACACTAATCTCTCAAAGCACCTCATAATTATGGAGGTCAGAACCACTAATCATTGAGACAATCATTGTGTTACCTTTTGTACCGGGATGATGGTGGCCATCTTGAAGCAGGTTGGGACTTCAGATTGTAGTAAGGAGAGATTAAAGATATCGGCGAATACTGCTGTTAGCTGATCCGCACAAAGTCTGAGTGCATGGCTAGGGACCTTATCTAGGCCGGTCTCTTTCCATGGGTTCAATCCCAAGAAGGCTGAGCTGATGTCTATAGCGGTCTACAGAGGGAACAAGTGCTTCTGGGGCTGTGTTGCGCAGGTAATACCTGTAACCCCACTGGCATTCTGCTCGAACTGAGCATAAAAGACATGGAGAGCATGAGAGAGGGATGTATTTTTGTGGTGATATCAATATTTGGTGGTAGCAGTAAAATAGTGCAATGAAATAGCTTACTACAGTCAGAAATGGAGAGAGATCAGAGCTACCTTCAAAATCAAACAAAAAGTGTTCCCACTCATGAAACAATTGAGAACAACAGAACGAAGATTTTAAATAATTGATAACAAAAGTGAAACCGATATGAGATTAAAAATTCACACAGTGAATGGCTGAGGTCTGGAATGAACTGCCTGAGACTGTGGCAGATGCAGGTTCAATCAAAGCATTCGAACTGGGATTTGACTGTTGTCTAAAATGAAGAACGTGCAGGGTTACAGGGAGAAAACATTGGAATAGCTCAATGGCTTCCTCCTGCACAGTGAGAATTCTGCGATTCTTCAAGACAAAACATTTTCACACGGTAAACAGCACCAGCATCACCATCTGCTGTTCTGTTTACAAGTGTGCTTCTTCCTAGAGTATACATAACCTATCTTGTCAAGCATCATTCAGATAAGTGAAAATGTTTGCAACCTAGATGGGAAAATATACCAAAGGTTACCAGTTGACTTCATCAAATGCATCTGGCACTAAGACTTGATTTGATTTTAAGGGTTGTGACCAAACATTCAAGTTAACTTGAATAAATGTATGCGTGAGGGTGGATGAATTGTATTACTATTCAATGAACGTGAGGAGTGGAAAGATTAAGGGTTGAAAGGGGAAATGAGCTCAACCTTTCGCTGCTCCCTTTCCATCACCTAAAAAGTCTAGCACTGAGTCAATTGCTTCAGCATTGCCTTCTTCAAGCTGCGCCAACATGTCTTTGACAATGGGGAGCAAAGGTTATGGTATAACGCTGTTGTGTTGACCATCCTGATCTATTGTAGTGAAATCTGGACCATCTACAGATGTCACATTAAGAACCTTCAGTGCATCCATCAGTAGTGCCCACATCAAATCCTGGCAAATAAACGGGAGGACTGCCAGATCAATGCAAGAAGCTACATCCTCCAGCATCAAACCCCAGCTCCTGAAAAACTAACTCTAATGGACAGGCCATTGACACTGGACATCCAAAAAACAAACAGGTCATTTGGGAGGTTCTCTTTTCCCTGCTCTCCTTTGGCCAACACTCAAAGGATGGCCAAAGGAATAAGTATAATTTTAATCACTGAAAGCACAGAGGCATTGACATCACTGACTAACAGGAGGAAGCTGCTGAGTGCTCAACATGGCACCTCTTGGTCATCAAGGCACAAACCAGCTCAAGGCTCAGTGAATCAAACATGAGATGGATTAACAAAGGCAGAGAGAGGGGAGGGAAGTCAACAAGGGGTTGCAGGTTCCATTTCCCCACACAACAATCTGTACCCATTGCTGAAAATTTTGTGGATCCAAAATTGGGCTCCTCTGTCATCTGAAAACTAAGGCAATTCTGAGGAACTGCCAACAAAGATGCATTAACTGTAGCCATTGTGCCCAGACCCTTTTAAAATTGAAGGATTTGAAGAGGACAAGCAGTAAAACTGAAAAAGATGAATATAAACCTTTTATTAAACCTTTACTGAGATGTTTATCCAGGAGGCCTTATATCCAAACCAGTAATGAATAGGTTAGAAAGTCCAGATTATTACCTCTGATATAAATCTTTCAGTTGTATGGCTGTATTTCTGCCCTGCTCTTAACCTCCCACAGATCCATAATATCATTGTGTAGCTCCAACACAACATTTCTTGTATACCCCCAATTTACATTACTCCACTGCTGACAGACATCCCTTCAGTTACTAAGGCCCCAACCTCCAAAACTTCCTCTTTAAACAGTGTTATGAAGTTGAAGGCATGTACTCTGCACCTTTAAGAGAGGGTGAATGCAGGTACCTGTCGTGTGACTGACAGCAATCACAGAGTGTGCTGAAAAATTGAAAGATGTAACATATTGTGGTAATCTAGATACCTTGTTGTTTTCACAGCAATTTGAATTTAACCAATCAGTTTAAATTTTATGCCCCAAGATACTAAAACTCAATCAAATTTGAATTTATTGTTTCGACAACATCAAACCAATGAGATGATCCAGTGTTTTGGGGTATAAAAAGCAGGCATTTGAGAAAGAGTTGACCAGAGAAAGAGTACCTTCTGCCATCAACAGACTGCTATTCAAAACTCTCTCAAAGATATCTTTTTCATATGAAAAATCTTTGCAGCAGAAGACCAAAGACAAGCCAGGGAGATCTACAAACAGGAGAATCAAAACCCAAATACAACAGCCGCTGTCTGGTTTTGAAAATTGGTTTGCTGTAAATTTAATAGGGGCTTTATTGGATCAGTATATTGTTATAGAGTGGGACGTAGATAACAAATCTTTATGGCAAAGGAGGCTTAGAGTTGTAAATAGTTGTTGCTTAATGTTCACTTTTGGAATTAAAGAATAAAGTTGTTATTTTTTCATCAAATAGTGAAATTTAGGTAGTTCTCTGTCACTCATACTTTAACAGATTAAGAGGTGAGGTGAGCTTTTCTGTGTGTTTGGTTTTATTTGTAGAATGGCTCACTGCCGTGTTGTAACAGCAGCCCTGGATTTCTACCTTCCTTTCTCAGAACCATTCAGCTGGGTCAGCTTTTCACATTAATTTGGTCAGAAACATGTTGACATTTCATCACCAAGTCCTTCGTTTCAATGAACACCACAGCCTGCTGGAGTTACATTTGCGATAACAAAAGCAGGAAACATGTATGTTCCCAAACGCAACTATTATATATGAGGCATTTACCTGATAGGGATAGGCATCCTTCTTCAAGAACTGGTGAATATATACTTCAGTTATTTGGCTGTTTTGTAGACAAGTAGACTTCATAGTGCAAGCATTTACAGTTTAAGGGGTGAAGACTGTCAGAGTCAACTAGCTCATAAGAAGTCTCAGTCTTATGTGGTTTTGCTTGTTGTTGTTAAATGCTGTAGTGCTTAAAGTATCAGTAAATAGAACATAGGTTTGAAAACTTGAGGCTGATTGTGCATGCAAGTATAATATGTTGTAGTAGCTCAGTTGGTTGGATAACTGGCTCACAAAAGCAGAGTGATGCCAACAGCATGGATATGATTCCAACCCCAGCTATGCCTTCCTACCTCATTTCATTCTGAAGTTAAACTCACCACCAATTATCTCTATTGGATGAGACAGCTGTCTTCATGCTCACTTCAGGTCATGTCTGAGAGGAGAGATTAACTCATACAGAAACATACTTCCTGGGGCTGGAAAAAATTAGGTAATCCTATTTGTGGGTTGAACCCGACATCAATCTATAGTCTACAATTTCACACCTCACCAACATACTGAAGACTACTCTTTGAGCTGCCAGAAATTAGAAAGTATAAATTATACAACGTCAGTGCCAAATTCTACACATGTTCAAGACTACCTTTATCATTCATTCTATGTGTGAGCACAATGATCCTGATGTGAAACCAGGGCATCAATTACTTTCTCCACGTCAACTGCTACCAGTAGCTTCTAAATTTTTTTTTGACATTTGTTTGAATGAGCATGAAAGTGAAGTGTTGGCACAAGGGCTTGTGACTATATGCTAGGCCTCAAAGTTAGGGACTTTCTAGCTACCAATTAATCTTGGCGTTTATAATGTCCCAAAGTTGACTTCAACATTATTGTTTGAATTTACAATAAAATAGCATAAATCTTTGCCCTAATCATAGAATCTTTTCTGTCAGTCTTGTCAATGAGGCTATGGAAACAGCTCACAGGAGAATGTTATCTTGTGCTTTTGCACACTGCAATACCTAATCATCCTTCAATCTGGGAAATTAACTGGAAGGATGGGAATGTACATTCTTGTCTCATTTAAAATCTCCATTGGGCCTGTGCCCACTCCAGGCAGAATGCCACACTTGGTCTTTATGGAAAAAAACCTTGGAAATCTCAGGACAATATGAAAGGGATCGAGATACGGAAAACTGAGCTACCTTTTATTGATTGTTGATCATTGTGCGTGGAGAATTGTGCACTTCCTGCAGACATAGTCAACAGAAACAATTTCTAGTTTTAACTTTTTGACCATGTTGGAAACCAAATTATATCAAATAACTGTTCATAACACAGCCTGCCTGATCTTGCAGCCCATTTTCTTCAATGGAGAGGAAAGCCTAATGAGGTGTATAATGGGTTTCCCATAAGCACGCACAATCTACATTCAAAATGAAGCCGACTAATTATATTTTCTTATATTTTTGCTTGTATGGACCCATACTATATTTTTCCACCCCATCTCTCTTACTTGCAAATTCATTGATTTTTAAGTATCTCTGTGCCATCCATACTCATCAGTCTTTAATATGCATCTCGTAGACTATTTAACTCCCTCCTTGTTGATTGCTCCATTCCTCATTTTGCAACTCTTTTCCAAATGCATGTTTATCTTCAGTCTTGTTGAAGGCATGACACATCTTTTCTCTTTACAGATCGTACATCATCCATTGTTATCTTCCAGCTGTTCTTTGCTTTTAGTTGGTTGGATATTCATGGATTAGAATAAATTTCTGTTGTATAAAAGAGGTTCTGCCTGGAGATCAGATCAAACTAGAATAGTCAAAGCATAAGAAAAAGAGTTGGTCCTGCAGCAGCTACGTCCAGACAGCTCAGCAGCTACAGGAAATGGTGGACTCTGTGGGCCCACAGGCCTTCAATTTGGTTGGGGGGGATACTGATTGCTATTGATCTGGCCTGGCTATTCTGTGAGGAGGCAACTTCACCAGTGTTAAGGGGAAGATGGTGGCCTCCTTGGAGAACATGTTATGTATAGAAACACTCCCCTGAGACTAATTAATGCCCCGGCAGTAAAGAGAGAGTTGTTGACCATTCTGCAGCAGCTCCCACTGCTGCTAGCACCATCCAGCTAACCATTCTGGCTAGAGACATCAACTGCGTCATCCATGGGGATGGACGATCCCAGAGGGGCTGACAGCAAACTGGATGCTACATCTGGATTCCCAATGGAAGCGGTTAAAAGTTGCCAAGCTGCTTGATTACTTCAGCACCCCTGCAGGCAGAGCACAGAGTAGGTACATCTGCTCACAGCCAGACAGGTCTATCTACTCAAGGCTAGGTTTTCTGCTCGAGTGCCGAGCGTTGTCAGTCAGATCCACCAACATCAAGCCAGTGTTCTTCTCTGATTGCTGCCTCCTGCTGTCTGACTGTCATCTTCAGGATGATCAGTGGGCCCACAAGGGAACATGGAAGCTTAACCTGAAACTGCTGACCCCAGAACACATTGAGGAACTCAGGTTGGAGAGCTGTGGAGCCCCTCTTGAGTCTCTAGCTGACTGATGAGAAACCGTCAAGGGGACCATCAACAGGTTCTTCATCCTTAAAGGTGTTCAGAAGGTGAGAGAGATGGGGAGAACTGTTCAATCTTCAGAAAAGCATGGTGAAGAGTCAGCAAGCCTTGCTTCTTGCCTCCAAGGCCTCCAAGTCCAATCCAGGGTCTGTTCCGTGGAGCAGAAATGAGATGTGCTCGTATTACTTCCAGAAGGTGCACAGGGAGAGCTCTGTACTCAGCAGCCTGGAGGAAGAAGATACCTTGGTAGTGTCATCTTCATCTGACATCCCAAGGATCAGCAGATTGGGCAACATGGTGGCTCAGTGGTTAGCACTGTGACCTCACAGCACCAGGGACTTGGGCTTGGTTTCCTCTGCGTGCTCCAGTTTCCTCCCATAGTCCAAACCTGTGCAGGTTAGGTGAATTGGCCATGCTAAATTGCCCATTGTGTTAAGGGCTGCATAGGTTAGGTGCATTAGTCAGGGAAAATGTAGTGTTGGGGAATGGGTCTGGGTGGGTTACTGTCTGGAGGGTCGATGTGGAATTTTTAGGACAATGGCCTGTTTCTACACTGTAGGGATGCTATGATTATTTTATGCCAGATCGTATGACACAAAGCCTACAGACGGTGTGGTGTACCAGCCATTTCTATTCACTATCACGGAGGTCTTAGATGATAGCACGCGGGAGAGGCTGGATCAATCATTATCTCTGGATGGGCTGACCAAGCCCCTCAAGTCCTTTGAAAAGAATGAAACTTGCAGAAGTGATAGCTTACCAGCCAAGTTATATTCAGCTCTGTAGGACTCAATTGGCCAGGACCTGCTGGAGATGTACAACAGAATGTTTCTGTCAGGTAGCATATGTGAATTCATGAGGAATGGTATCATTACCTTCATCTACAAGTGGAAGGGGGAGAGAGAGGCAATCAGAAATTGATGACAAATTTCATGACTGAACATCTATTATAAATTCCTGTCTAAGGTCATCGCCAACCAGATCAAGTTTGCTCCGGGATCCGTGGTTCACCCCGAACCAAGCCTGTGCTGTACCTGGCTGGAAGATCTCGGAGAGCTTTACGTTCCTCAGTGATGTGACCACCTATATGCAGGACATGGAGTGGATGCCCACTTCAACAGCCTGGACCATGAGAAGGTCTTTGACAGGATATCATACACGTAAATGATGGACATGGTGTCCAAGATGAACTTTGGGGAGCCAAGGCAAATTGAGGCCATGTTCTTTGGGAACTGGGCTGACCAATCCTTTATTCCCTTCACTAGGTGAAAGTGAGGACTGCAGATGCTGGAAATCAGAGTCGAATGTGGCGCTGGAAAAGCACAGCACGTCAGGCAGATTCTGAGGAGCAGGAGAATTGACATTTTGGGCAAAAGTCCTTCATCAGTAAGATGAATTCTGATGAACGGCTTAATCCAGAAATGTCGATTCTCCTGCTCCTCGGATGCTGTCTGACCTGCTGTGCTTTTCCAGCACCACACTCATGACTTAATGTCAGGACAGATTTACCTGAAAATATTGGGAATATGGCTCAAAGGGGCAGGGGCCTAAACTTGGAGAGACTGGGCTTGTATACCCTTGTGTTTAGAAGACTGAGAGGGGATCTGATTGAGACATATAAGATTATTAAAGAATTGGACACTCTGGCACCAGGAAACATGTTTCCGCTGATGGGTGAGTGTCGAACCAGAGGACACAGCTTAAAAATACGGGGTAGACCATTTAGGACAGAGATGAGGAGAAACTTCTTCACCCAGAGAGTGGTGGCTGTGTGGAATGCTCTGCCCCAGAGGGCAGTGGAGGCCCAGTCTCTGGATTCATTTAAGAAAGAGTTGGATAGAGCTCTCAAGGATTGTGGAATCAAGCGTTATGGAGATAAGGCAGGAACAGGATACTGATTAAGGATGATCAGCCATGATCATATTGAATGGTGGTGCAGGCTCGAAGGGCAGAATGGCCTACTCCTGCACCTATTGTCTATTGTCTATTGGTGTATATCCAATTTACTTTTGAAAGCTGTGACTGAATCTACATCGAGCAGAGCTTTTCATCAAAACAAACGGTGACATAGAAAGATTTCCAATGTCATCTTAAATTCTTTTGCAAATCGCTTTAAATCGGTGGTCCCTGGTTCTCAATCTTTCTGCACATGGGTACAGCTTCTCCCAATTGATTCTGTCTACACCACACATGATTTTGACTAACTCAAACAAATTCTCTCATCAATCTCTTCAAGGAATCTCAGTTTCTTCAATTAATTCATACAACTGAAGTCCTTCATTCCTGCAATCATTTTTCATCACTTCCACGTCATTTCTAAAGCCTGCATGTCCTCTTTTAAATTGCAATGCCCACAACTGGAGAGATTTAAAAATCTAGCGATTCAATGTAAACAAGCCACTCCTTATTTATCCATCCTGATTTTGAACACCTTCATCAAGTTGCAACATCTCCTCCCTACCTTAAACCTTTCTGCTCCAAGGGAGAAGAATCATAGCTTCTGCATAGGATTAGTGGTGCTGGAAGAGCACAGCAGTTCAGGCAGCATCCAAGTAGCTTCGAAATCGACGTTTCGGGCAAAAGCCCTTCATCAGGAATAAAGGCAGTGAGCCTGAAGCATGGAGAGATAAGCTAGAGGAGGGTGGGGGTGGGGAGAGAGTAGCATGGAGTACAATGGGTGAGTGGGGGAGGGGATGAAGGTCAAGGAGGAGAGGGTGGAGTGGGTAGGTGGAAAAGGAGATAGGCAGGTAGGACAAGTCCAAACAAGTCATGGGGACAGTTACTGAGCTGGAAGTTTAGAACTAGGGTGAGGTGGGGGAAGGGGAAATGAGGAAACTGTTGAAGTCCACATTGATGCCCTGGGGTTGAAGTGTTCCGAGGCGGAAGATGAGGCGTTCTTCCTCCAGGCGTCTGGTAGTGAGGGAGCGGCGGTGAAAGAGGCCGAGGACCTCCATGTCCTCGGCAGAGTGGGAGGGGGAGTTGAAATGTTGGGCCACAGGGCGGTGTGGTTGATTGGTGCGGGTGTCCCAGAGATGTTCCCTAAAGTGCTCTGCTAGGAGGTGCCCAGACTCCCCAATGTAGAGGAGACCGCATCGGGAGCAACGGATACAATAAATGATATTGGTGGATGTGCAGGTAAAACTTTGATGGATGTGGAAGGCTCCTTTAGGGAGGGAGGAAGTGAGGGAGGAGGTGTGGGCACAGGTTTTGCAATTCCTGCAGTGGCAGGGGAAGGTGCCAGGATGGGAGGGTGGGTTGAAGGGGGGCATAGACCTGACCAGGTAGTCACAGAGGGAACACTTTTTGCGGAAGGCGGAAAGGGGTGGAGAGGGAAATATATCCCTGGTGGTAGGGTCTGTTCGGAGGTGGTGGAAATGTCGGCGGATGATTTGGTTTATGCGAAGGTTGGTAGGGTGGAAGGTGAGCACCAGGGGCGTTCTGTCCTTGTTACGATTGGAGGGGTGGGGTCTGAGGGCAGAGGTGCGGGATGTAGACGAGATGTGTTGGAGGGCATCTTTAACCACGTGGGAAGGGAAATTGCGATCTCCAAAGAAGGAGGACATCTGGTGTGTTCTGTGGTGGAACTGGTCCTCCTGGGAGCAGATCCGGCGGAGGCGGAGGAATTGGGAATACGGGATGGCATTTTTGCAGGAAATAGGGTGGGAAGGGGTGTAATCCAGGTAGCTGTGGGAGTCGGTGGGTTTGTAAAAAATGTCGGTATCAAGTCGGTCATCATTAATGGAGATGGAGAGATCCAGGAAGGGGAGGGAGGTGTCAGAGATGGTCCAGGTAAATTTAAGGTCAGGGTGGAATGTGTTGGTGAAGTTGATGAATTCCTCAACCTCCTCGCGGGAGCACGAGGTGGCGCTAATGCAGTCATCAATGTAGCGGAGGAAGAGGTGGGGAGTTGTGCCGGTAGACAAGATGCCCTTCTTGTGGGTCAAGCTAGAACGAGAGGTCCTTAGCTTTAGGATAAGGGGAAGTAGATTTAAAGCAGAACTGAGGAGAAATTATTTCTTTCAAAAGGTCAGGAATCTGTGGAATTCACTACCCCAAGAATGCAGTGGATGCTGGGACATTGAGCAAATAGAAGGAGACAGACAGGTTTTTAATTAGTAATGGGTTGAAGGGTTAGGGAGAGCAGGCACAAAGTGGAGTTGAGATGAAGACAAGACACAGTGTGCTTTCTTCCTCAGCTAATAAGAGAATGAAGAAATTCTTCATTACCTGATTGGATGATTTTTGGCTGTGAGTCAAACACCCTTTTCCCCTTCTCTACAATTAATGTAACTTTTTTAAAATGTTCTGATCATTTGCCTCCTTGGTGACATGCAGCAGTGCTGAGGAGATTCATCTAATAAACAATATCTATTATCATTTGCAATGTCTAGTGTCTTTTATTGTCTGACAAACTGCACTCGGCCAGACTAGGCAATCCTGTAAAAACACTGACAATGGTGGAAATCTAAAGCAATTGGGGAAAATGCTGCAGAAACTCTAATGGTCTGGAAACAGCTGTAAAGAGAGAAACTGAGTTAACACTGTAAGTACAGTATGATTCCTCTTCCATTCTGACTTGATATATGAACTTGATTTCTCTCTCTAAAGATGCTGACTTTCTCCAGCATTTTGCATTTGCTGCACTGTGTTGTGGTCTGATCAATTGCTGTCTATTGCTAACTGTCTGTCACTGTTCTGTTGCCATTGAGCCACCTGGTTTCTGTTGCTGACTGGTTGTGTAATATTTCATACCCTACATGAAAAAATGCTGTTTAAAGGATAAACCTGTCACTGAATCCCAATCACCTAGTTCGCATCTTGTTAGCTCCCTCTGTTGTATTGTCACAGAGTGTTGAAATTCTTTGTTTCTTCCTCCATTGAATAAAAATAAATCAATCAACTTTTCAAAATGTATAGAGCAGAGCATGCTGTATTATTGCAATGACATCATTGGTGTCAAGAGTTTGTAACATGTTATCATCTCACAAAACTTAGAATTTTTACATCTTCTGCAGATTGATGTCAGCAAACTCAGATTAACTGCAATGATGTATAATCCATTACTAATGTACACAATGGACCACAGTCCAGATTCTCTCAGTAAATGAAGCAGCATTGCTTACCACACCCTCAGCACATGAGGAGGACTTAACTGTCTCCAATATGTGGAGCCCTCACTGCCTGTGATATCCAAAAAATTGTCTCTATCAAAATATATGTGCATAAATCAATAATTCAAATATATCATTTACCTTGCAATATGTAGGAATGAGTGAGAAGCAGAGTCATAAATCAAACATAAGAAATCATTTGACTGTTCCATGATTAGATTCCCTACAGTGTGGAAACAGGCCCTTCAGCCCAAGAGGACCACACCGACCATCCGAAGAGTAACCCACCCAAACCCCTTTTCCCGTCTGACTAATGCATGTAATTGACAATTTAAGCACGGCCAATTCACCTAACCTGCACATCTTTGGATTGTGGGAGGAAACCAGGGCACCCAGATGAAATCCACGCAGACATGGGGAGAATATGCAAACCCCACACAGACAGTCACCCGAGGTTGGAATCAAACCTGGGACCCTGGTGCTGTGAGGCACCAGTGCTAACCACTGAGCCACCGTGCCACGTCATTAAGAAACACTGGCTTGTCTGGGATATGAACCCGGGGCCTCTCGCACCTAATCGAGAATGAGAGCATGGAACAATCTTTTACTTCAGCTGTTCTGTTGTGCTTTATCTGTACTGTCCTTAATTCCTTCAGAGTGCAAACAAAATGTCTGAAACAAAATGTCTGTCTAGTTCTTAAACATAATCAGACATGGACAGCCACAAGACTCTGGGCTATAGAATTCTGAAGTTTTGTCAGAAGGAGAAATGAGGTAGACTTTGATTCACATATAAACTCAGCAGAACCTTTTTAATTCCCTATAATCCTCTGAATTATAGTAAGGAGCTTAACCCACAATGTGGGAGCCGTCATTTTTGAAACAGACATAAAATCACACTCAAGGTGGATATGGTCGATGTGACTGTCATGATAAATCTATTTAAATGTCCAGCCTTTTCTTTTTTAGAAAGAAAAAATCAATCAGGAGGCTGATGTCACTTTAATTTTTTTAATAAAAGAGGTAAAAACAATGACTGCAGATGCTGGAAACCAGATTCTGGATTAGTGGTGCTGGAAGAGCACAGCAGTTCAGGCAGCATCCAAGGAGCTTCGAAATCGACGTTTCGGGCAAAGGCCCTTCATCAGGAATAAAGGCAGTGAGCCTGAAGCGTGGAGAGATAAGCTAGAGGAGGGTGGGGGTGGGGAGAAAGTAGCATGGAGTACAATGGGTGAGTGGGGGAGGGGATGAAGGTGATAGGTCAGGGAGGAGAGGGTGAAGTGGATAGGTGGAAAAGGAGATAGACAGGTAGGACAAGTCCGGACAAGTCATGGGGACAGTGCAAAAGCCCTATTTTGACAATGTATCACAATGTTGGTCTTTTACAAGGCTAGTATGCCCTTGAGTTATTTTGCAGAGAGAAGGTAATTGGCCAGGCTCCAAATGGGCTGGGTTTGAAAGGGGTACTGGGCCCCTTTTTGTTTACCCCTAACAGATAACGCCTCCAGCCTAAGCCTTTCATGTCTTAAAAAATGCAGTATAATCAAGATTTGGAGATGCCGGTGTTGGACTGGGGTGTACAAAGTTAAAAATCGCACAACACCAGGTTATAGTCCAACAGGTTTAATTGGAAGCACACTAGCTTTCGGCGTGCCACTCCTTCATCAGGTGATCAGGTGATTCATCCTCCACTATCACCTGATGAAGGAGTGTCGCTCCGAAAGCTAGTGTGCTTCCAATTAAACTGTTCGACTATAACCTGGTGTTGTGTGATTTTTAACAAAGGGGAGTGATCAACTAGCTGTGGAGCTAGCCTTTGTTTAGGTTAGAGTTTTTGATTCAGTTCAGCAGCAGTGTGTGTGAAGAAAGGTTGCCTACTCTCTCCCTTTCTGCCCTTCTGACCTGTAACCTGTAAGCCTAGTTTGTGTCATTTTTACTCTTTGTGCTAAGGGAGTCTGTTCATTGGGACTGTTGCAAATATTTTCAGCACAGCATCATCATGTTGGGATAGTCTGTCAGGCTTTAGATAGGATAAGTCATCCAGTTCTGTTCGTTGTGCTTCATTTCGTAATTTTGTAAATAAATTCTGTTTGTTTAAAACTTGGCAGTTGGATCAGCTAATTCACTTAGCTAAAACAAACAGTAAAGTTACAGTCTGAGCTACCTGCTTAAAAATGTTTTGAAGCGTCGGGCCTGGTCCATAACAAATGTCAATAACTGTTAACATATCCCTAAGTGCACTTTAGGGATATGCTTGACTAATTTTCTAAAGCCTTACAACTATTTCAATGGTTGGCATCACTTGGCATGAGTCAGTAAAGTGCGGCACTGGAAAAAAACACATGTCAAGCAGCATCTGAGGAGCACATTTCGGGCTTGACCGTGGCATGAAGTTAGCATGGGAAGAAGGGGCTAGCTGGCATGGCAGTATAGATGTGGCATAGAGAATAGGTAGATGGTGACGGAATGTGAAAACTATGGAGCAGAGAATGTAAAATATAATCAAACAAGTGGGACAAAGCTCTAGTGAACTCAGATGGGCCTTTTACCCTGCACTTGGCCAGTCCTGTGCCTACCTGTGAACTGCCTCTGGGGGCAGCTCTATCCTGCACCTGCCAACCTCTGAAAAAGCAAAGATCCAAAAATTCTTGGGTTTTCCTCATGAATTGGATGTTGTGAGGCAGAAAACTTCCCAGCTTGAACTGTAGACTTTGGTAGTGGAAATCCAGCTCGGGATAACCACTTGGGAACAACCTAAGCATGGGCTCCACCAATAACTGATATGTCTAACGGTCAACTCTCAACCAAATTACAGCACTCTCTTCCTGGGGCGGCATGGCTCAGGCAGAAAGCTTCCCTGTTGAAGGAGGTGTCCCATTCTGATTCCACCCAGACACAATTTACATTGTGGTGCATGAGATCTAATGTGTTGTGCTGCAGAAATGTGTTTGTGCGCACTATCTGGAAGTTATGTCAGATTTCAGACTTTGCCATATATATATATATAATATATCCTTCCAGTCTATACTCAAGACAACTGTTTACAAAACAGCAGCATCACAGAGATGAGGAGAAGACCTCTGTTTTTGGCACTGAATATTGAAGACAGCAGGTGGGCAAAGAGACTGAAATTCAGGCAAAAGCCCTTCATCAGGACTGAAGGCAGGGAGCCTCCAGGGTGGAGAGATGAAGGGCTTTTGCCCGAAACGTCGATTTTCCTGCTCCTCAGATGCTGCCTGACCTGCTGTGCTTTTCCAGCACCACTCTAATCTAGACTCTAATTTTCAGCATCTGCAGTCCTCACTTTTGCCAAAGAGACTGAAATGTATGTTCATTCCCTGTGGTACAAATGACTCATCTTTCTTACTATTAATACTGAAAGTACATGAACACCAAGTGTTTACTTTGTGTTTCCATAACTTTGCACTTTAATAAATTTGAAAGCGTAATAAGATCATATTGTGCTTGCCATAATTCAATCTCTACTGCTAACAAATTGGGCATTTTTCCTTTTTGAAAGTACCCTGGTTTCATCTGCTGTTAATGATCTTTTTGAAAAGTATAGGAGCTTGAGGGGAGTTGACAGGATGGGCCAGGGAGGATGTTTGTCCTGGCGGGAGAGATTAGAACCAAGGACTACAGTTTAAAAATACAGCTTCTCCTCTTTACGATGGAGATTAGGCCTTTTTTCTTTTCCTTTCCCTGAGGGTTGTTGGTCTGTAGAATTCTCTTTGCCAGAGAGTAAGTGGAGGCAAGAAAAACTGAATATTTTCAAGGTTTGAGTTATAGTTTTTCTGCATTCTGGCTGTCTTTTGGTTCCCAGACAATTTAGGGGAATCAAATATAGGTTTGGAAAGGTTAGAGATAGTTATTTAAATCTACCTTTTCTATATTACCTGTTTAGCCTGGTGTTGGAGTATACAAAAATCAGAATCAATTTTTTTTCTAATGAATTCTCTTTTTTTAATATTAAGAAGTGCTTTTAAACACAACTGAACTGAACACTTTATTTTCCATCACCAAATCACCTGTGGCATTTTTCATCAAATAACAACCACCAATAAATCACACGTTTTCTAATTGATTAATTTAAATGTCCATTAATGATAATGCACCGAAAGGTGGCAAAGGAGCTAAACTAAAATGGAATTTGAAGGGGTGATAAAAGAATCCACCCTGCAGTGTCCACCTCTCTCCGAAAGCACAGAGTTTTGGTGCGGCCTCGCCAAGGACACTTGGGCCTGAACGTAGCCATGGATGAGGGGCGGTCAGCAGCTATGAAACCCCACCCCCTCAACAGCCCAGACCTGTTAATAGCCAACATGTTCAGGTGGAGGAGCAGACCCTCTGGTTTGCCCACACTCCTCTGCACCGGATGCCCAACGATCAGGAATGTGGGGCTGAATTGCAACCAGAAGCACAACGAAAGATTTTACAAATAACTCCACAACATCAGCTGGGAGTCCGTGAACCGTCACAATCTGTGGTTGCATGGGACTGGTGTATTGCAACACCTCCACCCCAGGTCCCCGAGGGAAATGTGGGAGAGCTCCTATGTAGACAGCCCTCCCTGGTGGTGGTGGTTGTTTGGGGTGGGGAGGAGAATAAAATGCAGATTATCCGGTGCAGCCATGAAAAATGTCTGCTGAAACTACTTAAATATGTAATTAGTTCCTAGCTGTTTAGAAACAATACAATATGTAATATTTGTTCTGTCAAACATATCACCATCCTTACTATCACTATAACTGTTCCTTCATAAACTTTTCTAAAGAAGGTTATCAATTGATTAGCTTCTTGGAAACAAATGGAGCTTTGTCAACAGCCTTTTCATCAGCAGTCATTTTATTTTTAGAAAAAGTATTTATAGTATCACTTCACTGGTAAGATGTTTCTCTACTTGCTAAATTTGGAATTTATTGTGCTCTTTGGTGAGTTGGCACACTGAAAGGCCATTCTGGCTGATACTCCTGGGTTTTACTAGACCCCTGATACTGTTGCTAATAGTGATGTTTCTGGTGTTATTGTCGATGATCTTTACTGATTTTCCATTTCAAGTTTGTGTTGAATATGAACTCTGTTTCTTCTCTTCTGTTTCCCATTATTCATTTTAGTTATCAATGATCCAGGGTCTCCAAATCAGCAACGACTTTGTATTTGGATCCTTTGCGTGTTTAGTTTGTCCTTTCGATAGCTCAGGTGGGATTTAACATGGTTGTTGAAGTGCTTGCCTCTTCTCCCCTGTGTTTCAATGAGTTGTTGCCTCCATTCCTCCTGCTTACTGGGAGCAAGTACTTTGTGTGAAAGAATAGCCTTGTAAACTTTTTTCACATCAGCTCTGCAGGCAACTTCATGGCAGCCTGTGACATGTGGACCGGAGGGACAATAAGGTTTGGGTCTCTTGACATCTAAATTTCCTCAAGGACAGTGTGGTAATGATGTTGAACCCATGCCATGCAGTGCATTTCCTAAAATCTCTGAATGTGAACTGGCTGCCATTGTCACATAGTAATTTTTCAGGAATCCCTTGTTCAGCAACCAAAATTCTTACTGCTGAGATGACTGATTGTGGTTTAACTCTCTCACCTTCAAGATGAGAGGGAATTTTGAGTAGTAATCTGCCACTATGGGATATCATTTCTGATTGTGTGCGAATAAATTGGCTCTCTCATTTATCCCATGGTCTGGGTAATACTCCAATACTTACGATCTTCTCTTTCTGCTGACTAGTTCTGTCATACGTTAAATGGAGACACCATTCCTTCGAGGTCTTTGTAGATGTTTATCCTGCATGTAGTTCCTGTTGCTCTGAGCATATTTTGCTCCATTCCCACTCCATTCTCCCTTGGGAGAAGCTCTGCCTGCATTGTTTAGGGCCTCATTATTCTGGATCCAGTTACTTCCTTCTCTTTGTCATTACAATACATCATTATTGTTGCTTCATGTAAGGACTGGGCTGATTTCTATTGGCTGTACCCTCAACAGTCATCTCGAAGAGGGAAGCAAGTTCAGAATGTTTGTTTCTCAACTTTGCTTTTCCACATAATCACCTCTTCAGAAATGTGGTCGATGGTATGCTGTTGTTAAAGAACAACGGATGAGGAGGGCCTTCCATGAGGTTGTGCCTAATTATCCGGTATATTGTAGAAAATATTGGTGAAGCCAGTACAATGTGCAGTGAACCATAGAGCTACTGATATTTCTGATCTCTGTGATATAGTCCCCAAGCTCAGAAGAGTTATCCCATGGAGATAAACTGGTTTGAGGTTTTTGATACTATTGCAGTAAACTCTATTGGTGATTTGCAGTCCATGTACTTGCAACATAATGACTGTGTGTGTTTGTGTGTGGGTGTGTTTGTGTGTTAGTGTGGGTGGTTGTGTTTGTGTGTGGGTGTGTTTGTGTGTGTGCTTGTGTGTGGGTGTGGGTGTGGGTGGGTGTTTTTGTGTGTGGGTGTGTGTGTTTGTGTGTGTGTGGGTGTGTTTGTGTGTGGGTGTGGGTGGGTGTATGTGGGTGTGTTTGTGGGTGTGGGGGGGTTTGTGTATGTGTGTTGGGGCGGGGAATGTGCGGGGTGGGGGGGGTGGTGGGGGCAACTTTTAGTTTTCAGGTTTGTCCTTTGTCCCTGTCACTCTCCACTGTGAAAAATCTGACCTTTTTATCCTGGCTATTACCCTATCAGAACCTTCCTCTCCCCAGTTATCATTAACTTTATTTTTGAGCATATTTGCCTTGAACAAAAAGATATCTTTAATTACATGATGCTTTTCACATCAGTCTTTGGTGTACAGTGTCATGTCTCAGGTTTTTATCTCTTCATAGGGGCATAGATATTCCAATCTTATTTTCACAAGGATAGTCTCAAGCTCTCAGCTTTTCTTATGTATTGCAATTTGCCATTTTCTTTTGACAAATTTCTCATGAACCCACCACCTTAGCATTTTTCCTACACCTTACCATACTTCTGAATGCTTCCATTTTACTCTGCAACCAAGGTAAGTTCCCAGTAAAGTGAGATGATAGTTTCTATTAGATTTTAACTGTTATTATTCTGACTTGATAACCTTTTGTGCTGGGTTTTACAATTTCCAGTGGGAAAAGGGAAAAGGAGGCAAAAGGAAAGGGAGGCAGAATGAAAAGTATGTTTTTCCATTGTTCCTGTCATCCTTGCCACCAAGGGTAGATGCAGAAAAGTTATTTCCCTCTTTTTGGAAGAGTCTAGGACCAAAGGGCATAATCTGAATAATAGGTTGCACATTTACAACAGGTATGAGGTGGAATTTCTTCTCTCCAGACAGTGGTGATTCTGTGGATTCTTTTTTAACCCCAGAAGGCTGTAAAGATTGAGTCGTTCAGTATATTCTCGGCTGAGATAGACAGACAGGGAATCAAGGATTATGGGGAAAAAGACAGGAAAGCGGAGTTGAAGATTATCCGAATAGCCATGATCACATTGAGTGGTGGAGCACATTTATTAGGCTGAATGGCCTACTTCTGTTCCTGCATCATTGGCTACAGTGGGCGGTAGGGCTAGTGTGATGTGGTGATGGTCTGAGCACATATCTGGCAGTTACTCGGTATTCTGTTTGATCTGAGCCTCCAAGGCAACTGCTGACTTTCTATAGAGGCAGCCTAGCACTCGCTTGCTAGAGCTTCCAGAGTGGAGGGAAAGTGAACGGACTCCTTCATCTTTTACTCCAGCCCAGTGAGGGCCTCCAGCGTCCTTACCTGTCTCTGTAGGATAAGCACGTCACTTACAGCTGGGTACAGAAGCACATCTGCATGAGACTGAGCAGGGACTTGGCCTTTTATAATTCCTAGTGTTGAACATCTCGGACGTTTCTTCCTCCACTAGCTGCACAGAAGTGTCACAATCTCGTCAGGTAGTGGACCTTAGCTAAGGCACCCACTGAGACAGTGGTCTCTCTGCTGATGGAGGGTACTGCTGAATACCTTGTCTGTGCATCTTCTGAGGAGTCACGCACTTCATCCTCAGAGTTGGTGTGGTGGAGAGCCTCCAAGGTCTCTCCTTCATTTTGCTGTATGTTGACCACGTATACCTGGGCGGTGGGCGGAGGAGAAAGAGAATTATATGAAGAAACACACACACCTTATGTTGAGGAATATGTTTTGTGGCTGCACTTCTGAGAAGAAGATGAAGACAGGCAGAGCTCTCAGAGACTAAAATAAAACAAAAAAGCTTTAACAAGGAATTAGGGCTAAAAGGGGCCGTGAAATGTCCTATACAAACAGGATTAAGGAAAATCCCAGGGTGTTTCCTATATATAAAGGAGCAAGAGGGTAATTTAGGGACTGGGTAGGATCACTCAAGGACAAAGGAAGAAATTTATGTATAGAACCAGAGGAGGTGGGTGAGTACTTTGTATCAGTATTCACGAAGGTGGAGGATATGGTACTGGTGAGTCTAGAGAGGGGTATACTAATATTCTCACATTTGGAAAAATATGCTTTAGGTACTGGCCTCCAGTCCAACTTACATGGGTCTGATGGGAGAGCTTCTTAGAATCACGGAAGTGTTACTGCACAGACGGAGGCGATTCAGCATATTGTGCTCGCACTGGCACTAGGTAACACACTCCAATCTCCAGCTTTACACCCATACACCTGAAGGTACTCCGAAGAAAAAAAATATGCCTTTGCTGACTTGGGTCACAGCCGGTCATGAGGCATCAGAAAAGAGTGTGGAGGCAAGTTATGAAGAGCTGTGGACCTCGCTGGGGAGGGTGGGAGCAATGACCACTGTCTGGTCTGGAGTTGCTGGCCTTGCAGTAAGTGAAGGTGTGTCTGGATGGCCTTTCCCATGTGGAGCCTGAACCTTTTGACCTAGAAGCTGTTGGTGAGGGTCAAAGATCTTTGCCTGCCATCCACGTGATCAGCTGATTATGTTGCCATTGAACCTACTTGCGTGTGGAACAAGCTGAAGAGAAGATGATCATGTAATAGAATGTGTGAATGTGACTAAGACACTTGTGCTACATTTTAATTCCAAAATGGTTGCTATAGAGCTGAAAGAAAGGTCAAACAAAAACAGCCACAATCTTAAGTCTCGCCCATGAGACACATTTGCCATATACTCCAACAGTAAGACTTAATACCAAACTGATTTTGTCCTCTCTTAATGTACACATTTAGTATTCAGAAAGGCTACTACCTTGAATTCAGTTTTGGCTATAGCACACATATTTTCTCTGCAGCTGAGAACAACCCACTCAGCACAGACTCCAGTTTAAGACTGATCCTTCATATTGATCTTTTGTATCTCCGTACGCCTACCAGGCAATGTCTTTAGTCAGTGAACAGTAAAGGGAGTCAGCAATGGAAGTGCAGTGAAATTGAACCTAATGAGGATCTAAAATGACGAAAAGTCAAATTACTCCCATTTCGCACCAGCTGGATTGGCAGAATCAGTTCAGGGTGACTACAGAAAAACATTGCAATTCAGAGCTGTATTGTGTTATACAGCAGGGAAGAGGCATTCTCTCTGCTTTTGAAGCTTTCACCATACTTTTCAGATCACACTGCAAGTACAGAATGTTAAAAAAAAGTTTCATGTCCATTGACATTAAGGTTTTCTGGATCAGATTTGCTCCATCAAATACCCAACCTCTCGTCTACATGTATTAGTTCATATATTTTGATACAATCCATTATGATTGTCAAAGCTCTATTGATATAGTACCATGACCAAGAATCATAACACATTATTTTCTAGAATTTAGGCACTATATAATGTGAGTCAGTTTAGAAACAAGCAACAATGTTTACAGCTATAAACGACAGACGTCATGAAGCATAACCTACTTTCTTGGGATTTGTAAAACACAGAAGGTTTTAGGGGTGAGACAAAAAATAATTTTTGTAGTGACATGTTCACTGATAGCCCTTTCATTATCCTGTTAAAAGAATCTGATGACGTTTCTGCAGCTCATATATGAAGGACGCTCTGTAGAAGGGAAATAAGTACATTGTTTATCCATTAGTGAGAGCTCAGGAAACAAGATTTGTATTGAATTATTGGTTGCCATTAAAGTAATTGTTAAATCTAAATTGTATTGTTGTCAATGTAAAAATATAAATTCCTGAAATATTGAATTCATGATTTGCGTTAGGAGGTAACATGAGAAATTAGTTTCATAGCTTGAAGCCACACTCTTTCATCATGGTCACTTTGAAGTCAATAGCTGAAATGATTAGGGTGGCATTAAGTGGTTGATATTGCAATGGTCTTCATTGTTGAAAAATATTTTTTGCCATTCCACTGAAGAGATAGAGATCACCGGGTGCAACAACATTTAAGGCTCTATACAAATGTAGTAAAATATCTCAAAGCTCTTTGGTGGAGGTGTGAGCGGAGATCAGACTAGGTTGGGAAAAGGAGATATAATTGGGTTAAACAGCCAAATCACACTTCTATTCGTGGCTGGCACTTCTGTTAAAATAAGCTTGGTCTTACATAAACACACAGAGAAGATTGGGACAGGAATAAGCCATCAGCATCTCGATGGGTAAAAACAATGACTGCAGATGCTGGAAACCAGATTCTGGATTAGTGGTGCTGGAAGAACACAGCAGTTCAGGTGGATGCTATGCTCTTCCAGCATCACTAATCCAGAATCAGCCTCTCGAAGCTGCTCATTATAGATTAGATTAGATTACTTACAGTGTGGAAACAGGCCCTTCGGCCCAACAAGTCCACACCGCCCCGCCGAAGCGCAACCCACCCATACCCCTACATCTACCCCTTACCTAACACTACGGACAATTTACCATGGCCAATTCACCTGCCCTGCACATCTTTGGACTGTGGGAGGAAACCGGAGCACCCGGAGGAAACCCACGCAGACACGGGGAGAATGTGCAAACTCCACACAGTCAGTCGCCTGAGGCGGGAATTGAACCCGGGTCTCTGGCGCTGTGAGGCAGCAGTGCTAACCACTGTGCCACCATGCTGCCCAATATCAATATGATCATGGTTGTTCATCCAATTCCGTACTGTGCTCCTGATTTCTCCCTTTACCCTTTGATCCCTAAGAACTATATCTAAATCTTCTTAAACATTTAATGATTTGGCCTTTACTGCTTTCTACGGCAGAAAATTCTACAGGCTCACCATTCCCTATTAGAAGAAATATAAGTCTTTTATGATGAACTCTAGCATTTTCCTATTACAGATGTCAGGCGAACCAATCCATACTTTCCCGCTTTCCCTCTACCTGCATTTTGTTTTGAAATAGTGAGGCTGCATTTAATTATCTTTCAATTTATGGGAACTGTTTCAGAGTCTCTCAAGTCTTGAAAGATGACCACCAAATCATCTGTTATTGCATCCTTCGTCTGTGACCCCTGGTTCTGGGCTCCCCAGGTCATCAGGATCATCCTCCTTGAATTTAGTTTATCTACCGCTGTTAGAATTGTATTGGCCTCAATGCGATTTGTCCTAATTCTTCTCAAATCCTGTAAATATAGTCCAAATCACTCCAGTCTCCCTTCAGACATTAGGTCCTGCCTCCCAGGAATCAGTTTGGTAATCTGTTGTCGTACCCTTTCCAAAGCCAGAACATTAAGGAGACCAAGACTACACATAATACTCCAGGTATGGTGTCATTAAGGCCCTGCAGCAGGGTATCCATGCTCCTGGACTCTCATCCTCCCCTCTCGCTGCAAATCCAACCTGCCACTTCTGCATGCTTGCTTTTTAACGAGTGGTTTCCAAGGATACCTATGTCTTGTTGCTCTTACCCCACCCCCCTTTCCCAATCTATTTAGTGGGCGGCATGGTGCCACCGTGGTTAGCACTGCTGCCTCACAGCGCCAGAGACCCAGGTTCAATTCCCACCTCAGGCAACTGTCTGTGTGGAGTTTGCACATTCTCCCCATGTCTCCGTGGATTTCCTCTGGGTGCTCTGGTTTCCTCCCACAATCCAAAAATGTACAGATTAGGTGAATTGGCCATGCTAAATTGCCCGTAATGTTAGGTGTAGGGGAATGGGTCTGGGTGGGTTGCTCTTCGGAGGGTCAGTGTGGACTTGTTGGGCCGAAGGGCCTGTTTCCACACTGTAAGTAACCTAATCATCACCATTCAGATGATAATATTCCTTCTAAACTGATATCAAAGTGGATAACTTCATACTTAACCTCATTATGTTTTACACGTCATGCATTTTCCTACTCATTCAACCTGTCCAAATAACACTGAGGCATCTCTGTTTCTTCCTCTATAGTTCATCTTCTGACTCAGCTTTCTGTCATCTGCAAATCTGGAGATAACACATTTAATTCTCTCATCTCAATTATGAATACAGATTGAGAATAGCTTGGGTCCAAGCACTGATCCCTTTGGTACCCTATTAGTCACTGACTGCCTCTTGAAAATTAACTCATTTATTCCTGCTCTGTTTCATGTCTGCCAGCTAGTTTTGTATCCATGTTAATATACTACTCCCAATCTCATGCACTTTAATTTTACAAGCTAATCTCTGATGTGGGATCTTATTGAAAGTTTTTTAAAATCCAAATAAACTACATCCAATGGCCCATCCCTTATCAGCTCTACTAGTTACAACCTCATAAAATTTACAGATGCATGCTGACTGTCCTATCCGAATACTTTTCGAAATGCTCTGCTGTTAAGTCTTTTATGATGAACTCTAGCATTTTCCTATTACAGATGTCAGGCGAACCAATCCATACTTTCCTGCTTTCCATCTACCTGCGTTTTGTTTTGAAATAGTGAGGCTGCATTTAATTATCTTTCAATTTATGGAAACAGTTTCAGAGTCTCTCAAGTCTTGCAAGATGACCATCAAATCATCTATTAATGCTAGACTCACTTCCCAAATTCCCTGGGGTGCAGATTATCGGGCCTGGGGATTTATCTGTTTTTAAACCCATCAGTTTCTGCAACAACATTTTCCTATTTAATGTTACTTTTCTTTACTGGTCTCATGAAAGGGAGGAACTAACGTGCAACACTTTTGGGACATTATTTATGTCTTCCTTTTTTGAAGACAGAACTAAAGTGTATATTTAATTAGTCTGCTATCTCTTTGTTCCCCATCTATAACTTTCCCCTGTTTAAAGTTAAAAATCACACATCACCAGGTTATGGTCCAACAGGTTTAATTGGAAGCACTAGTTTTCGGAGCTAGTGTGCCACTCCTTCATCAGGTGGTTGTGGAGTACACAGTTGTAAAACACAGAATTTATAGCAAAAGTTTACAGTGCGATGTAACTGAAATTATACAGTGAAAAATACCTTTGATTGTTGAGTTTTTCATCTGTTCGAATACCATGCTAGTTTCACTTCTTTCATATGTAAATCACAAAATCTTTTTTTAAAAGTTACATTCTCAGGTTAACTGTAACAATTGGTGTCAGTCAGATAATATGTTGACGGTGTTAGCCCCCTGTGTTCTCTGTCTGTGCCATAATGTTTAGACTGATTCTTATCTAAAAAGTGAGTTCACAGAGTCTTACATGAATTCATGCAGTTTTTGGGCAAAGTACAATGTAACTCTACAAGTACAAATTCACCCCACAAACATATATGTATATGTGTGCATATGGGTTTGTGTGTGTGTGCCTGTCTGTCTGGGGTGGGGGGTTGTGAGTGTGAGAGAGAGTGTATATGTGTGTATGAGTGTAGAGTGTCTAAGTCTGAGAGGGGGTGTGTATATGTGGGGGGAGCTGGGGGGTTGTGTCTGTGAGAGTGTATATGTATGTGTGTATGAGCTTAGAGTGGTCTAAGAGTGTGAGAGGATGCATGTATGAGTGTAAGAGTGTGTATGTTGCAGGGGTGTGTGTGAGTGACTGTGTGTGTGTCTGTGTATACGTGTGTCCATGTGTATGTATGTGTATAGGAGTGTGTGTGTGTGTGTGTCTGTGTGTGTGTAGGAGTGTCTGTGTGTGTATATAGTGCAATGGTGGTCACTTGTAGTGTGACATGAACCCAAGGTCCCAGTTGAGGCCTTCCCTATGGGTACCGAACTTAGCTATCAGCCTCTGCTCAGCCGCTTTTCGCTGCTGCCTGTCCCGAAATCCACCTTGGAGGATGGTCACCCAAAGGTCCAAGGTCGAATATCCTGGACCGCTGAAGTGTTCCCCAACTGGGAGGGAACCCTCCTGTCTGTTGATTGTTGTGCGGTGCCCATTCATCCTTTGTCATAGCCTTTGTTCAGTGTCCCCAATGTACCATGCCTCAAGATATCCTTACCTGCAACGTATAAGATAGACAATGTTGGCTAAGTCACATGAGTACCTGTCATGTACAAGGTGAAAGGTGTCCCCACGTGTAATGGTGGTATCCATGTCCACACTCTGACACGTCTTGCAGTGCCTACTGTGACAGGGTTGTATGGAGTTGTCCTGAAAGCCGGGCAGTTTGCTACGAACAATGATCTGTTTGAGGGTTGGCGGTTGTTTATAGGCGAGCAGTGGAGGTGTGGGGAAGGTCTTGGTGAGGTGCTCATCCTCATTGATAATGTGTTGCAGATCATAGAGTCAGAGAGTCATAGAGATGTACATCATGGAAACAGGCTCTTCGGTCCAACCTGTCCATGCCGACCAGATATCCCAACCCAATCTAGTCCCACCTGCCAGCACCTAGCCCATATCCCTCCAAAACCTTCCTATTCATATACCCATCCAAATGTCTCTTAAATGTTGCAATTGTACCAGCCTCCACCACATCCTCTGGCAGCTCATTCCATACACGTACCACCCTCTGCGTGCAAAAGTTGCCCCTTAGGTCTCTTTTATATCTTTCCCCTCACCCTAAACCTATGCCCTCTAGTTCTGGACTCCCTGACCCCAGGGAAAAGACTTTGTCTATTTATCCTATCCACGCCCCTCATAATTTTGTAAACCTCTATAAGGTCACCCCTCAGCCTCCGACGCTCCAGGGAAAACAGCCCCAGCCTGTTCAGCCTCTCCCTATCCTCAAATCCTCCAACCCTAGCAACATCCTTGTAAATCTTTTCTGAACCCTTTTAAGTTTCACAACATCTTTCCGAAAGGAAGGAGACCAGAATTACATGCAATATTTCAACAATGGCCTAACCAATGTCCTGTACAGCCACAACATAACCTCCCAACTCCTGTACTCAATATTCTGAGCGATAAAGGAAAGCATACCAAACACCTTCTTCACTATCCTATCTATCTGTGACTCCACTTTCAAGGAGCTATGAACCTGCACTCCAAGGTCTCTTTGTTCAGCTACACTCCCTAGGACCTTACCATTAAGTGTATAAGTCCTGCTAAGATTTGCTTTCCCAAAATGCAGCACCTCGCATTTATCTGAATTAAATTCCATCTGCCACTTCTCAGCCCATTGGCCCATCTGGTCCAGAGCCTGTTGTAATCTGAGGTAATCCTCTTTGCTGTCCACTACACCTCCAATTTTGGTGTCATCTGCAGACTTACTAACTGTACCTCTTATGCTCGCATCCAAGTCATTTATGTAGATGACAAAAAGTAGAGGACCCAGCATCGATCCTTGTGGCACTCCACTGGTCACAGGCCTCCAGTCTGAAAAACAGCCCTCCACCACCACCCTCTGTCTTCTACCTTTGAGCCAGTTCTGTATCCAAATGGCTAGTTCTCCCTGTATTCCATGAGATCACGAAGAACATGGTGTAGTTTTTCAGCTCCTGGGAAGTACTGAACAACAAAGGCTACCCTGTCAGTCGTAGCACATGCCTGTCTCTTGAGAAGGTCATTATGATCCCTTGCTGTAACATGTAGAAACTGGCGGTTGATGTGTTGAGGATCATACCCTGTTCTTATGAGAGCATCCCTGAGTACTTCCAGGTGCCCGTCACATTCCTTCTCATCTGAACAGATCCGGTGTATGCATAGGGCTGTTTTAGTATGTTTTGGGTGGAAGCTGGAGAAGTGTAGCATTGTGAAGTTTTCTGTGGGTTTGTGGTAGAGTGTGGTGCTGAGGTGTCCATCCTTATTGGAGATGCATGTGTCCAAGAATGAGACAGATCGTCGAGAGTAGTCCATGGTGAGTTTGATGGTGGGATGAAACTTGTTGATGTCACTGTGTAGTTTTATCAGTGACTCCTTGCCATGGGTCCAGAGGAAGAAAATGTCATCAATGTACCTGGTGTACAATGTTGGTTGGAGGTCCTGCATAGAGAAGAAGTCTTGTTCGAACCTGTGCATGAAGATGTTGGCATATTGGGATGCAAATTTGGTTCCCATGGCTGTTCCATGTGTCTGGTTGACGAACTGGTTGCCAAATGTGAAGACATTATGATCGAGGATAAAGCGGATGAGTTGTAGGATGGTGTTTGGAGATTGGCAGTTGTTGGTGTTGAGTACTGAGGGTGTTGCCGTGATGCCGTCATTGTGGGGGATGCTGGTGTAGAGTGCGGAAACGTCCATTGTGACGAGCAATGTTCCCAGTTCGACTGGCCCGTGGATGCTGAGTTTCTGTAAGAAATCCGTAGTGTCGCGACAGAAGCTGGAGATCCCCTGTACAATAGGTTTCAAGACGCCTTCAACATAGCCGGAGAGATTCTCACACAGGGTCCCACTGCCCGATACGATGGGATGTCCTGGCAGACAGTAGAAGTCACCTACACAAGAAGTACGTGGGGGGATGAGGGTACATAGGGAACTCTGAAGGACTGGATCCAAAGTCCTGATCAATGTGTTTAACTCACGGGTGTGTTCTTATAAAAGGGTGAAGGTGGAATGTCAATGGCAAATAGTAAACCCATGAAGGGGCATACAAATTGACCAAAAAAAGAAAACCACAGACCTGAGGATTGGGATTTCAAAGGATGAAAACAATATAATACGGGAGCCGTGAATTAAACACATTGATCAGGACTTTGGATCCAGTCCTTCAGAGTTCCCCAGGTGCCCTTATCCCACATATTTCTTGCGTAGGTGACTTCTACTGCCTTCTAAAGGTACACAAAGCAATACACCAGGACGTCCCATCAATGGGATCCTGTGTGAGAATCTCTCCGGCTATGTTGAAGGCATCTTGAAACCTATGTACAGGGGATCCCCAGCTTCTGTTGCGACACTATGGATTTCTTACAGAAACTCAGCACCCATGGACCAGGCGAACCAGGCCGGCATCTCCAAATCATTTCCCCTGTTTCAATTTGTAAGAGACCTACAATTGCCTTCACTAATTGTTCTTTCACATACGCACATAGAAGCATTGACAATCAATTTGCATGTTCCCCACAAAGTTACTCCCTTATTCTACTGTTTTCATCCTTTAAAATCCCAATCCCCAGGCCTGTGGTTTTCTTTTTTTGCATGCCCCTTCATGGGTTTAGTATGATTCCAACTTCCCCTTGTTCGGAACAGATGGACCACCTTTCCTGTTTAGGCTTTGTGCCAGAAAGCAATGAATGATTGTTGCACTTCCATCTTGCACTCCTTAAGTATTTGCCATTGACATTCCGCCTTCACCCCTTTTATAAATAACATTCCTCCATTTATCATAGCCTCATACGATTGTACTTTACTTTTTAGATTGAGGGCCTTAGATTTCTAGACTTAGGATCAACAATGTCATCTATCTCAAATGGCCTTGCACAGCTGGATTGCCAATTATTTCTTGCATGCCAGTATCATGCCAATGTTACATAATACCCATTCTAGGATGGCTGTTTTGCAAGTGGTTTCTCAATATATTCCTCCAGAAAGGTGGCACAGTGGCTCAGTGGTTAGCATTGCTGCCTCACAGCACCAGAGTCCCAGGTTCGATTCCAGTCTTGAGGCGACTGTCTGTGTGGAGTTTGCACATTCTCCCCGTGTCTGTGTGGGTTTCCTCCAGGTACTCCGGTTTCCTCCCACAGTCCAAAAGGTGTGCTGGTCAGGTGAACTGGCCATGCTAAATTGCCCATAGTGTTAGGTGCATTAGTCAGAGGGAAATGGGTCTGAGTGGGTTACTTTCAGAGAGTCTGTGTGAACTGGTTGGGCCGAAGGGCCTGCTTCCACACTGTAGGGAAATTAATCTAATCTAAAGCTATCTCGTACACACTCCAGCATTGTTACCAATTGTTCACTTATCCAGTCTTTGTGCAGACAAAAGTTACCCATAATAACAGCTGTACCAATTGGTGCTTGCACCTCTAATTTTCTGTTTTAACGCCATTCCCAATATCTACCCTACAGTTTTGGAGGTCTATGTACAATCCCCACTATCTTTTTTGGTCCCTTCGTGTTTCATTTAATATTGTATCTAATGTCTCTTTTAACCAGCCATGCTACCCACCACCTTTTCATCTGTGCCTGTCTTTCTAAAAACTGAATCCTCCAGGATAGTCAGTGTGTTATTCAGTCCCTAGTCACCCTGCAGTGATCTCTACTTCCTCCAAGCAGCAATCTTTTCATTGAGGTTTAGGAATTGAGAATATAGTCTTGAAAATCTGCAAAACTAGCATGCAACCACGACAATTTCAGCACCTATATTAGACGTTACATTCTGGTGCCCAGCAGCCTTCCTAGAGTCAGAGGATGGCTGGTGCAGTTGGGACTTCCTTTTAGTCTGGAAGTTGTCGTGATGTTGAAGCCGAGTGTCATCTGAAGAAGCAGGAATCCAGTGAGAATGGGATCACTTTCTTTCCAGCAACTACAGCCCATTATTGCTGCTTGGTGCATGGAAGCTGTCCTTTCTGAATTGGGTGGGACCCCACTTCTGCCAACATTAGATTATTACTGTCCCACTTCCTGTGGGCACCAGGGCTGGGATTGGTGAGAGTTCAGCTCGACTGTAGCATTCCAGTAGAGCTCCTGTTACCTTTTCTGGTCATTTTTGGTGAGAGGGTGTGCAGACACAAGAGCCATTTCTCACTCCTCACTATGAGTCAGCAACTCTCACGAAGATGGGTGCTCCCTGGGCCTATGACGTGACTACATCACTTCCCTATTTAGTAAGAGATTGAACTTCGTAAGTAACTGGTTATGAAGATTTTTAGGACGTCAAGCTTTGCTTACATATTATGATGATATCCAAATTCTCACTAATTTTAAGTGGAACAATCCTGTTTTTTCTCAGTGTCTTTTGAAAATTCCTTCATTCTCACCCTAACCATCAATAATTTCCTTTTCATGCTTCTGCTTCAATCCTTTTGTTAACACTTTTATGTCTTCTGAATTCCATATGGTTTTAGAACAAAGTCTGAGAGATTTTCATGCTACATTTCATATATTTTACTGAATCAAGCTGTCAATTTGTTTTCTACCATAAATCTCCATAGTAACTTATTGCATTTCAATTAACCATTTTAAAAACTCACTTTACAATACTTGTGAGTCTTTTAGGTATCATTATTTTTTCATATACCTAGAATGTAAGAAATTGTAGAAGGGGTAGGTTATTCAGTTTTTCTAGCCCAATCCCTACTGTTCAATGAGATTATGACTAATCTACCTTAATTCTATTTCCCTTGCTACCTCAGTATCCCTTGATGCTTTTAACATGTTGAAATCTATCAATCTTAATTCTGAATATCTTCAGTGACTGAGGCTTCACCGTCCTCCATGGCAGAGAATCCTAAGATTCAGCATCTTTCGAATTAAGAAATTCCTCCTCTTCTCTGTTCCAAATGTCCCTTTTTACCAAGACTGTGTCTCCCACTTGTGAAGAAGACATAAAGAGGGATACGGATCAGTTAAGTGAGTGGTCAAAGAAATGGGACATGGAGACTAACGTGAAATTGTCCATTTTGGAAGGAGGAATTAAAAAGGACATAGCATTTAAATGGTGAGAGATTGCAGACCTCTTTTAGTGTGGGGAGAGTTTTAGGTGTCCTAGTGTATGAATGAAGATTAGTATGCAGCTACAGTAAGTAGTTAGGAAAGCTAAAAATGTTCTTGTTTCTTGAAATTAAATACAAAAGTAGGGAGGTTTTGCATGACATTGGTGAGTACGTCAGGAGCTCTGTATACTGTATTGATTTCAATTTACATTCTGCCTTACAAAAGGAATGAAGCAGTTCAGATAAAGTTTACTTGATTAATACCTGAAATGTGTGAGCTTTTTATGATAATATGCTGGACAGGGTGATTGCATCTATTGAATTTTAGAAGGGAAACAGTTGGCTTGATTGAAACAGATAAGATCCTGAGGGCAGAGTCTTTGAATATCTTTTTAAGGAAGAAGTGAATTCTGGATGAGAGAGAAGGCTACAAGGTGAGTGTACTAACAGCCCATGGCACTGTGGTACAGGAAGCTATTCAGGTTGGTGGAGTAAGAAAGGACATAATGATGATTGTAGGGTACAATATAGTGAGGGGAATGGAGGCTGTTCTCTGCAGCAAAGGTCCTGAGGCTTGGTGCCTCTGTTGTCTGCTTGGTGTCAGGGTTTAGGATGACTGCTCTGGGCTGGAGAAGAAATTGCAGTGGGAAGAGGAGGATCAGGTGTCAAGGTCATGAGTGACATGAGTAGAAATAGGAAAAAGGTTGTGTTGAGGCATTAGGAGAAGTGAGGTATTAAATTAGAAACCTGGAATTTAATCTCTGGATTACTATTTGAGGTACATGCCAATTGGAAGAGGATGAAAAATGGTAGAGAAGTGACACTGGTATGGGAAAAGTGAGACCATGGGACATTGTGTAAACCTAGGATCTGTATCTCTTGGGACTGTCTACATTTGCTGTACACTGGGATTGCTGAGTTTACAAGCTGCATAGAAAGGGAAGTAGAGCTTTAAGTGAAACAGAGGGGTAAGGAATCGAGCTTGGGTAAATGTATCAAAGCAAAGAATAGAGTCAAAGCAGGACAGCAAAATACAATTAAAAGCAAAGTACTGAGGATACTGGAGATTTGAAATAAAAACAAAATGCTGGAGAAACTCAACAGATCTTCCCTTTGTTTTTATCTTCTGTGGAGTGACTCAAATTGGTTGAAGGCTGACATCTGTGATGCTGGGGCCTTCAGAAGGAGGCCCTGCCAGATGATATGAGCTTCAAGTTGTTTAAAATCAATACAAAATCTTCACAGAGGCCCTTTTAAGTCTTAGACATGGCAGAAATAGCTCGTATGCCAGAAGCCAGACAATTAAAGAATATATTCTATGTTGAGCTATAGTTTGGCAAATGTTTTTGTGGTGATCAGTTCAAAAGATGGAAGGATTGAATGAAGACCAATCTAAGAGTGTGCGGCTGCTCAGTTGATACAGGGAACATAATGCCATGAGATGAGAAAAAGTACCGAAAAGTGGTTTATGATTACACAACAAACCTGAAGCATGTCATATCCAAATTGTTGAAGATTAGAGGCCCACTGCTTTAAGATCACAAAAAAAAATCATTTGACTCAACCTCACATCTGATGGCCTGCGCTTAACAAAAGAAAATTGGCTTTTCAAGTTCTATGAGGATGCACAAATCGTATTAAATTGGAATTGAATCACAGACTGTGACATCATTCTCAACTATGGTCCAACGATCAGTTCTACACCATTTTTAATTATTCCTATATTTTTCCATTCAATGTATGATTATACAACATTCCTCAAGTAACTACATTCTTTTGACAGGCTTGCAAAAATATTTTCTGTTGTAGATACCCAAATCTATTTGTGAGATTCAAGGCATCAGATGTTATATTTTTAAATAGATATGTACTGTGGAGATTAGAATCTGAAATAATAATTATATCTAGCTCTTTATTATCTTTAACCTTTCTTTAGCTCTGCTGCTTTGACCAAGGGGCACACATCATGTCATGATGCCATATCCTCTTATTTTGATACTTCTCCATGTACTTTGTTGGGTTACTCATAGCTGATTGGAAGTGTAATACGGCATATTTTCTGAGCTTCTCTTCCAGGGACTGATTTTTTTTTTTCAATAGCAAAGTGTATAGAAGTATTGTTAAAAGATCACTATTTAATTTTAATGCATTCCCAACTTTCTCTATATTATTTTTAAATGAAGTGGACCTGAAATCGTGCATTTTGACCTCTGCTCTCAATTTAATATTGCCGCCCACCAAGATAGATTCTCATCTTGTGATTGTTCCTTAGGACTGAGCTTCTACCAGAAATCCTGCAAAATTGAGATGCACGGCTTTTTTAGCTTCATTACAATTTGGACCATTTTTTTAAAAAAAAGTCTGACCCGCATTTTAAGATGCATTTAAGGAATAATAATCTCTTAACAAAAATGCTATTTTGATTTAAGGGCTTTAAAAAAAGGTCTCTGAACTTTCAGTAACTAGATTATTAAGAACAATTTCCTTTGAAAATTTCAAACTTAAAAATTATTTCTCCTGTCATAGTCATTTGATACTCTTTCCATCAAATTATGCCATTGAAATGTTTGCAAATAGTATTGATGCAAAGTGAAGTTTTTACACACTTCAGCCATAGGTATAGAATTTTGTGAAACAAGCAAATACTAGGTATTTATCTGTAGAAAAGCAGCATCCTCTACATTTTGAGGGTGGCAAGGTTGCAGAATATATGCTAGGTGGTGGACATCAATATCTGTGACTCAGTAACACCACCCTCGAGCTGAAAATGTTTTTCCTCAAATCCATTACACCTCCTTCCTTTCATATTTAAAATTATGCCCCACTGTTACTTTCTCTTTTTAAATAAGGAGAGCAGCTGCTTTATAACCACCTCATCATGCCCCTCATAATCATAAATACCTTTATCTGGGTCCCCCTCAACCTGCTCTGCTCCACAGAAAATGACCCGAGCTTTTCCAGTCTCACTTCATAGCTAAAGAGCTCCATCCCAGGCAGCATCCTGTATCTCCAGCTGTGGCCTAACCAAAGTCTTTTTTTTGTACAGCTCTAGCATAACATTTCCACTCCTTGGAGATAAAGGCAAATGTTCCACATGCCTTCTTAACTACCTCAAGATCCCTCTGAACTTCCTGCCATTCATTGAGTACCTCCTTGTCTTGTCCTGCTTCCAAAGTGCATCTCCTCACACTCACCAGGCTAAATTCCATCTGTCTATCTGACCAAACTCTCTCCATATCTTCCTGTAACCCAAGACCTTCTTCCTCATTGTCAACCACTGGCCAATCTTTGTATTATCTACAATCTTGCTTAACATTTCTCCCCACACCCTGCACACCCCAACCTTCCAATCTACATCATTAATGTACATTACAAAAAATTAATATACTAATTTCTATGGTAGGCCACTGGTCACTGGCCTCCAGTCACACAGCCTTGTGCCATCACCCTGTGTTTCCAATCACTAGGCCACGTTTGGATCCAACTTGCTTCTTAATCCCTTGTGCTTTTACACTCTTTATCAGTCTCCCATGTGAGACTAAGTCAAAGGCCTTGCTGAAATCCTGCTAAACTATATCAACTGCACAACTTTCATCTACACCCTTGGTCACCACCTCAAAATTCAACCAGATCTGTTAGTCATGACCACCCTTTTGAACAAAGACCTGTGGACTATCCTTGATCAAACCTTCTTTAAATGGAGATGAATTCTCTCCTTCAGAATTTTTTCCAATGACTTCCTTACGACTGATATGAGAGTCACTGCTCTGTGACTCTGCCTGGTTTATCCATACCACCCTCTTGAAAAGTGAAACCACACTTGCCCAGTTGTTTGGCCAGAGAGGAATTAAAAGTTTGGGTCAGGCCACTTCTGATTTCCTCCTTCATATCCCACAGCAGTGTGAAATGCAGCTTGTGAAATGAATTAGTGTGTGACTCAATAGTATAAAAGATATACAGGCTAGTTTGCACCTGAGATTTGATTCTGAATGATCTGTCGCCACTTGGATGCAAGGATTCAGGACGTAACAGAATGGCTGGATAAACTTTGATCTTAAGGGAGGGTGAACAGCCAGTGGTTGAGGTTCATTTGGAGATCAACAACATAGGGAGGGACAGCCTGGAGGGTTTGCAGGATCAGTTTCAGGAGTGAGGGAGCAGCTTGAAACACCCAGGGTAGTGAGCTTAGAAATATTATTTGTGCCATGTGCCATTTAGGCAAAGGCAGATCAGGGAGGTAAATGTGTGGCTTGAGGGATGGTGTAGATGGGAGAGGTTTAGATTTTTGAGTCACTGAGATCACTTTTGGGAATGTTCTTCAGAAGGGATGGGCAGAAATGAAACTAATCTCCTGAGAGAGTGAATACTGCAATGGGGTGGATTTAAACTTGTAAGGTGAGGTGTGGAAAACGTGACTATTGAGCTTAATTTTGGAAGTGTCAGTGAGGGCAAAGGATGGGGAAAAGTAAGTGAAAGAAAACTTGAGTGTTGACAGTAAACAAAGAAATGGTTGCCTTCCAATGGACTGGAGATTTGGTGGGTGGGGGGAGGTGGGCAATAAATTGTATGTATGTAAATACATGGAGTATAGTGAACAAATTAAGCAAGTGGAAGCAGAAATTGCTCGAGGGGCATAGGTAATAATAGTATTGATGGAAACCCAGCTCGGCCCAGGACAGGAATGGATACTTCACATTCCAAGTTAGATTAGAAACAGGGTGGCTAAAAAGGAGGTCAAAGTTAATATCATTGGCCTTGAATGAGATGCAGTTCCTCAAGTAGAATCTATATGATTGAAGGTGAAAAACTATTTGTTGAGCCAAATATGATGTATCTGCAAATACAAATTCACCTGATAGACTTGTGTGTCCGCACACGAGAGAGAGAGTGTGCATGTGGGTGTGACTATACATGAAAGTGTGTTTGCGTGTGTGAAAGCTTGATAAAGTGGATGTGTTGGAGTATAAGCCTATGAGAGGGTCTGTGCATGGGTGTGAGTCTGGGTGATATGCATGAGAGAGGGTCTGCGTGAGTGTGCGTGTGAGAGAAAGTGTGTAGAGCGAAGTGGGGTCACGTGTAGTGTGACATGAACACAAGATCCCAGTTGAGGTCATCCTCATAGATACTGAATTGGTTATCAGCCTCTGCTCAGCTACTTTGCATTGTTGCATATCCCGAAGTCTGTTTTGGAGGACGGTCACCCAAAGATCCGAGGCCGAATGTCCCTAACCGCTGAAGTGCTCCCCGACGGGAATGGAATACTCCTGTCTGTTGATTGTAGTGCAGTGTCCATTCATCCATTGTCATAGTGTCTGCTCGGTCTCACCAATGTACCATGCCTCAGGGCATCCTTGCCTTCAGCAGATGAGTACCTGCTGTGTACATGGTGGGTGATGTCCCCACAGGTAATGGTGGCATCCGTATTGACACTTTGCCACATCTTGCAGTGGTTAACGTGACAGGGTTGGACGGTGTTATGGTTTACTTGGCTGTTTGCTGCGAGTAGTCATCTGTTTAAGGTTTGGTGGTTGTTTAAAGGAGAGAAGTGTACTCACACCCATGCGCTCTGTGTCTCTGTGTCTCGTGCACACACACACACGTCTATGGGGAGAATTTGTATTTGCAGATACATTCTATCTGTCTTATAAAATGCACAAACTGCAGGCAGTCAATACATGTAATATTTTGTACATTCCGCTTTGCAAATAGAACCAGTCTGACTTGAGATTGGGATACAGACAGACTCTAACCTCACAACTTTTAATGCATTGTCTGAGCAGAGGTGTCACCTTTTGTTATAAAACATTAAGCTGTTGTTACGACACAGGGTAAACCCCCTCTGTTAATTTAAACCAGAAATCCAGAAAAGATTTATGCCATGCAGTAATCTGAAAATTCGAGAAACCATGAATAGTTAAAGTAAAAAGTAACAACTTGATTTCTTGAAGTATAACAAGAATAATTAACTAATAACTATTTACAACTCCTATCTTTGCTTTCCCTTCTATAATACTAGTCCAATAAAACCCCTCATCAAGATTTACTAAAATTCAAATTTCAAAACCAGGCAGCTGTCAAATCTTCCTTTCGTATCTTCCTCTGTAGATTTTCTTCTTCTTAGGATTTCTCTTTCACAGGTCACTAATTGATGAAGATACCTTTTACGAGAGCTATTTTTTCAGGCAGTCTGTACGTGTTGGTGGCTTGCCAGTTCTTCTCAACTGGACAGGTTTACCCGGTCTTATACCCCCAAAGCATTGGATTGTGTCATTGGCTTTTAACGGTGTCAATATACTAAATTCAAACTCGATTGGAGTTTGGTATTTTTGGGATATAATTTAAACTGATTGGCTGAATTTGAATATGTTTTGTCATCTCCAGACAACCAGCTAATCTAGCTATTTGATCAAATGTTACATTGTTACCTTATTCAGGACACTTGGCGCTGTGTCTGGTAGTTCTGCTAGCTTTTAATTCTCTTAAAGGTACAGTACCCCTTACACCTTAACATTATCTCAAGATGATGACTTAGAAGAAGTTCTGGGACGAACATATTAATGAACCAAAACTTGCAACCCATTCTAAAAAATTATAGACTTAACAATCCGGGTTTTTTAGATTAGATTACTTACAGTGTGGAAACAGGCCCTTCGGCCCAACAAGTCCACACCGCCCCGCCGAAGCGCAACCCACCCATACCCCTACATCCACCCCTTACCTAACACTACGGGCAATTTAGAATGGCCAATTCACCTGACCTGCACATCTTTGGACTGTGGGAGGAAACCGGAGCACCTGGAGGAAACCCACGCAGACACGGGGAGAACGTGCAAACTCCACACAGTCAGTCGCCTGAGACGGGAATTGAACCCGGGTCTCTGGCGCTGTGAGGCAGCAGTGCTAACCACTGTGCCACTGTGCCGCCCGTGGGTTTTGTTCAATCTATCATTTCGATTGCATGACACTGTCATTTTTGCGATAAATTCTGTGTCTTATGATCTTCCACTCCACAACCACCTGAAGAAACAGCGCTTCAAAAGCTGGCGCTTCCAAAAAAACCTGTTGGACTGTAACCTGGTGTGGCGTGACTTTTAACTTTGTCCACCTCCGTCTAATACCGGTTCCTCCATATCATGTACCATAGTGGGAGCTGTGCTGAATCTGGTCCTAGGAAATGAGGCAGGCCAAGTGGAGAATGTCAGTGTGGGTGATGCATTTGGAAAATAGCGGTCATCATACAATGATGTTTGATATTAAGTTTGAAAAAAAATATCAGCCTATGATTAAGATCCCAGACTGGAAAAGGCCCTCACCTATGTACTATGCCTCAGGGCATCCTTGCCTTCAGCAGATGAGTACCTACTGTGTACATGGTGGGTGATGTCCCCACAGGTAATGGTGGCATCCGTATTGACACTTTGACACGTCTTGCAGTGGTTAACGTGACAGGGTTGGACGGTGTTATGGTTTACTTGGCTGTTTCTTCATCAGGTGGTTGTGGAGTGGAAGATCATAAGACACAGAATTTATCGCAAAACTGACAGTGTCATGCAACCGAAATGATAGATTGAACAAAACCCGGATTGTTAAGTCTTTCATTTTTTAGAATGGGTTGCAAGTTTTGGTTCATTAATATGTTAGTCCCAGAACTTCTTTTAAGGGGTTTAAAAGTTGAACTGGAGCAGATTGAGTGGAAATCCACGTTGGTGGTTAAAACAAAATGGCAAACTTTCCAAAGAGAGATGAATAGGATGCAAGTTAGGTCATGCCTGTGAAGATAAATAAATATAGGGAATTCAAAATTAGAGTACCCTGGATTACTAAAGACATGATGAGAAGATAAGGAAGGAAAAAAGGCATTTAATACATACCACAATAATATAGCAGTAGAAATCAGGAAGAGGATCTCAAATGCAAGAGAGAGGCTAAGACTGGAATAAGGAAGGCTAGGGGGAAGCAAAGGATGGCAGGCTGTGCTAAAATAAATAAAGTATTCTTCAGGCTTAGTAATAATAAAAGATTTATGAATGAGGCCCACAAGGAACAAGCGGGACAAGCTGCTCACTGAAGCAAAAGGTATAACAGAGCAGTAAGTGAGTACTTTGCTTCTGTCTTAGCCATTGTCATAATTTTCTACTTTGGTACAGTTGAAAATGTGGGTATTGAGCAACTGAGCTGCATAGCAATAGATAAAAGGTGCTAAAAGGGCTGGCAGTACCCAAGGCAATGGATCTCTATAAGGTCACTCCTCAGCCTCCGATGCTCCAGGGAAAACAACCCCAGCCTGTTCAGTGTCTCAAACCCACCAACCCGGGCAACATCTTTATAAATCTTTTTTTGAACCGTTTCAGGTTTCACAGTATCTTTCTGATAGGAAGGAGACCAGAATTGCATGCAATATTCCAAAAGTGGCCTAACCAATGACCTGTACAGCTGCAACATGACCTCCCAACTCCTCTAACACAATGCTCTGACCAATAAAGACAAGCGTACCAAATGCCTTCTTCACTATCCTATCTACATGCCACTCCACTTCCAAGGAGCTATGAACCTGCACTCCAAGGTCTCTTTATTCAGCAACACTCCCCAGGACCTTACTGTTAAGTGTATAAGTCCTGCTCTGATTTACCTTTCCAAAATGCAGCACCTCGCATTTATCTAAACTAAACTCCATCTGCCACTCCTCAGCCCATTGGCCCTTCTGATCAAGATCCCATTGTACTCCGAGGTAACCTTCTTCACTGTCCACTACACCTCCAATTTTGGTGTCATATGCAAACTTACTAACTATACCTCCTATGCTCACATCTAAATCATTTATATAAATGATGAAAAGCAATGGACCCAACACTGATCCTTGTGGCACAACACTGGTCACAAGCCTCCAGTCTGAGAGAAAACCCTCCACCACCACCCTCTGTCTTCTACCTTTGAATCAGTTCTGTATCCAAGTGGCTAGTTCTCCCTGCATTCCATGAGATCTAACTTTGCTAACCATTGTACCATGAGGAACCTTGTCAAAAGCCTTATTGAAGTCCATATAGATCATGTCCACCACTCTGCCCTCATCAATCCTCTTCGTTACTTCTTCAAAAAACTCAGTCAAGTTCATGAGACATTACTTCCCACGCACAAAGCCATGTTGACTATCCCTAATCAGTCTTTGCCTTTCCAAAGACAGGTACATCCTCTCCCTTAGGATTCCCTCCAACAACTTGCTCACCACCGATGTCAGGGTCATCTCTCTACAGTTTCCTGGCTTTTCTTTAACATCTTTCTTAAATAGTGGCACCACGTTAGCCAACCTCCAGTCTTCCGGCACCTCACCTGTGACTATCGATAATCCAAATATCTCAGCAAGGGTCCCAACAATCACTTCCCACAGAGTTCTAGGGTATGCCTGATCAGGTCCTGGGGAGTTATCCACTTTTTATGAATTTTAAGACATCTAACACCACCTGTATAATATGGACATTTATCAAGATGTCACCATCTATTTCCCCATGTTCTATATCGTCCACATCCTTCTCCATAATAAACACTGATACAAAATACTCGTTTAGTATCTCCCCCATTTCCTGTGGTTCCACATGTAGGCTGCCTTGCTGATCTTTGAGGGGCTCTATTCTCTCCCTAGTTACCCTTTTGTCCTCAATGTATTAATAGAATCTCTTTGGATTCTCCTTAAACCTATTTGCCAAAGCTATCTCATGACACCCTTTTTGCCCTCTTGATTTCCCTCTTAATTATACTCCTATTGCCTTGATACACTTCTAAGGATTCACTCGATCTCTACTATCTAAACCTGACATATGCATCCTTCCTTATCTTTATTAAAATCTCAATTTCTCTAGTCATCCAGCATTTACCACACCTATTAGCCTTGCTTTTCACCCTAACAGGAATATACTGTCTCTGGATTCTCATCATCTTGTTTTTGAAGGCTTCCCATTTTCCAGTTGTTCCTTTACCTGCGAACATCTGCGCCCAATCAGCTTTTGAAAGTTCTTGCCTAATGCCGTAAAAATTGGCCTTCCTCCAATTTAGAACTTCAACTTTTAGATCAGGTCTATCCTTTTCCATCACTATTTTAAGACTATTAGAATTATGGTTGCTGACCCCAAAGTGCTCCTCCACTGAACCTCAGTCACCTGCCCTGCCTTAGTTCCCAAGAGTAGGTCAAGTTTTGCACCTTCTCCAGAAGAAACATCTAAAACTTAAGGGTGGAATTGAACCTGGGTCCCTGGTACTGTGAGGCAGCAGTGCCAACCACTGAGCCACCATGCCACCAAAGCCTTCTTGATTTAACTTTTTTGGTACAAATACTCAACATAAAACATACATTTTGTTGCAACATTTACTTATTACTTTATCAAACTTCATCTTTAACTCCATTTCATTTAGCTTCACTTTGCCTTACTTTAACTGATACATGAATTAACTCTAACTGTAGGCTTGAAACAAATACCACCACTATTTGAGGGAAGCGACCAACTTTTGCTCTTGGTATAGATCTTGGTTCTCTTGTTTCTCTGGAGATAACTAATGGGTAAGTACATCTCTCGGAGTATAATAGCAGCAGCCAGGGCTGGTGCCATGGTTAAGGATGTCTGAGTGGTTGAATGAAATTAAGGGGGAGAGTGAGAAGCCAGAGGTCATTGGTATCAATGTGCACATTGACATAGGTAGAAAGAGGAATGAGAGGTTATGGAGTTGAATACTAGGAGTTAAGAAAGAAGCTGAAAAGCAGGACCAAGGCTAGTAATTTCTGGGTTACTACCAGTTCCACATGCTAGTGAGGCAAGGAATAGAAAGATAGGATGGATGGATGAATGATTCCATGGCTAAGGAACTGGTGCAGGGGGCTGGGCTTTAAGATTCTTGGATCATTGGGACCTGTTCTGGGACAGGGTTGTACCAAACTGGAGGGGAACTAATAACCTTGCAGGGAGGTTCACTAGAACTATTTGGGAGGTTTTAAACTAGGGTGACAGGGGCTGGAAACCAGAGCAGCAAGTGTAGGGATTAAGAGGAAGTTAGATGTTCGGACCAGCAAGTCAGAAAGGAAGGAAAGGCTGAGACCGGAAATTAACACAATGGCACTAATGGGCTGAAGTGCATTTATCTGACTGCAAGGAGTATTATAGGTAAGGCTGATGAGCTTAAAGCGTGGATCAGTCCATAGAATTAAGATGCTGTGGCCATTACAGAGACTTGGTTGAGACAGGGACTGTACTGGCTGCTCAACATTCCAGGGTTTCGTTGTTTTAGACAAGATTGGAAGATAAATGCTGGAGAAGCTGCATTCATTATCTGGGAGAATTTTAGATCTGCACTTAGAGGACATTGGACAGCTCATCTACCGAGGCAATATGGGTAGAGCTCAAAAATAAGATGGGTGCAATCCCTCAGGCCCTCAACAGCCACAGAGATTGAGGAACAAGTATGTAGACAGATTATGCAAAGATTCAATAATAAGAGTTGTCTTAGTGGGTGACATTAACTTGCCCAATATTGATTGAGAGTCCTTACAGCAAGAGGCTGAGACAAGGCAGTATTTAAATACATCCAAGAGCAGGAAAGGACTCAAGCAGGGAATTAGGAAAGCAAGAAGGGGCCATGAAATGACATGGCAGGGAGGGTTAAAAAGAATCCGAGAGGATAAGTAGGGAGAAGGTAGGACCATACAAGGAGGGAGTTTGTGCTTGGAGGCAGAACATTTGGGAGTGATCCTAAAGGAGTACTTTGTGTCAGTATTCACTCAGAAGGGCATGAAGGACAGTGAGATTTGTGTTGAATATGCTAATATGCTCAGGCATTTTGAGATCAAAAAAGAAGTGCTGCTGGGTCTCTTGAAGAGCATTATGCTAAGTCACTAGGGCCCAATGGTATCTACCCCAGGTTATTGAGAGAGGCAAGAGAGGAGATTGCTGGGACATGGATTAAGATCTTTGTATCCTTGCGAGCCACTAGAGGGGGACGGCTAGCGAGCAGCTAATGTTCCTTTGTTCAAGGAGGGAAATGGGGATAATCCAGGAAACTATAGACTGGTGAGTCTCATCTTGGGTGGTTTGGAAGCTATTTGAGAGAATTCTTAGGAATAGGATTTACGCATCTTTGGAAAAGCATGGCCTAATTAGGGACAGTCAGCATGGCTTTGTGCGAGGCGGGTCAAGTCTAACTTGATTGAATTTTTCGAGGAGGTGAAGAAGCTGATCGATGAGGGTAGACCAGTGGATGTTGTCTACTGGGATTTTAGTAAGGTTTGGACAAAGTTCCTACGCTAGGCTCAGCCAGAAGATTTAAGATGCACAGGATTGATTGTGATTTGGCTGCTTGTATTCAGATTTGTCTTTGTCACAGAAGGTAGAGGGTAGCGATGGGCGGTGTTTCTGGCTGGAGGTCCACGATTAGTGGTGTTCTGCAGAGTTCCATTCTGGGACATTTTGCTGTTTGTACTATATATGAATGATTTGGATACAAAGATCAGCTGAGTTGTGAATAGTGTAGGAAGTTGTCAAGGGATTCAGCAGGATATAGATCAGTTGCAGATATGGGCAGAGAAATGGTGGATAGAGCTTAATCTGGGTAAGTGTGAGGTGCTGCACTTTGGGAAATCAAATGTTAAAGAAAAGTGTACAGTTAATGTCAAGACCCTGAACAGCATTGATATACAGAGGGATGTTGGGGTTCAGGTCCACAGGTCCCTGAAAGTGGTCACAGAAGGAGATAGGGTAGTAAAGAAGGTATATGGCATGCTTCCTTTTAGTGGTTAGGGAACTGAGTACAAGAGTCAGGATGTCATGTTGCAGCTTTAAGACTTTGGTTAGGCCACACTTAGTACTGCGTTCAATTTTGATTGCCACAATACAGGAAGGATATGGAGGCTTTGGAGAGGGTGCAGAAAAGGTTTTACCAGGATGCTGCATGGCTTAGAGGGTATGAGCTATATGGAGAGGCTACAAAAACTTGGTTGTTTTCTCTAGAGTGACGGCTGAGGGGAGACGTGACTGAAGTCTATAAAATTTGAGATAGGTAGATTGGGAAAGATTCTGATCACCAACACTGAGTTGAAATGCCTAACACTAGGGGGCATGCATTTAAGATGGGGCGAGGCTGGATGGGTGGGAGGGGAAGTTCGAGGCAAGTTTCCTCTTATACAAGAGTGGTAGGAGTCTGAAACATGCTGTCAGGGATTGTGGTGGAAGCAGATAGGGGTGTTTAAGGGATTTTTAGATTAGCACATGAATACTCGAGAAACGGAGGGATATAGACCAAGGACAGGCAGAACAGATTAGTTTAATTCAGCAACACGCTCAGCCTGTTCCTGTGCTGTGCTGTTCTATGTTCAGAATGGTGGTCTCAAGGGCTCACTTCTGCAAAATCCTTTTGTGCTGGTCACTTTTATCCCAAAGTGTGCTAATTTGCCAAAAACATTACTGGGATTTTTAAAATTTAACCTTTATTTTTAAAATCAATCTGTCCAGAGATATTATTCCAACCCTCTGAAGTAGGCAGGACTTGAATTAGGGTCTCCTGGTCCAAGGGTAGGAACACTACTGTTGCACCACAAGAGCCTCAGAAACATTTCCGGTACTCAGTCAATGAACTGACCAAACCTGATCACACTGTTCGACCCTAGCCAATAACTTTTACTGGTAAACAACTTCCAAATGTTCATGTCAAATTGAAAATAGTCACATACTGTATTCCATAGAAGGTAATAGTGGTGACAGTATATTTAGTAGATCATCAATGGCACTTCCCTATTTTGGACAACAAAGGAATCTGCAGGTCACAAATTACAGGACAGGTCACAATAAATTCTGGCTGCAGTCTTAACTTAAATCAGCATTTAAACTAGCTTGACCAAAGTTCCTAGCATTCTTAATTATAGCTCTTAACCAGTCTTGTGGCCAGCAGGAGAAATGGCTACCTGACCTCAAAACAAAGCTGAAGTTAAGATTAGCCATGGCCATTTGAATGGTGATTTGTGAAGAGACTTGGTGTATTCTTGTTCCTTTCTCTTATGTTATGCACCCTACTCTGGGCCATTTTTATTTATGAGCTGAACAGAGGAGTGAGGATGACATCTAACTGCCCAGAAAGTGGTGAGTAGCCTATTAGACAAGTCACATTGCTACTAAGGCCTCGCAGCACAAGTAGTCTGGGATTTTCCTGTCTACTTCTATGCACCGTACTGGCTTTGAGACATGGCCTCAGATCAAACAATCTTCCAGCAGCTCACTAGGGATGCACAGGGTGTGTGCACAAATGCTCCAATGCACTGGGAAACATCACCACCTCTCATATTTCTCATCGCCATCACGCTATAGCTGTAACCGCAGAGGATTCACCCATCCATCATGTGTATCTAGCAGTTGTGGCTGCCTTAATTTAAAGACAATATATTACCCTCTCCTCAGAGAGTAACTTCATTTTAAGGGACCCACCTCCTTGCATGAATCAACAATTCCCAACTTGGACTGAATGGCTGTCAATGTGACAGCCATGTGGCTAGAGGGTCTCCATTGGCCCTTCAGACTTGAGGGCCTGCCTACTATACTCAATTGGACAGTCAGTGCATTCCCTAGTCATGAATTGGCCATCCCAATAGAAATCTTGTCAGGCATTTCACAACACTGACAGAGAGCCAGAAGGTAACAATTTACCCAAACCTTAAAACATTTCTCCCTATTAACTGATTTTTCAGTATTTTGGTTTATTTCAGATTTCCCAATATCTGCCACATTTCTCTTTTGTTATGGCACGTATTGGGATGTGTCTGAATTAAAAAGAAATAATCTAGTCCAAAAAATCAATATTGCCAAATTCCTATGGCCATGGCTGAGTTGAACAAGTAAAGCTTAGCTCCCCTATTCTGTACTTAAGTTACACTTTTTTAAAATATCATTTGTTTTCTAATTTTTCATCCAACTGGTCTTAGAATTTAGTTGCCAACTGTATAATTTCCTTCAATTAAGTTTTTTGTTTTGTTCTGAGAAATTATGTTTTCAGCCTCAAATCATGACATTCACTTTTGTGGGCAGAGCCAAAATTAAAAAGTTAACTTGTCAGATTGGGAAATGTCAAACCATGCTATGCCATTCTCTTCCAAGATATTTTAATACAACTGGTCTGATGTCGCTCCACCAGGCTGACATCCCTCCAATGTGACACTGTTGGAAAGCATGTACAACTCTGTTCAGGTTTGCATAAGTATTTTATTGAGGTTTAAGTAAAGTTTTCAAATTATAATTTTTCAAGAAATAATGTATTTGAATAGGTCACTTGAGAGATACTTTATACAGCTTGCAATACAAGATTTGGATATCAGTGCACAGTCCAGGTTCAGTTGGGAACATTCCAATATAAATCTTCTGTAAAATATAACCTACTTGTCAGTAGTTTTTGTTTCCAAAATACAGTAGAAATCTGTCTGAGGTCACAGAATACTGCATCATATTGCATCCTATTAGTCTTCAGTTACTGGAGGCACCATTAATAAAAATCTCCTTGCACGTTTAACATAATACAGGGCAAAAAAATGTAAGCCTTTCAAAAATACCAAACATTGTCATCATGGGTATAAATTACAGTGCAAGTTCTTTTTTTTAAAAAAAGTTAATACATTTACAATAATTATATCAAATACAGCACACAAAACCAAAACTAAGGCAGGTGTTATGCATAGTGCCGTGTGCCAATAATATTTTAATAACTTAACAGAACCTGCTCAGCAGGTTTTTATTTGCATCAAAATTAACTTTTTACCATTCTAAAACTGTTGCTGATATTCTTGGAGGTTAGCCACTGAAAGCATAAATCTCTTCATTGTTAAATCCTAACCGTTTGAAGAAACTGTAGGGGAAATAAAATGTAACAACAATTAATGAATATTCTAGCATTGGAATAATCAATAACATAAACTGGCAATAGCATTCTAACATCTCCGTTGAAACCACTGAGAGAGTGGAACACTGTTCTATTCAGAAAACATTGTTTTAGTATTGAGCTCTGTGTCTCGGTACAACATTATAGAGAGATAATACATAAATTGCAACACGATTATAGTCAACGTGGAAAACTTACAATTAAGGACCGGAAAGGCAATAACCACTCCCAACAGCAAATTTTAAATCCTTGACTCTCAATGGCATTACCATCATTGAATCCCCAACTAACAACATCCTGGGGGTTACCATTGAGCAGAAACTGAACTGGACTAGCCATATAAACAATGTGGCTAAAAGAACAGGTCAGAGGCTGGGAATTCTGCAGCGAGTATTCTTTTCTTTACTCTCCAAATTCTACTCAACACATCCAAGCAACCTACTCTGGTTGCCTAGATGTGAGTAGCTTGAACAAATATCAAGCTTGACATAATCCAAAACAAATCATTTTGCTTGATTAGTATCCCATCTGACAATTTAATAATTCATTCCCTCTACCACTAAAGAATACTGGCAGCAGTTACTACACCATATACAAGGTATGTTGCAGTAGCTCAATGTTTCTATGATATCACCTCCCAAATCCAAAACCTATAATCACCAAGTCAACAAGGAAAGCAAAGGCAATGGAACACTCGCACCATTACCTGCAAGCTTCCTTCCACACCACACAATGCTGATTTGAACTACATCACTGTTCCTTCACTGCTGCTTGAACCCATCTATCTTTCCAAGTTGGTGCCAGAGTGTTGCAAAATTCTGTGAGCTGTTTACAGATCTTATTCATACTTATCTTCTAATCATTCTGCTCTTCTAAACCTCAATTCGTAGTTGATCAGAATTACTAACGATGTTATCTTAAATCTACTTTCAGGTTTAAAGTTTCTATGACCAACGAGGCTCAACTACCAACGAAGCTTGAACAACAAATCCTGGGAAATTCAGGGCCTCCTGATTTCCCGCAAGCCAGACCACCTCGTGGACACCCAGAATCGAGGTCTGACCAGCGCAGGAACAAGACCTGTGCATGATGACCCAACAACAATGAGACCTAACCGAACTCGGCACAAGACTCGTGCCCAGCACGCCATCAGGAACACACACACTTATCCAGGTAAAGTGGGAGATACACTGGATTTTGGGTGAGACTGAAACTTCAGGCTTTTAAGACCCCCCTCCTCAGCATACACCTAGCCATTGAAAACAATTTGTATGAACTCAAAGTTAGACTCACCTTCCAAAGGAATTAAGAGACTGCTGTGTGATCTGTTTTACAGAGACCTGGCTCACTGCTGCTACACCAGACTGTGCCTTACAACCTGAGGTTTTCTCAGTTCAGCGAATGGACTTCTCAGCGTCCTTTGGCAAGGCAAGGAGCAGTGGGACCTGCCTCCTGATCAACATCTCCTGGTACTCAGACATGGCGACCTTTTAGGTTACTGCCCCTGACCAAGAATATCTTACAGTAAAGTGCCGCTCCTACTACCTACCACGTGTATTCACCTCTGTTATCCTGCCAGCGGGCTACATCCCACCCCATGTGGAATTCAAGAGTGCACTTGACAAAGTATACAACATTCTTGACATGGTACCCAAAGGCCTTGTTCATCATTGCTGGTGACCTCAACTAGGCCAACCTTAAGAACGTGCTTCCACAATACCATCAACACATCTTCCATCCCGCCAGAGGTCTGAATGTCCTTGACCATTGCTGCCCAACTATCAAAGATACCTACACTACATCCACTGCCTGCATTTTGGAAAATCAGATCACAATGCTGTGCTCCTCCTTCTTGCTTACAAGGAGAAATTGAATTGGGAGGACTCAGTTCAGAAATGAGAGCAGTTTCAGTCTGAGGCAACGAAAGGGCTTCGATGGGACTGCTCAGATCGACGGACTGGGCCATATTCAAGAACTCAGTGGCCAAGCTAAACAAGTATGCCACTATCCTCAAATGCATGTAAACATAGTTTTGCACAATTAAGAAATGCCTTTGATTTGTTTGTTGGATAGAGTAAAAGTGTTTTTCTTCACAACAAAACCAACTGTTTTAGTGGCTGTGTGTGTAAACATTTTTTATGAGTAAAGTATGTTTTTGAAATTAAAAAAATCATTTAATCAGTAACCATGTTTTAAACCAAATTTTAAAATTTAAAGAAAATACAGCTAACAAAATAATTGTGATCCTTTTCCAATCTCTGTGTACCTGACACAAAACTGAAAATCTTTGACAGCAACTCCTAAAAATCAGGCTGTGCTAAATTAAGGAGATGTTGAGTGACTGGCAATCAATGCAGACCTGCAAAAACAGGAGGGACAGTCTAGTAGGATGTGTTGCTAGACAGGATGTAGACAGCAATGATTTGGATGAGTTGAAGTTTGAATGAGAGGCTTGTTGAATAGAATTGGAATAGTCAAATAAAACAAAATTGTGGATTCTGAAGATATGAAACAAACAAAAACCAAAGCCCCTGGAGAAACTTGGCAGGTTGGCAGCATCTGTGAAGCAAAAACAAAGTTTCCTCACTGTAAGTAATCTAAATGGGTGGCATGGTGGCACAGTGGTTAGCACTGCTGCCTCACAGTGCCAGAGACCCGGGTTCAATTCCCACCTCAGGCGACTGATTGTGTGGAGTTTGCATGGGTTTCCTCCGGGTGCTCTGGTTTCCTCCCACAGTCCAAAGATGTGCAGGTCAGGTGAACTGGCCACGCTAAATTGCCCGCAGTGTTAGGTGAAGGGGTAAATGTAGGGATATGGGTGGGTTGCGCTTCGGTGGGTCGCGCTTCGGTGGGTCGGTGTGGACGTGTTGGGCAGAAGGGCCTGTTTCCACACTGTACGTAATCTAATAAAAAAAAAGTTATTTCAAAGGGGTAAACGTAGGGGAATGGGTCTTAGTGGGTTGCTCTTTGGAGGGTCAGTGTGGACTTGTTGGGCCAAAGGGCCTGTTTCCACACTGAAAGGAATCTAATCTAAAACATTTTGAGTCCAATGACCCTCCTGCAGAAGGGTCACTGAACTCGAAACGTTAACTCTGTTATCTCTTCACACATGCTGTCAGACCTGTTGGTTTCTCCAAGGATTTCAGCTTTATAACTGAAATAGTCAAGTCTGACAAAGGCACAGGTATAGATTTCTGTGACAGATGGGCCAAGGTAGGAATAGAGGAAAGCGATATTACAAAATGGGAACATAGGATGAAAGACACGTGTAGGCTGCAGAGATCAGGATGAGACAGTCTTCAAAGAGGGTAACAGAATCAACAGCAAAGAAAAGATAACAGAAGCATTAAGTTGGAAGTTAAATTTGATTATGGAAATCTGATTTTGAAGGAGCAGAATATCATTCTAGATGAACTGAGTACCACAGTACATACCCAACAGCTTGCTCAGTGAAGGAAGTTGGACCACAAATACACAAAAGTGTTTTCAACTCTTCAGTACGCCCTGTCAAAAATTCTGAACAAAGGGACATCTCAATCTTTCCCTGTTTCCCTCTCCATTCGGGGTGAGGCTCTGAGAGGATATATTCAACCGTAAATCTAAGGAGACAATAAAAAGGTATGTTAGACAATGTCATTCAGGGAGCTTCCACTGCAATGCTTAACTATTTTTTCTTTATTTTGTATCAGACAGTTTCAAATTATAGCCTATTTTACAGCTGTTGCCATAGATTCTGTACTGAACAAGTGCTTCAGAATACTAGGTTTAAGATTATATTTGGGTGTTACATATTACACAATATAATGTGCAATATGTAACATCCAAATATAATGTGCAAAATTCCTTGGTTGACCACATTTACAAAAGCAATAACCAATCCACCCTGCAAACTTACTTGTCTCCGGTCCCAGAAATCAAACCAATCCTGAAAATGTACTTTCACGATACCTTGGTCATTGGATTGTTGTCATTTCGGTAGCAGTCAGAGCCTTCTCCAAAGCACCGTTAAGCTTGAGATTACATGCTTCTGACTGGCAGTTCTCACTGCTGGCTTTTCTCCAGTAGTCTTCAATATGTTCATATGTTAATGTAACTTCTCAATGATTAACTTATTTCATACTGTAAAGATTCTTGAAGAGAATTCCTATATGTACCTAACAAGTAATTCTTTTGTTTCTGATTTGCTCATCAGTAGCTATAATGTTTTCAGTGAATAACTTATATAAACTGGAACATTTATATTAGATTGCTTACCTCCTTTTATTAAAGTTTTACACTAGAGCTTCCAGAAACAAATTTGTCTATCTTATTGTGCCAAATCATAGTCATTTTGTCCCATTCAAAAGTAAAACTGAGACTTTCTTAATGGTGAGATGGATGATGTACTGTCTTATCTGGATCTACAGACCCCAGATAAAAAAAATTGAGAATGGACACCAGATAAAGCAATGAGAGAGATGAAATGTCAGATAAAATGTTGCAAAGAGAGGCAGAGTGTGTGCACTAGATAAAATATCATGAGAGAGGGAGAGTGGACACTAGATAAAACACAGCAAAGAAAATGACTGTACTAGATAAATAAACATGAGAGAAAGTTGACCCCAGATCAAACAGCACAGAGAGAGCGAGAACAGCAGAGTTACAGGCACATGACAGGAAGCAGGAATGGGTAAAGGTGAAATATTTCTTCTTTCTATTATTCTTGTATTGTTAACTATAGAGAGATTAAAGTTCTGTTTTTTTTAAAAAAAGCTTTAAAAATTAAAACAAATTTAACATGTAAATTTAAGGATCCAGTTTGACTGGGCAGCTCAGCCAAACAGAATGCTCATCTGTGACATGTAGGAAGTTGTGGATGCTACTAATGACCTAGATATGCCTATGTGCAGTATTTGCCACAGACTACACAAGCTTCAACTTTAGATTTCAGAGTTCAATCAGCAGCTACAGTGAATCTGTTGGATCCATAATGGGGAGAACTATGTTGACAGCACATTCAGCAAGTTGGTCACAATGCACGTTAGGAGCTATCAGTATGATTCCAGGATGCTTGTTTCCTCCCTGTTCGGAAGATTTCCCAACCAGAAGTCATGATCCACATCAGCACTGGTAATAATTGTAGGAAAGACAATACTGCCCTATAATTGGAACTTAGGGAGCTAAGTAGAAACTTAGCAAGCAAGCTTAAAATAGTCCTCTATGGATTACTCCCTGTGCCACATAGGAGTACAGAAATAGAATAAGATAGATGAATGTGTGGCTTGGAAGACAGTACAGGAGGGACTTTTTTCAGCGCAGGTCAGGCAGGATCCAAGGAGCAGGAGAATCGACGTTTCGGGCATAAGCCCGAAACATCAATTCTCCTGCTGCTTGAATGCTGCCTGACCTGCTGTGCTTTTCCAGCAACACATTTTTCGGCTCTGATCTCTAGCATCTGCAGTCCTCACTTTCTCCTAGGACTTTTTTCCACTCCTGGGTCACTATGACTGGCTCCAGAAGAGATGTCACCTATACAAGCCAAATGGGTTGCATCTAAACATAATCTGGACCACATTTGTTAATGCTATTCAGAAGGGTTTAATTTAACTCTGCAAAGGTGCAGAAACCAGGAGATATATTAGAAAACAATATCAAGGTGCATGAAATGCTAATAGAAAAAAACATCAAAACAGAGAACACGAAGTTAACTTAAGAGTTGGAGTAAGGGAGAAAGTAATGAATCAGGGTTACACTGAATGGTGCAGGTGGATGCATGGAGTATAGTTTATAAGATTACGAATTCTGGATTAGTGGTGCTGGAAGAGCACAGCAGTTCAGGCAGCATCCAAGTAGCTTCGAAATCGATGTTTCGGGCAAAAGCCCTACGAAGTCTATTATGATGTGCCAATAAAGGAGACCTGGCTTTATAAAGGAGACCAGATGAATACATCTGAGAATTAAATATTCCAAGCTACATGTTCAGCAAACACAAGAAAGGGAAAAAATAGGAGGAATGGTAGTTTTGATTAAGGAGAGCACTGCAGTCTGAAAGAAAGAGATGTTTCAGATGGTTAAAGAACAGAATTGGTTTGGCTGGAGCCAAGAAATAGGGATATAATTACATTGTTCAGTGTAATATATACACCAGCTACTCAGGAGGATATAGGGGAACAAATCTGTAAGGAAATTACAGTTATATAAGCATCATAGAGTAGATTTAATGGGAGACTTTAATAACCTGTCTGTAGACTGCAGTAGTTTCAGTGTAAGAGGCAGTGGGGGACAAGAGTTTCTAGATTGTATTCAGGAGAATTTCCAACAGCAGATTGTGTCGAGCCCAACATGAAAGAAGACACCAGTAGATCTGGGTCTTGGAAACGAGGTATGTAAGTAGATCAAATAACTGTGGCAGAAATACTTAGGGGATGTAAGTTTAAAAATGATGATGGAAAATGACTTTGTTCTTACTCTGGGTTGATCAATTAACTGGTGGAAAGTCAACTTCAGTGAAACAAGAACTGAGCTAGGATGGACAGACTTGAACTAAAGGTTGGCAGGAAAAGCAGTAGCTGAATATGATGTAGCAGTAGCAGTCACCTTTGATGAGGAGATAGTTCAGGTACAATCAAGATATATTCCCTCAGATGGGAAAGACAGGCCAAACAAATCCAGACTGCCTGGATGTCAGTGGTGGGGAACACTAATATCCTTTCCTGCTGTGCAGACCTCTAAGCTCTAGCTGCAGCATCTGAGAGCAGCTGCTTGAGGGCACAGCCGTGCAATTTTAGTAGCAGCTTTGCAGAAGCTTCTAGAAACAACTATTCATGATAGAATTAGTGGTTATATAGAGAGAGGGGAGAGGTGATACATTTTGTTAGGAAGAACATGAGGCGAGGAGGGGTGGTGAGGAGGAAAGGGGAGAAGGGGAGAATGCGGGAGCAGAGTATCCTGCCTGTATGTGTGTAGAGATCATTGAGTGAATGAATATTGCTGTTTAAATGATTAAGATAGAAAATGACTTTGAATAAAATAAATAATTAAAAACTAGAAAATTGACAGCAATGAGGCCCCACTACTCCACAGGTCCAGCAAAGCTTTTAAGGAAGAAACCCATCTCTTATGTCTTGATTATTGAATAGCTTGGAAAAAGAAACCTTGGGTCTCCGCATTTAAAATTGCCTTGCAACAGCCTCTGAATTAAAATTGCTTTTACAGTACACATTGAGATGTGGCAGCTGTGATTAGGCTTGCAACCAAAAGAGCAGTGTTCTCTCTCTCTTTCCCTGTCAGCAAGAGAAATAAAAGCCTTACAAAAAAATGCCTTTTTTTCCCCACTCTTGCGGAAGTAGTTTGAAAGAACATGATAAAATTTCAACTGTGAATTGTAAGTGTTTCCCCAATAGCATTTTGAAATCGGGTCTGAAGATCATCCATCATTCAGTCACCGTCAGCAGTCGAATAGGTCAACTGGAAATAAAAGGAACCACAAGTAGTCAACCCATTTTTATCCATTAAATTTGAAATCTTTATCTACAGGAGGCGGTGGGGGGTGGGGGGGTAGTTCTTTTCAGCCTGTTTTTAAAACTCATGATACAGTTGAGATGAGCTGTGTTGGCTTGTCTGACTCAATGTATGGGGGAAAACGGAAATAATTTAAACTTGCAGAGTAATTTTAGTTAATATGCTACTTTCTCTGCTTGTTTAAATAACTTTTATTTATAATTTTTTGGAGTTAATGATAGATCCTGGTGAAAAGTTTCTTTTTTCCCCAGAATAACAATGCTAAAGAGAAACAAGTTGATGATTTTGGTGATAAATAAGACATTTGCACTTTTGGTAGACTTGTGGAGTAGCTGGGATTGATTATCAGTGCACTCCTGCCATCACAGTCTGTTGTTTTCAAACTTGGATGCTGGTCTGGCAAAATGGTTCAACCCAGTAGTTTTTAAACTTTCCTTCAAAAGGAAGGAGGGAACCACAATGTATGCAAAAATGTTTGAGATGCTGATACAAGTGTCCTCACTGACACACTGGACTTTGATGGGAATTGTGTAGCGTCAACCACCAAGAGTTGGGAACTGCTCTGAGTTAATCATAAAGTCCCTACAGTGGGGAAGCAGGCCATTCAGCCCATCGAGTTTAATGACACTAAAGTTGGTGCAGTAGTAGACAGTTTGGAAAAATTTTACAGGTTGCAGGGGGACTTGGATAAACTGCAGAATTGGGCTGAGAGGTGGCAAACGGAGTTCAATGCAGCTAAATGTGAGGTGATGCACTTTGGGAAGAGTAACAGGAAGGCAGAGTACTGGGGTCAATGGAAAGATTCTTGGTAATGTGGATGTGCAATGGGATCTTGGGAGTCCATGTACATAGATCCCTGAAAGTTGCCAACCAGGTTGATAGTGCTGTTAAGAAGGCATTATGGTGTGTTAGGTTCCATTTGTAGAAGGATTGTGAACTGGAGCTGCAATATCATGCTGCAACTATACAAAATGATAGTGTGGCCACACTTGGAATATTGTGTGCAGTTCTGGTCACCATATTTTGGGAAGGATGTGGAAGCATTGGAAAAGGTGCAGAGGAGATTTACCAGGATGTTGCCTGGTTTGGAGGAAAGGTCTTATGAGGAAAGGCTGAGAGACTTGGGTCTGTTCTCATTGCAAAAAAGAAGGCTAAGAGGGGATTTGATACATACGTACAAGATGATCAGAGGATTAGATAGGGTAGACAGTGAAAGTCTTTTTCCTAAGATGGTGACGTCAGCTTGCACAAGGGGGCATAACTACAAATTGAAGTTTGATAGATTTAAGACAGATGTCAGAGGCAGGTTCTTTACTCAGAAAGTGGTAAGGGGGTGGAATGCACTATCTGCCAATATAGTTAACTCAGCCGCATTAGGGAGATTTAAACAATACTTGGATAAGCACATGGATGATGATAGGGACGAGCTGAGAATAGTTCACAGGTCAGTGCAACACTGAGGGCCGAAGGGCCTGTTCTGCACTGTATTGTTCTATGTTCTATGAGTCCACACTAACTCTATCCCTGCAGTCCACCTTAGTCTACACACACTTCAACACTACAGGGCAATTAAGCATGGCCAATCCATGTAACCTGAACATCTTTAGACTATGGGAGGAAACTGCAGCAACTCCATGCAGACACAGTGAAAATGTGCAAACTCTACACAGACAAGTGCGCAAGGGTGGAATTTAACCCAGGTTCCTGGTACTGTGAGGCAGCAGTGTTAACCACTAAGCCACCATGCTGTCTGTATATGCAACCATCTGCATGGCTCAACTTAGTGTTGGTGTCAATATCTCGTGCAATGACTTGAAACCTGGCTTCTCAGATTGAAAGTCTGATCATCTACTGACTGAGCTACCCTGGCTCCCAACAGTCAGTTTCTATCTTAATCACTTAAACAGCATCATTCATCCACTTTATGGCAACATTTTATTCTGGTTTGCACAAGTGCTTATTCCACCCTTGAATCCTGTTTTTGTGAAGGTACCACAAATCTATTGGTGGAAATGTACATCTTAGGTGGAATATAGGCAACACATGCATCTGCAGGTACGTGTGCTAACTGCAAGTTGAAATTGTTTTCAGACGTCAGTGGGCAAATTATTTTCTAAGTAGCTTTGCTGAGATTTGCAGGGGAATGTTTGAAGCTCAATGCAAAAACAGAAATAAGTAATGCATTAATTTCTCTATTGCTACATCCAAAGCTGTGTGATCTCTCATAGCCACTGTATTTAAGGAACTGCTTTTACATTTATTTCCTTACAATATTTATTGATGCATAATCCCCAGATTTAAAAACATGAAATAGAAGTGGGTGCAGGCCATTTGGCCCTTTGAGCTGTTCTATCATCCACCTCAGTACCCTGTTTCAGATGCAACACACTTTTCAATATAAATTCCAAAAGAAACATATTTTGACGAATATTCTTTTTAAAATTAGCAATTGACACTTGTGATCAATTGGGTGCGGTGAATTGCTGTATGGTATGTCTGAAAGTCAACTTTTATGCTGGCTAAATAAGTCTGCAAAGCACTGACGATATTGTTTGATATAATACATGCAAATTAAGTTGCTGTGTTGGTTTCTATGAGGTACAGTTAGCTGTCATTTGAGAGATTAATGGATGTATTTTGGTTGTGGTTGTGGTAGTGTTTTGCTGTGTATAATATTCATTGTACATAACCAACCAGAAGCAAAATTGTGTTTGCTATTCACGTTAAAAGGGTGAAGGTATGTTAATTAATTTTTCAATATTTGGGTGACGAAAACAACAGTTCAAGAAGTTTTGAAATGGCTTTTACGCTACACCTTCCAGGGGCATTTGGACTGAGAACCTGGCATAATGGGGTAAATGTCACATTAAATGGAGAAACTCACAAAAAGACTGGGCCTTTTCTCAGTATGATACTAAGCAAACAAAGTAAAACTGCACCACAATCCACAAATATACCCACTCTGACCAAAACAAACATCATGATCAGCAAAGAGAATTTCTTTTTACTTAACCTAGTAATCACATGGTGTACTCACTGAGCAACATGGAGTTAATGTTAATTATGCTCACTATAATGGCAATTCTCAGTCATTCGGTTTAAAATGAATTCACAAAACAATTGTGTACAAAACAATTGACCTTAAATTGAACCTAATTTCCAAATAACTCAACAATTTCTGATTAACAACTTTAGAAAAATAATGAGATGGCTATTTTGGTCTCTCTGATGCACAGTGGCTTATTCCCTTGAGGTCAGAACATATGCAACTCACTTAAACTCAATGGAAGGACATTGGGACTGTGAGACCTGCATCCTGTCCACAGGTTGGGTGTTAGACTTATGACAGGCATCACTCATTTCACCAGAAATAAACATAAAATTATATCTCGCCAAACACGCCATTCCTCTTGCAAAAAGTGCCAGCAGCTCAGTCATAATGACACTTGCCATCGTAATGCAAGCTTTCATGAATTATTTCATCTGTTAATGATAGCACTAGGAAACACGTATGCAAGTCACTTTATTATCAAGTAGTTGCAAATGATCTATTTTAACTGATTAAGCATTCAGCAAAGAGAATGAAGTCAGGGATTTAGATAGATAGTACGATGGCACAGTGGTAGTTCTGATGACTTAACGTAGAAGTAGGGCTGCATAACTTGCATTCCAGAACAGAAAAGAAAGCCAAACTAAATACATTCTTTCAAGACAGGAATTAGCCAAAGGAATGAAGAGTTACAATTGCTAATAATGCTTTAAGAAAAAAGAAAAAATGTTGGTAATTATTCAGATTAGCTTTATGTCAGGAGTAAGGAAACCATTAGGGGCTGAAATAAAAGCTCATTGTTGATCTGTTAGAAAGTCATCCAATAATCAGGGATGCAGTAGCTCAGCAGGCTAGCAACCCAAGCTCAAGATTCAATCAAGCAAAACTGGTACATGTAGGCTAAAAAAAAACTAACCATGACAGTTTCCAGGGTGTTATAAAATCCACATGGCTCACTAATGGCTTTCAAAATGGGACCTGCAATCTCCTTTGCGTCTGGGCTTTGTTTCTTTTTAAAAATATTTTGGTGAGATACAGGTGCTACTGATTTTTTGCTAATCTTAATTGTCCCTGATTTCAGTGACAAGTCAGTTCAGAGGGCAGTTGAGAGTTAACTCAGGGCAACTGGCAAAATTTGAATTGTATAAAAAATCTGGGGTTAAAAATCTAGCCTAAGCAGGATAACATAATCACTGCCTTATAATGCACTATTCCCAGAACAACCTGCCAATTCAGCAGAAATCTGTCGGAAGACTGGCATCCCCGTCACTTTGTACCCAGGTATCCAGGCAAGTATTGGAAATCCAGCGTAGCCCCTTATCAGCAATATCATGACACAGCAGCCACAAAAATTACATTGCTCAAGACATATACTTTGCCTGGCTGACGCTTGCACTCCAATTCTCTCATATCAGTCACTATTTAACCGCCAAACCTCACTGCTTACTTGTCTTCAGCTATATTCTGTCTAATCATCTCCTCTCAGTCACTGTCATTCTATCTCCAGAGGGCTCTGGGGAACTGCAGTTTGTCATTGTCCAGCAGGAGAAAATCAAATACAGATAAGCAGTTGGACAAATCCAAACATTAACTTTTATTTACAGCCAGCAAAAGTGAAGACAAGCAAAATTAATAGAGGCTGCAGTATACCAAACAAAGCAAATTCTGCCATCATGACTGATGATAAATGCTGCCCCTCCAGGTCAGCTCTGATGAAGTCATTAGACTCAATATTACGTTGCTCTCTCTCTATGGATGCTGCCTGATCCACTATGATCTCCAGCCTTTTTTGTTTTTAGTTCACAATCCATGATGGTCTGCTACACTCAACTTCTTACCTACTGGTAGTGGGTGCCAATTAGACTCTGTCTGGTTTTAGCACCTTATGCAGCTGAGCTCTGTCATACACAAGGAGAGTTTCCTGCAAATGTCCTCATCGTAATGCTCCTGTTTTCTCAGTTCTTTGGAATCTATAACATTGCCTTATCGCTTGTTCAAAAAGTGCAGAGCAGAGCATATCCAGCTGATACTGTATGATGTTTCTGGACTGTACTGGAGGGCTCCCCCCATTTCAAGTCTGGTCAAAGCAGTGGAATCATATCTTCAACAGCCCTATCTGGTCTACCACAGCCCTGATCACAAAATGTACACCAAGTTGGTGAAGGGGCCACATCAACTGAGTGACCAGCATATTACACTTATAAAAATAGGAGTGCCTGTTGTGCTCCAACCCCTTCCCCATCCATGATCCACATATGCCACATCTACCAACCAGAACATGAAACTTATAAAGTTAAAAATCACACAACACCAGGTTATAGTCCAACGGGTTTATTTGGAAGCACTAGCTTTCTGAGCACTGCTCCTTCATCAGGTGGTTGATGAAGAAACAGTGCTCCAAAAGCTAGTGCTTCCAAATAAACCTGTTGGACTATAACCTGGTGTTGTGTGATTTTTAACTTTGTAAACCCAGTCCAACACCGGTGTCTCCAAATCATGAAACTTGTAGTTGAATTCAGTGGAGTCCATTAGAATACTTACATGGCATTTAATGGAGCAATGTTCCCTTCCTCCCAAAGCACTCTCAGAAGCTCCACAAGAGATGGGATGCTTTTGGCCAGCATTCACCTCTTTTTAAGTCATTGCCACTAACTTCTGCATTTTGACATGCTAAAGTAAAATTTACAAGCAGCAATGGCATGGTGCAAATTGTATTTGGCCAACATTTGAATCCAAAGAATGTTCATTCTGCATGCACTACAAATGGGCAAAGAAATGATTATTTGGCAAATATCAAATGCCAATGTGTGCTGTTTAGGAGTGCATGTGGTTGGTGTCCCTGGACTGCAGCTCGAGATGCTGTTTTGTGCTGAAATCACCACATTAGGAGCACAGTTAAGTTGCTTTGGATCTGGAGTCAAATGGAAGCCAGACCAGGAAAGGATAGCAGTTTCCTTCTGTAAAGAACATTAATGAACCAGATGTGTTTTATAACAATTGCCATATGGTTGTAATTAAGCTACTTCATTATTCCAGATATGTTTTATTTAAATTACATAAGATTCTGAATGGTCTTGACAATTTGGATGTGGAAAGGTTGTCTCCTCTTGTTGGTCGGACTAGATATAGGTAGCATTGCTTTAAAGTTAGTAATCACTCTTTTAGGACAGATGCGGAGCAGGTTTGCTTTCTTTGAGGATTAGGTGAATTTGGAAATCTCTACTTGAGAAAGTGATTTATGGTCATTAAAGTATATTTCAGACAGAAATGGATGAATTCTTGTTAAGCAAGCAAATTTAGGGTTATCTGAGCACAGTTAAGTATCACCAACATTGCGGTGGGTCTCAAGTCAGATGTAGCCAGACAAGGTATGGAATGTTGAATTTGAAACAGATTAGCCCTGTTCTACCTGAATGGCAGAATGGGTCTGAGGACCCAAATGATATATTTCTGCTCTTATTCACATTTGCATACATTTGTAAATTCTGCTGTCTAATGTGAATGTACTGATTAGTTGCTCAACTGCATATACACTAGAATGCAATCTTGCCACCTCTAGTATTTCATTGCCTATGTTGTGGCTGCAACCAATTGTGTCCTGAGTTACCATTTAAAATAATCAAAACTTTAGCGAGCGATTCATTCTGAACGTAATGCTTGATACAACTGTCCCAGATGAGTGATCGTGTTGAAGTTGCTAATTTTGTTGAAGTAGAACAACATAGGAACATTAAGCAATGGTGAAGTGCATTACACTTCTTTTGCAATCACTGTGCTTTGTTTGACACCGAAACATATGAAGTGCTTTCAAACATATTCAAAGAAATAGTTTCCATAAACACAAAACAAGTGTCTTTAAATTGATTCCAATCTCTGCTAACATAGCCAGATGAAAGAACTTTGTCATGTGATGCAGCTTTCTAAACGCTTATTACATATTTACTCAGGTTTTAGAACTGAGCAGATTGCTCAGTCTGAATTAACCTCCAGCATAGGCCAGCTTTTGAAATGTGAATCACGGAGTAATAATATTGAAAGGTTCATAATTATTTTTTAAGACAGTTTTTGCATGCATTTTACCTTATGATCAAGCATAAATCCTGGTATAGGTCAAATCTAAGAAATAGCTTCACCCAAATTTAATTGATCTTGATTCTAAAGACACCTCTTTTTGGAATCTAGGTACAACATTAAATACTGGTCTGTGGTGCAAATGGTTATAAAAAATCTTAATGGTTTATGGGATGTCATAAAAAATATTGCAACATTAAATTATATTGAGTAAATTTGGACCTACACAGAGCATTGTGCACTTTATTTAAAATATTGTGTTTGAATGGGAACTCTATTTATTGGGGTAGTTTGAGATTAAACTACCTGTACACGGAGAGAAAGCAGTAGCAGAGAGTGTCATTATTATCTTTTTCTCTGGTGTTTGATCACGTTGCCGAAATCTTTTTCCACAGGCACATCTCTACACAGCAACCAAATCCAGCTCCAATTCATTCTAAACCGATTCCAGTTTAAATTCTAAATTCCTGTTTTGGATTCACCGCTATCTTTGAAATATTCAGTGTTGCTGCTTTCATTTTGAGATTCGGCAGAGTCATTGCTTGATTTGCTGATTCTTGGATAATGGAAAAATCAGTAATTTAGCCTGGATCCTGCATGGCTGGCTTACAGAATTGAAGTGATGTGCAAAATTATTGATACAGACATGTTTATCGAGAGACAGAATTAAAGAGAAAGGCATTGAGTGGGGCAGTGGGTGTAAGGTAAATAGAAAGGGTGCAGTGTGAGATAGATGGAATTGGAAATGAGAGAAAGAGAGAGAGAGAGAGAGAGAGATGGACTTAGGAAGCAGCCTTTTTTTTTGCTTTCTGCTATACTAATTTTAGTACACAAATAAACTGGTATTCTACAATATTTTCATTAATAACACAAAAAATGTGTGCTGTCTGTCCATTGATGCTAACGATGAGTCATTCTTTTTATATAATGAGTCACAGTTAGTAATGATGACCTTTCCATCTGCAGTTTAGAATTAGTTCTTGCACTCTGTCTCCAAGCAATGAATCTCTAATTTTACAAATGAAGTAAGAAGCATGTTAACCATCTTGAATTGTATGTGAAGAGTCAAGTATCTTTCTCTGTCAAACTGATATCTAAAATGGAATATGTGCATTGCAAGATAAAATTTTCAGTTTACAAGCACAACCCACATAAGCCACAAAGAAAACTGTTTTTTGACACAATACCACTACTGAGATTTGAGACTATTTGTTACATGGTGATCACACAATTTTCAGTCTGCAGATCAAATGAGTATAAAATTCAGCCCACAAAGTAATATTAAGTAGCTCTTCCTATCAATACGACAGGGATTGATATTAATAGTACACAGTATTACAAGGAAATCACAGGATTAAACAAAAAGTAAAACACCTCAAATGCAAAGAGTTTAGACATCAACTGTTTACAATTGAAATCTGTATTCCTGAGCTCAATATACCTTTTGACCAGCATATTTATTCTTATTTACTCGTGGGATGTGGGCTTCACTGGCTGGCCAGCATTTATTGCCTGTCCCTAGTTGCTGGAGAAGGTGGTGGCAAGCTGCCTTCTTGAACTGTTGTTCATGGACCCATAACATCCTTAGGGAAGGAATTCCAGGAATTTGAGCCAGTGAAACTCAAGGAATGGCAAATGTTTCCAAATTAGGATGGTGAGTGGCTTGGAGGGGAACTTGAAAATGTTCCCACATATCTGCTGCCCTTGTCATTTTACGTGGAAGTGATCTTGGACTTGGAAGTGCTGTCTAAGGTTCTTTGCTGAATTTCTATCTTGCAGATAGTACTCACTGCTGCAACTGAAGGTCACTGGTGGAAGGAGTGCATACTTTTGGAAGTGGGGTCAATCATGCAGACTGCTTTGTCTTGGATGGTGTCAAGTTTTCTTTGAGTACTGTTGGAGCTGCACCCATCCAGGCAAGTGGTGAGTATTCCATCACACTCCTGAATCGTGCCTTGTAAATAGCAGACAAGCTTTGGACAATAAGTATGTGAGTTACTCATTGCCGTATTCTTAACTGCTCTTGTAGACACTGTGTTTATGTGTTGAGTCCAACTGAATTTCTGGTCAATGGTAACCTGCCATGATGTTGATAGTGAGGAATTCAGTGATAGTAACACCACTGAATGTCAAGGGGTAGTCATTAGATTGTCCCCTTTTGGAGATGGTCATTGACTGGTGTGGAACGAATGTTACTTGCCTCTTGTCAGTCCAAACCTGGATATTGTCCATATCTTGTTGCATTTGAGCATGGACTGCTTCAGTATCTGAGAAGTTATGCTGCTGAACATTATGTAATCATCAACGAACATCCCCACTTCTGACTTCAGATGGAGGGAAAGTCATTGCTAAAGCAGATGATGGTTGGACTTAGGACACTAATCTGATGAACTCCTGGAGCTGAGATGAGTGACCTCCAACAATCACAGCCATTGTCCTATATATCAAGCATGACTCCAACCGGTGGAGAGTTTGCCACTGGAAACCCATTGATACCAGTTCTTCTTGAGCTCCTTACTGCCACACTCGAACATGGCCTTGATGCAAAGGGCTATCACCCTTCACAATTCCGATCTTTGATCTGTGTTTGAACCAAGACTATAATGAGGTCAGGAATTAAAAGTGGCTCTGTCAGAGCCTAATTGTGGGCGTCATTGAGCAGGTTATTACTGAGCAGATGCTGCTTGATACGACTGTTCATGACTTCCATTACTTTACTGATGATTAAGAATAAACTGATGGGGCAATAACTGGCAGGGTTGGATTTGTCCTGCTTTTAGAGCACAGGAAATACCTCAGCAAATTTCCATATTGCCAGGTAGATGCCACCGTTATAACGGTACTGAAAGAGCTTAGCTAGGGGAGTGGCAAGCTTTGGAGCACAAGTCTTTGATACTATTGCCAGATTGTTGTCAGGGCCCACAGCCTTTGCAGTATTCAGTGCAGTATTGCAGTATCCAACCATTTCTTGATATCACATGGAATGAACTGAATTAGGTGAAGACATGTCTGTGATGACAGGGAGTACTAGATAAGGCTGAGATGAATTATTCACTCAGCACTTTTGGCTGAAGATTGCTGCAAATGCTTCAGTCTTATCTTTCGCACTGATGTATTGAGCTCTTCCATCACTGAGGATGGAGGTAATTGTGTAGCTTCTTCCTTCGTTGAGTTGTTTAATTGTCCACCAGTATTCACAACTGGATATGGCAAGACTGCTGGGCTTAGATCTCATCCATTGATTGTGGGATCACTTAGCTCTCTATCACTTGCTGCTCGGCACTCAAGTACTCCTGTTGGTAGCTTCACCATGTTGACACCTTATTCTGAAGTATGCCTGGTGCTGCTCCTGCATCACCTTCTGCATTCTCCATTGAATCAGGGTTGATCTCCTGGGACAATTTCTTTTTAAATTTACTCATGGGACATGAGTGTAACTGGTTGGCCTATTCCTAGTTGCCCTTGAGAAGACGGTTGAGCTGCCTTCTTGAATCACTGCAGTCCATGTGCTGCAGATTGACCCACAATGCCCTTAGGGAGGGAATTCCTGGATTTTAACCCAGCAACACTGAAGGAACAGCGATATATTTCCAAGGCAGAAAGGTGAGTGGCTTGGAGGAGAACTTGCAGGTGGTGGCGTTCCCATGTATCTGCTGCCCTTGTCCTTTTAGATAGCAAGTGGTCATGGGATTGGAAAATGCTGTTTAAGGATCTTTGGTGAATTTCTTCATTCATCTTGTAGGTAGTACACTCTGCTGCTACTGAGTGTTGGTGGTGGAGGGAGTGGATGCTGATGGATATGGTACCAATCAAGTATTTTGCCTTGTCCTTGATGTCAAGCCTCTTGAGTGTTGTTGGAGCTGCACCCATTCAGGCAAGTAGATCGTAATATTTGAGAGAGGGATATGCTGGCCATGAAATTGCAGATTCTGTTGGAGTACAATTCAGCCTAATGGCTGCCCAGTCTCGAGTTGTTAGATCTGTTTGAAGTCAGTCCTATTTTAGCATAGTGAAAGTGCTATATGAGAGTGAGACTTCATCTCCAGAAGGACTGTGCGGTGGCTATTTTTACTGAAACCGTCATGGACAGATGCATATGCAGACAGCAGACTGATAAGGATGAGATTGGGTAAGCTTTTCCTCTTGTTAGTGCCGTCACCTGCTACAGCAGACCCAGGCTAGCAGCTGTGGACTTCAGGACCCAACCAGCTCGATCAGTAGTGTTGCTGCCGAGCCACTCTTGGTGGTGGACGTTGAAATCCCCCACCCAGAGTACATTTTGCACTCTTGCCACCCTTAGTGTTTCCTCTAAGTGTTGTTCAACTACAAGTACTCACATTAGAACCAAAGAGTAGTCAACATATATTTCGTAGTAAGAAATCATTGGGCCTGGCTGTTTGTTTAATCTCACACTCCCAGAAATATGTCACTTTAATTCGACTGGCAAAGACACTTCGGTGTAAACACTTTGTTACCTTTCGTCTTTTAAGGCTAACTGGTCTAATTGATCCCTCCACAAGATATCCTCTTCTGTCTTGTTAAAGAACAGCAATTGTAGTTTCCTGAAACAAAACAAAAGCATCATTGAAAGATTCCACTTTTTTGTACTTTGTTCTAATCACTATTAGACAAAAAAGGTTGCCTTATTGAAAATTTTTTTTTAAACCCAGAAGGATAGCATAAATAATATCAGCCAACAATGAGCCCCAATCATCTCCAAGGCAAGATGTAAATTCTGCTCTGCTAGTAATAATGAAAAGCCAGATGCATCCTTGTAATGGAGTGGCTGTAGGGGAACATGGAAGAATGTGTAACATTTAATTGTTCTCAATGTTTGAACAGCTACAGTATTGAATTTTGAACAATTAATAGAAAACAACAAAATGGGGAAATCACCTGTTGCTCAATAATACCAATGCATTCTTCACGCATTGATAGCCACTTCAAGGGAACAGAACAGAGCTCAAGAATTGGGAACAGGAGGGGGGCATTTGGATGGTCAAATTTGCACCATATTCAATATAATCTGAGAGGAGTATATGCTTGAGAGATGTGATGCCACAATTCCATTTTCATGTCATCATGACTCCCTTGTCATCAAAAGTCTAGTTAATTCAGCCTTGAATATATTCACTTACCCAGACTCCACTACTCTCTAGCGAACAGATTGACAACTCTGTGATAGAAAATGTTTCTCTTCATTGCAGTCTTAAATGGGAACTTTCTAATTTTTAGACATTGTGGCGAGTCTAGAATTAGAGGACATAGGGATAAAAAACCTCAGCATTCACACTTGCAAATTTCCTCAGGATCTCACATGTTTCAATAAGACAATTTTGCATGCTTCTAAATGCTAATGGGAAAAATTCCACCCTGCTTTTATTATAAGAAAGCTCCTCATTTCAGGAATCAGACAACTAAAGCTTCTCTACAGTGTTTTTAATAGTTATATCCTTTGTTAACCAAAAAGGCCAAAACTGTATGCAGCACTCCAGATGTAGTAATACTTCCCTACATTTTTATTCTATTCCCCTCGCAATAAATGTCAATATTCCATTTGTCTTCCTGATCACTTGCTCTACCTATAGAAAATATGTTTGAAATTTATGTACCAGGACACCCAAATGCTTCCATATCACAAGGTTCTACACTTTCTCTCTGCATTAAATAATAATGCACATGTTTCTTCCTATTGTTTCTGCTAAAATGGACAAATTCACATTTTACCATATTTCATTCCACCTGACAAACCTTTGCATAATCGATGAACCTACCTAAATCTCTTTGTAGACTTTATATCTTTTTCGCAATTTACTTTTCTATTTTTATGGATTATCAAATTTGGCAACCATGCATTTGCTACCATCATCCAAGTAATTAATATAGGTAGGTAGGAGTTTATTGTTAAAATAGTTTTTGAAAAGTCACATATGATTGAAGGTTGCCATATGTCATCGACGCTAACCAGGAGACAAATTTTCATCTTCAGTTTGGAAACTAGGAATTCAGCCATTGCCTGGTGTTGTGGTCCCAACTTCTAAAAGCTGGGCCACACTGACGGAAAAGTTTGGTTGCCAGAATGCAGATGCAGGCTGGAACGGGCTGTTGCACCCTGAGGGAGGTGTGAATGGTGAAGCTGGAAAGTTAGAACGCTTGGTCTGATTGCTCAAACATCAGGCCAACTCTACTCATGGTTGGTAGGCCCTTCTACACTCATAACTCAGCTCCTACACACCTACATACCCTCTTATATCTCCCATGTACCTTCCAAGCCTCCCTCACCCAATATGCACTAGGTACACAATCAAAATGCCATATACTAACCTTGGCAGGTCATGAAAATGTTCATGAAACAATAATAACTAACCAATCAAAAATTCCTTGGAAAAATATTGCTCCTCTTACATTCTCATAAAATTATCAAACTAAAATCAAACCATCTGCTGATACAGTTGAAAAATGGTTCCATTATGAATACTCACTTGAGCTCCAAAAAGTGACATTGTGCAATCAGCTACCTGGTGATTGTTTACATAGCTTGAAGGACACAGATAGCTTTGTTTATTTTGCAGTTTTACTAGCTTTTAGTAAATTTATATCTCTTTGAAATAGTTTTTCAAAGCTGGTATATGTCAACAAGATTACAAAGTATTAATCAAATTAAGAACTTCTTCAACAGAAATTACACCCAGAGTTATTTAACAGCTTTATGATAACATAAGGAGGAAACATTTTTCAAAGGGGTTTTTGAATGAATGATTATTTTAAAAATTTCATGATTGTCAAAACTTACCAGCATTATTATATGATTTTTAGGTTCCGCACCTATTACATAATAAAAGAGTACCTCAAAGACCCAGCAGATGACAGGATATTAAATCATTGTGATAGTCAAACCATATATTAATATCAGATTCTCGTTAAAGTAGAACGCAGAAGAGTATCAAAGAAAGGAGTCTAATTGTATCTGTAAACCCTATTGCCCATAAATTTAATGATCTCTTCTTTTTTTATGGACAGAGCCCTATGATCTGTCCTTGCATTGAAAATGTATTGAAACCAAACAGCACGGTAGCTCAGTGGTTCGCACTGCTGCCTCATAGTGCCAGGGACCCGGGTTCAATTCCCACCTTGGGCAACTGTAGTGTGGAGTTTGCACGTTCTCCCAGTGTCTGTGTGGATTCCCTTCGGGTGCTCCGGTGTCCTCCCACAGTCCAAAGATGTGCAGGTTAGGTGAATCGGCCATGCTAAATTGCCCAAAGTGTTAGGCGCAGGGGTAAATGTAGGGGAATGGGTCTGGGTGGGCTGCTCTTCAGAGGGTCGGTGTGGACTTGTTGGGCAGAAGGGCCTGTTTCCACACTGTAGGGAATCTAATCTAATCTAAACTTCAGTTGTAACAGCTTAAGCTACTGATTAAAGAATTCCTGATTCAACAGCAGGCATTGTGATCCCCAAACTGATTTATCTGGCATGGTTTTCAGATTCTGCAAATCCAGGAATCCACCCACTTCCACAAAAAAAGGCAATGACAGAGAAACTCAAATTTGCAGCAGGTTTTTAGAGAGTGAACCTGAAACAGGTCACAACCTGCCACCTTCCCAACCTAGCAAAAACAGCGAGTGAATGAAATCAGTGGAAAAGTTTAAAAGCATAGCCCCACATTACTCCGGTTGCATTCTCCCAATTCCCATTTGATCAGCATCAGGGAATGAAAATTTAGTTCTGTGTGACACTTAATGGTCATTTGAAAAGTTTGATTACCTTAGCAATAAGTTTGTTGGTTAGATATTAACAGGTATAGTTGAGGGAAAGAGTATTCTTCTAAACATCGAAACAAAAATCCTATTTCCTGCAATTGGTAGTTGTGTAATGTATTTCAATTTGAGTATTATTAAATAAACAAACATAATAAAGACAAGGAAGAAAACTGAAGACTTTTATATTGGATATATGCTAAAATTTCCATTTACAGACCATAAAACAGAGAGGTGCTTGAAATTGCACGGGTAAAAGCAACTCAAAAAAATTGAAACAAGTTTGTACTTTGCTCATTTGAATCAGAGCTGAGAAGCTATATACCTCACTTTGAGAGTGAAAAGTGAAGGGAAACAGAAAGAAAGATTGACTTGGGCATAAATGTGTCATGTATGTCACAGAGCAGGGACAATTGGGCTGCAGCAATTATCTGAAGATGGTACAACATTCAGATGTGTGACATACCATGACAGGAGATCTCCTGGTGAGTCTAGCTACAAAGAGAAGCAGACATCACTGATGGACCATTATTGGACTTCTGTGGGAAGTCATATCTTCATTACATAAAAACACTGCCATGCCAACATCCAGTATATGGGTTTTCAACTGGCATCATAAATCAAACCATTTATTTAAATTAATGTTTTTGTAAACAAAGGCTTTTAAATTTGAAATAAGGAATGGTTTTAAGAAAATATAATATCTTACAAAGCAAATTTTAATAGACTGCTTTTATTGTAAATGCCACCACTAGCTGGCATATCGATGACACATATGCACAAAGACAGCTTGCAGCTGGCTGAAATAAGGTGACACTATCAACATGATCACAATGGAATCAAACTCCTGATTTCCAGCTCACTGAAATCAACAAACAAGTCACCTCCTGCTGCAATCATTGTTAAAAATATTTCAGTACAAAATTGAGAATTTTGAAAGAGGTCCTTAGACCTGAGAGATTTGCGCAATGAGATGTCGCCCAGATTTTAGTGAGACTCTTTCTCTTTTCCCAGTTGTTGTAAATACGGACCAGAAAGGACCATTTTCACATTACATGCAGCTCTGTTAGGTAATGGATTTCTGATGTCTAGTGTTTAAAAATGTTGGATAAAAATAATGGGCTGTGTCACTGGGGACAGGAGGCTCTCTTTTTAACAGGAAGAAAATTCGTCAGACTAAACACAGTTTAACAGATTGACAACAACATCTGCACATGTGAAAATGCATCCTGAAAAAGCACCATATCATCACAAAGTGGCGTCACTGGCCCTTTTATTGGGGGAAAGAAAAATATTATGACAGAATGAGAGAAGGCAGAATGTTTTTTTATTTTATGTCAAATTATGTTGAACTTAGCAATTTAGTTTTAACTATACCTCAAGTAATAACAATATTCCAAAATAGTCAGAGTAAGAACATTTGTGAAAATTATAAAAGTAACTGTCTGACTGAATTTCACCAACGGTAACCACTTGAAAACATTAGAGTCGAGAGTGTGGTGCTAGAAAAGCACAGCAGGTCAGGCAGTATCTGAGGAGCAGGCGAATCAACATTTCAGGCATAAGCCCTTCATCAGGAACATGCACAATACAATGAATATATCCTCAATGTGAAAGCAGGACGAAATTTAGTTTGAATCATTGGAAATGATAATTCTCGTCTTAAGGGATAAAGATTACTATTTCTGTTAATGTCCTGCAGCATTCTTCTGATTCTATTAACCCTGTTGTTTTAATGATACTGCAGCTGCAATTTGTTCCTGGTTTTCTAAGTAGAAGCAGAATTTAAAACAAGAACTCATTAAAACAAAGTGCTTTTGCCCGAATCATCGATTCTCCTGCTCCTCAGATGCTGCCTGATTTGCTGTGCTTTTCCAGTACCACACTCTCAACTCTGATCTCCAACATCTGCAGTCCTCACTTTCTCCTACTTGAAAACACAGGTATTTCTAACACAGTGACTCACATCTCTGACAACTGCACATAATTTAAAAGACCAACAAAGGTTAGCCTCTGAAATAATTCAATATTAAATTTCAAGTTATTACAGAGATGATTGCCAGCTTTCATCCGTTATCTCATTTTTCAAAATGGCAATTGAAAATGATGTGAATTTTGGCTAGATCGTCATTCCTTTCAACAAGTGTATAGAAAACCAGCTTGTTAATTTAATCCCTGAGAGAAAAGTACTTGAACACGTCAGAAAAACCTGTCGCTGTGTGAAATTGTGTTGCAGCTTTGAATTTAAAAGATGTTCCTTGCATGGGTCAAACTATTATTAAAATTTTGAAATACAGTTGGTTCAGATTGACGGCCATCTATCTGAACAGTTAACTATCCCTTTGAAAGGATTTTGCATGACCTGCTAAATGTTTCCAACATTATATGGCTTTATGTCAGATTTCTGCATACTTTGCACTTCGTTTTAATGAGTCCTTCTTTTAAATTCTGCTGCTTCTTAGAAAACCAGGAACAATTTGCAGCTCAGGATCATTCAAGCAACAGGGTTAATAGAATCAGAAGAAAGTTGCAGGACATTAACAGAAATAGTAACCTTTAAGACGAGAATTATCATTTTCAATGATTCAAACTAAAGTTTGCCCTGTTTTCATGTTGAGGATATCGTCATTGCGTTGTGCAAAATGAAAGGTTCAGAACAGCTCTAATTGCACAAAACCAAGCATCCAGTATACATTGAGAGCCAGCAGCAGCAGCAGCAGCAGAATTGTTTCCACTGTATCTATAACCCAATGGCCCATAAAATGCTTCACGTTGCCATGACCAGTAAACTAGGGGCATCAATTCTGTTTCAGTCAGGAGGAGCAGGTGCCAACCGAGTGAATTTACAAGTTAAGATTACACAAATGCAAAACTGCAAAAATAGAATGCAACAAAAGTAACCAAATGATACCACAAACAACAGATCAGGCAAAATCTCTGAAGTTTTTCACCCTCAATGATGGTGGAGACTAGCTCATTGGTGTAAAAGACAAGGCAATCATCTTCAGACTGAAATGCTGAGACAAATGCTGATTACCTACTTTAGCCTCTCCATGTGAGGTCACAATCCAGCTGATCAGATTTACTCTGACTACTATGTCTGAACTCCCAACTGTCAACATCCTGGGGCCACCAGTGACCAGAAATTTACTGGAATCAGTCATAGAGATGTAAAGAATGGAACCAAACACTTCAGTCCAACTCGTCCATACTGACCAGATATTCTAAATTAATCTAGTCTCATTTTCCAGCACTTGGTCTATATCCCTCTAAACCCTTCCTATTCACATACCCATCCAGATGCCTTTTAAACATTGTAATTGTACCAGCCTTCACCACTTCCTCTGGCAGCTCATTCCATACAGGCATTACCTTGTGTGTCAAAAAGTTGCCCCTTAGATCTCTTTTAAATCTTTCCCCTCTCACCCTAAACCTATGTCCTCTAGCTCTGGACAACCCCCCCAACCCCCCACACACACCTCAGTGAAGACCGTGTCTATTTACCCTATCAATTATCCTTCATAATTTTATAAACCTCTATAAGGTTACCCCTCAGCCTCTGATACTTCAGGGAACTGTAGGTTAACAGATATCAATTCTGAATCGATTAACTTGCTTCCTGACCACCTGAAACCTGTTTACCACCTACAAGGCACAAGAAGTTTAGCCCCGTCTGGGAAGATGCGGCCTACTTGACTGATGCACCTTTCATCACCTCAAGCATTCACCAGTGCACAGCGACAGCATTGTGTTCCAGGTATAAATGCATTGCAGCAACTTGCTTTGCCTCCAACCTACGACTAGGATAAGGGTAGCAGGACACCATCCTGATTTGGGTTTATGCATCACAAGGCAAAAATCCTAAAACCACTCACCTATACATCTGTAGCAATTTAAGAAGGCAAATCACGAACTCCTCAAGTGTTATTCAGGATGGGCAATAAATATTGGCCTTGTCAGGAAGACCCACGGCCCATTAACAAATTAAAAACTCCAAAATCTCATTTGTTCAATTCTAATGCTTGGTTGCACCCCTCCTAATTTATACATGCTGCAACTTTATACTCTACAATGTTTTTACACTCAACACTGTTACTGTTATGTTCCCTAAACCTGTTCTGGGCATTCTTTAATGTACTGGCATATTCATGTTCACAAAGCATTCTCCATCAGGCTGTTAAGTGATTTGACAGCTTATTTCTGGCCACATTGTTAGTTGCTATACACTGTGCCTGTGAATTGGTCTGCAGAATTCTTTTTCACTTTTTCGTTTGCAATGATGTTAATTTTATGCCTTAACCAAATATTCCCTTCTCCAAAGCAGCTTTTAATTATACATAAACTAACTTGTTCAATTCAGTATTCTTGCTTCAGGCATCCAAAATTGTCACACTTGGATGGCCTTTTTGTTCCCCACATGAGAAAGAGAAACCATGAAATGGCAAATAAGAGAATTCGAGAGGGAACAAGCAGATGAAATAGGAGTCAAATAGAGAGAGTGAGAGTGTGCGGATTAGAGTGGTGCTGGAAAAACACAGCAGGTCAGGCAGCATCTGAGGAGCAGGAAAATCGATATTCTGGGCAAAAGTCCTTCATCAGGAATGAAGACAGGGAGTCTCTGGGTGGAGAGATAAATGGGAGAGGGGTGTGGCTGGGGAGAAGGTAGCCAAGAGTACAATAGGTGGATGGCGGTGGGGATGAAGGCGATAGGTCAGAGAGGAGGGTGGAGCAGATAGGTGGGAAGGAAGATCGGCAGGTATGACAGGTCATGAGGATTTTTCCTAGTGAGAGTGTGTGGCCAAGTGTACAAACCAAGCACATAAGAAAGAAAGTGAAAACCAAAAATCCAAAAGCAACAAATTCCTTCTGCTCTCTACTGGTTAGAATATGTTGTCTTCACATCGTTTAGGAATGTGGTGATGAACTAGATTCAGCTTCGGTATGCAACATCCTGGGGGATACCATTGACAAGTAATTGAATTGGACGTCATTTAAATACTAGATCAGAGCTAGGAATTCTGCAGTGAATAACTCACCTCCTCTTTAACTTGGATTAGCTAAAGGTCATGTTTTTTATTCACTCTAATTTCTAATTTTGTGTTTATAATTATGAGCCCACAAGATGCTCTGCAATAATCACCAAGGCTCCTTTGTCAGCATCTTCTAAACCCCCAACTCAACTATCTAAAAGACTAAGAGCAGCAGAAGCATGAGAACACCACCAACTGCAAGTTGCCCTCTAGGCTGCACATCATCCTGACTTGAAACTATATCTCTATTCCTTCCCCTATTGTTATAGGGTCAAAATCCTTGAACTCTCCACCAAACAGCATTGTGTATATCACATACAGCAAGAATAGCAGCAGCTCAAGATGGCCCAATGCCACTTTCTCCAGCACAATAAATGCTGGACGAACAGCAACACCAATATGCCATAAGCAAATAAAAAGAAGACACCCTGGTGGATTTGCAAATGATAATATAACATTACACTGAATTTCAATCTCACGTATAACATCACATTAACGTAGATTGGTCTGAACAAAATGAAACATGCAGAGGCAGCATTCTGGAGTACCTGAAATTAATTACAATTTAACTTAATCTAGAAATCAAAATGATCCAATTTACCTGAAAGAAGGAATTTTCAAAGCAAAGTTTATCAGTTTGATCATTGGAGTGAAGCCTGTACCAGCGGCCAATAGAATGAGCTCAGTTATTCCTTCAAGTTGTGAGTGTTTGAAGTTACCTTCTGGGCTACTCACAGATATACAATCTCCTTCAGATAAAATACAGCAACAAATTAATGAGGAAAAGTATTTTCAAAATAATATATTGTTAGTTTAGAAATAAATATAGATTATTCTTAAATGGAGAGAGATTGGCAAGTGTTGGATGTCCAAATGGACCTAGATGTCCTTCTTCGTAAGCTATTAAAAGTTAACATGAAGGTGTAACAAGCAATTAAGAAGGCTAATAGTATATATAGTTGTATAGCAAGAGGATATGGGGACACGAGTACCAACAAAGCTTAGTCATTGAGCACGTTCAAGACAGATATTGATAGATTTCTAGATAATAATGACATCAAGGTGTATGGGAATAGCTTGGGTACCCAGCATTTAGCTGGAGGAAGTCATTATATGGAATGGCATAGCAGGCTTGTGAGCTCTTAATATCCTATGATAAAGATGATGCTGGGATTTCAGTTCCACATACATTGTATATAGTTAGTAAACACATAGATTCATGATCCTGAACTGTCAGAAGAACTCTGAGGAATTTTTAAAAAATTCTTGGACCAAGTGTCAATTCTATTTAACGCAACACTTGTGACTGATTTTAGCAAGGATCTTTATGCAAAGCATTGAAATGTTTATAGCTCATAGTTACTTTCACATTGTATAACATGCTTTAACTTATTATATCAAAGTACATCTCTACATACTTGTATTTGTTCTCACTTCAGTATGTTCATTACCATCTGTCTCTGAGCTCACTAATCAATCACAATCAATTCACAGAATACAACTTTTATGATGCAGCCTTAGCTGCAACATCATTATGCTTGCTAAATACAAAGATTTCACAAAGAAAAACTAACACAATTATTCAGCATCTAACTTAAAGGCAGAACAATAGGATCACACACTAAAATGAAAATTCATTCTCTTACCAATTTGAAGCCTGTCAATTAGTGGTGTTAGCAATCCATCAGGATAGATTTTGACCATTAAGTAGATATTTGTACAAGAAAGACCATTATCCTTTGGATCTACATACAAGGTTGGCAGCACAGGTGTATAAGGCCTAACTACTTGGACATCTGGGGAAACAGGAGAATGAAATATAATATAAGAAAATCACAGCCCTAAGAAATTAAACCAAGTAGAACAAACTGTATTGTCCACTTGAAAAGGGTTAAGTTTTATATCACTAGGTCTTACAAAACAGAATGTTCTGGATTCTTTACTATGCTTTGACAACTGCAGTGTGGATTATATTTGTCCATGGTTTCTTGAAGTTGAGGGAATGAATGATGCCCATTCTTAGTTCTGATCACTAACCAGTGCCTTCTGCTGGAATTGCATGGATACCAGTTTGACTTGGCTGTGATACCAGATTCAAGCATTTAAGATGGAGAGTTAGGGAAACTCACCAGCCAAGATAATGCACCAGCCTGAGTCACAGCCTAAAGTGAGAAAAATAAAAATGTACTACACTTGGAATGTCATCACTACAGTACCCTACAAAAGCTCAGTTATTCTAAGAGTACCCATTTGTGAACTGCTCACGACTTAAGAGCATTATTGATCTAATTTGTGGGCGGCACGGTGGCACAGTGGTTTGCACTGCTGCCTCACAGCGCCAGAGACCTGGGTTCAGTTCCCACCTCAGGCAACTGACTGTGTGGAGTTTGCACGTTCTCCCCGTGTCTGTGTGGGTTTCCTCCGAGTGCTCCGGTTTCCTCCCACAGTCCAAAGATGTGCAGGTCAGGTGAATTGGCCATGCTAAATTGCCCGTAGTGTTAGGTAAGGGGTAAATGTAGGGGTATGGGTGGGTTGCGCTTCGGCGGGTCGGTTTGGACTTGTTGGGCCGAAGGGCCTGTTTCCACACTGTAATGTAATCTAATCTAATCTAAAAAATTGTTTGGAAAATCTTCAATTAAAACCAAAAATCCCTCAGCAAAATTTTTCTGTCGATAATTCCCCTTGAGTAGAAAGCATAAGAATCCACATCCTCCCAGTCACACAATCACTCATTGGTGGATTTTTTTGTTAAAAGGAAACCTAATAATTAAGAAATTATTCAACAAACATCCCTTCATGTTTAATCTTTGCCCCTTAGACATTACAAAAAAACAAATTAATTCTGTTAACTCATGTCAATATTGTTTTGCTAGTCAAGTGCTCTTTGCAATAATGAGCATATGTAACTATACTGTTGTACCTTGAATGTTACTTTTGAGATAGATGTGCTGTCCAATCGATATTGTCAAATAACACCCAGGAGGTAGCTGAAAGCACAATAATCTAGTGTCATGCGACACATCTGTCTTTGACAGGAGGGTGCATTTCCTGTAAAAAAGACCTAGGGTAAGGAATTGGGAGGGAGAAAAAGACATTTAAAAAATGTTAACAAATGACTTAAATTTACAATTTTGATTATTTTCCCCATAATTTATACTACTGGACTGATACAAATGAAATGTTTATATATGCTTCTACAAACCTGCATATGATCAGAATGCAACTGTCACAACTGATGGATAACTACATGCTGTGGAAGACATGCAGAGCAACTTGTGTACGTCATGCAATTCCATGTTTAAGCAACTACAGGTTTATTTACCACGAATTTCAGATAAAAGGTTTTGAGTAAATGGTGAAGTTGACTTAGTGACAGGTTGACATAAGCCAAAGTTTTCTTTCCAAGCAGTCATTTACTCTTTTTGGAACGAGACCTGCCTTCTATCCTAGTTCCCTACTCTGCACGTGGATTGCAGGAGTCCTTCTGTTGTAAGACCGTACCTCTGTATCAATTTTTAATCGAGTGAACTTTGAAAGCTGATTGTCAGAGCACCACTATTTCCAAAGCAAATGGCACAGTAACATAGAAATCGACGTTTCGGGCATAAGCCCTTCTTCAGGAATTATGCCCGAAACGTCGATTCTCCTGCTCCTTGGATGCTGCCTGACCTGCTGCACTTTTCCAGCAACACATTTTTAAGGTCTGATCTCCAGCATCTGCAGTCCTCACTTTCTCCCAGTAACATAGAAAGTATGATTCTATTCTATGTGGGAGATGGGATCCACCTTTCTGGAAATATCATAATAACGTTCCTAAGCATGTCCTACAGAATGGTTTCCTGACAACCTAGCATTGTATATCTTTACTCCGATCACAACAAATCTTTCAGAAGAAAAAGAAATCTTTCAACACGTAACTCAAATGACAGACACATACATATTCGTACCTCGATCTGTCTTCCTTTTGTATGAGTTATGAAGCTCCTGAGGATATCCAAGATCATTCCAAATTATACTGTTACGCTTTTTCAGATTCAGTTCTATTTTTCCCACCTTACCGGTACAGTGAACTAAAAAAAATTGCAATTTATTTCTAATTAACCAGAAATGGTACAAATAAATTAAGAACAATACAGAAGTTTTACATTAAATTGCCAAAACAATGTTAGGCTGGAGAAAAGATTGCCATTGTACTAAGCATACATCTTTTTGTCAAGGATGATGTCTAAGGCTAATTTTTCACAATCAGAATATATCCACACTTCAATTTTTGACATGTTGGCACAATGAAAACCAAGTCAGTATCATGAACCTCGAAAATTGTCCTGCCATTTCAGGTGAAAAATCAGGAGATTCTAAAACGCAATTATATATTATTGATGCATTTTCCTAGATTCCAATTAATAGGATATTTAATGAGATATTGACGTAAACATACAATTACAGTTTAAGGAAATAAACGCAAAAATATCATCTCGTATTAATAAGAAATTCATCAGTGAACAGGTATAATAGTGAATTATAATTTCATTATTCTCTGAAGGTAGCCAATTCTACATACCTGAAATTGCCTCTTGGACTTCATGACATAGTTCTACACAAAAAAATGGTATTTGTTAGTATCAAAAACCATTTCAAAATATAAATAGCAATAAATCAAGAATCTATACAAATAACAAACAGACAGTAAGAACTTGATGTCCTTTTAGAGTGAACAAAGGCTCCAGTTGGCTGAATGAGTACAGAGCAACATATTGAACCAAAACATGTATTAATTGTGTTATCCCTGCTAATATCATGACTGGACAAGTCAGATCCCAGAATTAAACCTGATGTGACAGATCCTAATTTGTATTATTTATAATTTAATGGGACAGTCTTTATTTAAACATAAGCACATAAGACTGACAATTTGATTTTAAGAACAACTAGACTTTTTTTTGCACAAAAGAGAAAAAAGTAAACTGTCTGGCCAACAGCAAAGAACCTTCTACATACCCAGGTGAAGAATATAGGAATATTCTTGTTGACGAACTTCGGTTCTCAGCACACTACCTTCCAAGTCGACAATTATGGAATCCAAGTTGATAACCTTTGAAAGAATTTAGTCAAGTTAAGAGCTGCTCCAAATTGTATGCTACCAAATATTGACATGTTTAGATTATGAGCTTAAGTAAATAGTTTTATAGATATTTAGAATTGTTCAATTCTTATACATGCTCCTCGGATGCTGCCTGACCTGCTGTATTTTTTCAGCACCACTCTATCCCAATTCTTATACATGTTGAGCTTCAATTACTAAAGCCACTGCATACAGGTGATTCTCCTACAGCACGTGTTTCTACAACACAAATTAGCTATAATGGCATTGTTGAATTTAGATCGATACTTTTAGAACATGAACTTTCCTTACCTGTATTAACTATAACATGATTCCGGTCCCATTCGTTTAATTGGGGTTGATATTGCACGATTTTCTTATAAAGTGAGATTGCTCGGGAACCAAACTATGGCATTATAAGACAACTGTATATCATATCGTCATATGAAATCCTTCCTTTAAGGGAGGCATTATCATATAATTTGAGAGTTGGTAAGAGAAAAAAAATCATCAAAGCTGGGTGTCCAAAATGCTTAACTAGTGCATTAATGTCCGACAGAGAAGGGATTTTGTCATCCCTGTGCTAACGGCCTTGCTATAACATATGTCCAAACTACAGTTTGCTCTTCATTACCTGGCACTATACTCACTTATACAAGCATCGCAATTAAGGACAGGTAATAGAACAAAGAAAAAAAGTCATCTAAGCTTATATTTGCTTGAGCACAGAAGACTTTGGGCGATGCAGTTGAACTGTTTGAGATGTTTAAAGAGCCTTATTGAGTTGATAAAGCAGAACTGTTTCCTCTGGAGTTCAGAGCAAGCAAATATAACCTTAAAATTATAGTTAAGCCATGATATTAGGAAGTATGTTTTTGAAGAAACAAACTGTTGAGGCAAGGTTAATTTAACATTTTAACATGTAATTAATAGACTTTTGTAAGGCTTGGATATTAAGAATTCCATGGCTGGTAGATGATGTTATGATACAATTCAGCTATGATCTAATGAAATGGCAGAACACTTTTGTGGGGCTAAATGATCTCTTCTGGTTCCTAAAATCAAACATCACCTTTCATTCAGAGACACCACTTCTGGAAAATATATCAAAGTTAAGCTTGTAATTTTTAGCAAAGACTTGATTCCTTCAAGTAAAAGCCTTAATCAGACATTAAAGGCACTATTAATGAGAAAAAATGGTGATTCCTTTATCAAAAATTATTTTCAGTCATCACATTTATTACTCAATCTTATTTACAAAAGCTAGTTAAGTACAGAGACCGGGACAGAATTTTATTTTAACTTGAGTGCATTTGTCAGATAATTCAGGGACTTTAGATAGTTTGATTTAATTTTTGCACATTTGTAAAGACTTCTGGAATAGTGGACTTTCCTGATGAAGGGCTTTTGCCCGAAACGTTAATTTTCCTGCTCCTTGGATGCTGCCTGACCTGCTGTGCTTTTCCCGCACCACTTTAACTTTGACTCTAATCTCAAGCATCTGCAGTATCCATGTCAGCCTAGAGTCATTATATGGGCAATGATGCGTGCAATATTGACAGTTGCAGTCCATGAGCTCTGGGTGAAGGCATGTGCTGTGGTAGGGTTTAAATGAGTGGTGGCCCTGAGAGCTTGGTAGCAGAGTGAATATGGCAGCACTTACCCTTGCAGGTAACTGAACGCCTTCATGCATTCCTGCGCATTGCTTTTTACCTGGTATACTGCACTGACCTTGGTCACTGCCTAGTTCCATTTTGGCTCAGTGTGGTGGCATGGCTTCCTTTGCCGATCAGTAAGAAGAAACACTAACCTCTTTTGCAGCACCTTAAAGTGCCTGTTGGCAAGCCAAACAGTTAACTTCCTTGTCTGAGCCTTGGGGACAATGTTGCAGGACCAGAGAATGAAGAGCAGTTCAGAGTGTGCAATGTCTGAAGTGGTGTGCAGCTGGAATCCAAATATGGCTCCAAGCAGCATAATGTCACAAAGGTTTGGCAGGGCAGAGCACTTCCAGCTCTCCTGCTGCACAATTCCATAGGATGGGCACCAATGCGGCTGGTTGTGTAATCACTGGGACGAAAAGTGAAACATTGTGTGAGAACAGTCGGCATGGGCCAAGGTGGACTGCACGTCATGAATCTTATGCGTAAAAACACTTAACTAAAAAACTGGAAAGCTCAGCTCTATGTTCCAGATCACAACATATTGAAGGTCAGTAATTTTCTGTTTTCATAGAAAAGTATATGTTTGTGTCTTCCAAACACCTATAAAATTTCACAGTCAATTTTACTTAATTAAAAGTTAAATTATTCAACTGTTGTAACCTTGAAGGATTTTGTTAGACCACATAAGGAGAAACCATTTCCAATTACCCAGGTGCATTGGTAGCCTGAGGGCATGGATTCAAGATAAGCACACGTAAATAGTTTGCTCCCCTATTGACAGTTATGAGTCCTTAAGAAGATCCTTCGATATCAAATTGTGGCACCTTCTGCATACAATCTCATGACCACAATTAAACTGGCAAATTTCCCTGGAGAAAGTAATGAGATAATTGTTGAAGGAAGTAAACTTGTTGTTGTGAATATTCACTTTCAAAAAAGTGTTTGATAATGTTATAAAGTTGATGACAAAATTAAGGAGATTAAAGGTAGAGTTGGTAAAAAATTAACTGAGGGACAGAAAGCAGGGAGTGGTTATTTTTATGACCAGTTATTTTCTTGAGTGGAAAATACGTAGAGTGGTGTTTCAGCCCACTGCTCTTTTTAATATATGAATAGGATATACAGTGTATAGTTTCTCAGATTGCAAACACAATATTTAAAAATTAACAATGAAGATGACAAACTTCATGTGACATACACAAGTGACCAAACACATCACAAGAGATATTTAAGACAAAGAAGTATTAAATCCCACATTTTGAGAGGAAGAGTGAAGAGAGGTAACATTAAATATATAAGACAAATTCAAAGAGGGCGCAGTAACAAAAGAAATTGCACATGTAAATAATTCTCGAATAAAACTTTGTAAATATTCTGGATGCAGTTTCACTGATGTCTTGTACTGTTGCAGCAACACTTCCCTATTTTATTCCTTAAGCAATAAATGCCAAAATTCATTTACCTTATTACCTGCTGCACCTGCAAACTAATTTTTGTGATTTATGCATATCCCTCTGCTCCAAAGCATTGTGAAGTCTCTCTTTATTTATATATCAAGTCGCCTTGTTTCATCAACCAGACCTATTCTGAAAAAAAGGGTCACTGAACTCGAAATGTTAACTCTGATTTCTCTCCACAGATGCTGCCAGCCAGCTCCACAGTTCTCCCCATCCTGCCTTCTGTAAAAACGCCATCCCTTATTCCCAATTTCTCCGCCACCACCGCAGCTGTTCCTAGGAACACCAGTTCCACCATAGAGCACACCAGATGGCCTCCTTTAAAGACCGCAATTTCCCATCCCACGTGGTTGATGCCCTCCAACGCATATCGTCCACTTCCCGCACCCCCCCCCCTCAAAACTCACCCTCCCTGCGCAACAAGGACAGAACCCCTCTGGTCCACACCTTCGACCCCACCAAAAATTGCAAAACCTGCGCCCACACCTCCTCCCTCATCTCTATCCAAAGCCCCAAAGGAGCCTTCCACATCTATCAAAGTTTTACCTGCACTTCCACACATCATTTACTGCATCTGTTGCTCCCGATGCAGTCTTCTCTACATTGGGGAGACAGGACACCTATTCGCAGAGCACTTCAGAGAACATCTCCGGGACACCTGCATCAACCAACCCCACCACCCCGTGGCTGAACACTTCAACTCCCCCTCCCACACTGCAGAGGACATGCAGGTCCTGGGCCTCCTCCATTGCCACTCCCTTACCATCTAAAGCCAGGTGGAAGAACGCCTCATCTTCCGCCTTGGGACTCTTCAAACCCAGGACATCAATATGGACTTCACCAGCTTCATTTCCCCTCCCCCCACCTCCCAGTGTCTGCGTGGGTTTCCTCCAGGTTCTTCGGTTTCCTCCCACAGTCCAAAAGTGTGCAGGTTAGGTGAATGCTAAATTGTCCATAGTGTTCAAGGATGTGTAGGTTAGGTGCATTAGAGAGGGGAAATGTAGAGTAATAGGGGTAGAGGAATAGGTCTGGGTGGGATACTCTTCAGAGGGTCGGTGTGTTGGGCCAAATGACATATTTTCACACTGTAGGGATTCTATGATTACCTGTACCAATTTGATTTTCCCAAACTACAAGTCGTCTAACGTCAACCAGGATTAATATATTGCCTTTTTGTACAAGTCCTCATTCCTTCATGATTTATTCTCTGGATTCTATAGAAGTTCCAACAGAATAATTGCTGTTAGAGGCTTACAGACTACTCTCATTAGCTCTGTCTTCCCATTGTTATTTGTTATCTCTACACATATGGATTCTACATGATCCTACCTAAGGTCATTATTTTGCTGTTGTATTTATTCTACCTTGTATTAGTAAAGCTCATCACCCTTTCTTTCCTGTCTGTGCATCAAAAGGTCACATATCCACAAACACTTAGTCCCCAGTTTCGATCTCCTTGTAACCATGTTTCTGTAACCGGCTATTAAGGTCAAATCCATTTACTTCTATTTGACCTGTTAAATAATTTATTTTCTTCTGATTACTAAATGCTTTTAAGTAAAGAATCATCAATTTTGCCTTTTTACCTTTCGTTTTTCCTTCATTACTGTTTGTTGCGTTTTTATGCTTGAATACTCTGTCCATCCTGTTCCACTTGGTTGTCAACAACAAAACAGTGAACTTGCAACATCGCAATATCCTCTTGTTTTGAAAACCTCCACTTTTCCCCTACAGAACTCTCCCAGCCACACCCCAAAATTAATTTAAAGCCTTCTCTCTGCATGAACTACGTACAGAATGAATGAGCCTTATAATAAAAGATGAAAATACTGAGAAAAGAAAATATTCATGTGTACCTTCTTTGAAAAACATGTTCTTGAAATCCTATAAAAGTGCCAGACAGGGAATTATAATTTTCGTGTCTAAGTCTTTAATCACTTCATATCGAGAGACTACAGAAGAAATTGAGGGGGGCCTGGATGATAGATTTGCATCGTTAGCCACAGTCCTAGAAGACTGGAGGGTAGAGAATGTTGTGCCCTTATTCAAGGAGGACTGCAAAGAAAAGCCTGAGAACTACAGACCAGTAAGCTTAACATCTGGGGTGGATAAGCTACTTGAGAGGATTCTGAGGAATAAGATGTACATGCATTTGGAAAGACAGGGTTTGATTAGGAGTAGTCAGCATGGTTTTGTGCGTGGGAGACTATGGCACACAACTTTGTTAGAGTTCTTGGATGAAGTGACCAGGAAGGTTGATGAGGGCAGGGCGGTAGATTTGGTCTATATGGATTTCAGTAAGACCTTTGATAAGGTTCCACATGGTAGGTTGCTCTGGAAGGTTAGGTCGCATGGAATTCAGGGGAACTGGCAAATTGGATACACAATTGGCCTGATGGTAGGAAATAAAGGATAATAATGCAAGAATGCTTGTTGAACTGGAGGCCTGTGTATAGTGATGTGCCTTAGGAATTGGTGCTGGGCCTATTGCTGTATGTTATCTACATCAACGATTTGGATGAGAATATATAAGGCATGATTAGTAAGTTTGCAGATGACTCTAAAATAGGCAGTAGCTTGGACAGTGAGGAAGGTAATCAGAAATTGCAGAAGGACCTTGATCAGCTGGGGAAGTGGGCCAAGAAATGGCAAATAGAGTTTAATATAGGTAAGTGTGAGGCCTTGCATTTTGGAAAGTCAAATCAAGGTAGGGGTTTCATGGTGAATGATAGGGCCTTAAGGAGTGTCGTGGAACATAGGGACCTTGGTGTTCAGGTGCACAGTTCTCTGAAAGTGGAGTCACAGGTAGACAGGGCAGTGAAGAAGGTTTTTGGCACACTGGCCTTCATTAGTCAGGACATTGAGTATAGAAGTTGAGAAGTTGTGTTGCAGTTATACAGGGCATTGGTGAGGCTGCACTTGGAGCACTGTGTTCAATTTTGGTCACTTTGCTATAGAAAGGATGTTATTAAACTGGAAATAGTGCAGAGGAAATTTACAAGAATGCTGCCAGGACTCGAGGGTCTGAGTTATAGGGAGAGGTTGGACAAGCTAGGACTTTTTTTCTTTAGAGTGTAGAGGATTGAAGGGGGGATCTTGTAGAAGTGTATAAAGTCATGAGCAGCATGGATAGGGTGAAGGCACTCAGTCTTTTTCCCAGGGTTGGGGAATTGAGGACTAGCGGCCATCAATTTCAGGTTAAAGGGGAAAAAAAAATGAATCTGAGGGGCAACTTTTTTTAAACAGAGGATGTTATGTATATGGAATAAGCTGTCAGCAGAAGTGGTTGAGGCAGTACATTAACAACATTTAAAAGGCATTTGGACAAATATATGGACAGGAAAGGTTTAGAAGGATATGGGTCAAGTGCAGGGAAAGGGGTTTGGCGTGGATGGACATTTTGGCTGGCATAAACCATTTTGGGCCAAAGGGCCTGTTTTCATGCTGTTTGACTCTATATCTTAATCTTGTCTACAGAAAGTGAGGCTTTGACAAAGTTGATTATAGAAATAATATATTGCAACCACAAAAATATAAAACTAAGCAAAGTGACCAATCTACTTCAGTTGTCAAAAATGAACCCCTGTTGAAGCAATGCATTCATTTGGCCTGGCTCTTAACCAAGCAGTCAGAATAAGCACTGATGGAGAACTGCTTCAGGAGAAACAAATGATCAGACATTTTTAAGTTCCATATTTCTTTCTGCCGTGCTCTGTAGACCAGATATCTCACTCCACTGCTGCTAGATCCTGTGGCTTCTTTCCCATTAGAAACAGCTAAAATATTTGTCTGGGTCACAGGCAAAATGCACCAGGACAGGAAGAGATTAATTGCATGTTGGTGTATTCTGGGAGGGTAGGAATCAAGGGCTTCACTGTTCCTTCACTTCTGCCCACGTCCTCCAAGAATATTTCCTCAGATTCCATACCTGCTCTGTGTCTCAGCACTGATGTGCATTTTCCTTGCGCTGGTCAAGTGGTGTGATCTTCCATTTCGAGGGAACTAAAGCAGTGTCATGGGGTTTGTTAAGACTATGCTAAGACTACTTGGATTTGACATCAGTGCAAAGTTTAAGCTGGTGATTGCAATAATAGGAGATTGAGATGTTTTAGTGAGGGGGGTTTGGGTTGAAAGAGTCAGAAATGGAAGATAGATGAGTAGCTATAGGGCTAAAATAAAATGGTAGAAAGAAGACGGAAGGCTAAAGTGGTACAGGCTGTTGTAAACTGAGGGGGAAGGACCAAACAAGTGACTGAGATGGGGAAGCTGAGGTCTGGTAATATTCTGCCCCACCACCAAAATGGACCCCATTGGCCTTGCGACAGACAGAGGAATTCATCAGGAGAATAAGACTCTGGGAATTCTTCCGTAAACCCCAAGATGTCAGCAGTGAGTCCACTGAGACAACAATTGGACCGGAAAAGTTGACAGAGAGCTGGAATGGCAACATGAAAAGTTACACTGAACCCAGTAAGAGCCACTGCCCGAAGCTCGACATGTACGTTCAAACCATCAGGACACACACAAGCTCCAGATTCATCAGCCACACGCATGGGGGATGCAAAACATCACTCGACCATGATGCATGGCTATTGGGCTCTCAAGACCAATCAGAACATTGTCATCAAACCAACAGACAAAGAAGGAGCCATCGTTATACAGAATAGAGCAGACTACAGCAAAGACGTGTGCAGATAATGGAGTAACCAGGACACTACCGACAACTATTTGCTGATCCAACCAGAGAACATATCCGTGAACTAAACAGACTGACCAGCTCTTCAAGTATCCTACACACTCTCATCTGCCATACTTCCCACAGAGGAGACTTCTACTACTATCCAAAGATTCACACAGCCAACACACCTGGACCTTCCATCGTATCAGGTCATAGAGATGTACAGCAAGGAAACAGACTCTTTGGTCCAACTTGTCCATGTTGACCAGACATCCTAGCCTAATGTAGTCCCATTTGCCAGTACTTGGCCCATATCCCTCTAAATTCTTCCTATTCATATACCCATCCAGATGCCTTTTAAATGCTATAATTGTACCAGCCTTCACCACTTCCTCTGGCAGCTCATTCCACACAGCACCACCCTCTGTGTGAAAAAGTTGCCCCTCAGATCTCTTTTATATCTTTCCCCTCTCACCCTAAACTATGCCCTATACTTCTGGACTATTCCCCTCCCCCAGGTTTCACAACATCCTTCCAGAATTGCATGCAATATTCCAAAAGTGGCCTAACCAATGTCCTGTACAGCTGCAACATAACCTCCCAACTCTTCTACTCAAGCTCTGAAACATATTGTAAAAAGAACCCCCAGCTTCTGTCATGACACCATGGATTTCCTATAGAAACTCAGCACCCACGGACCAATCGAATCAGGAACACTCCTTGTCACAATGAGATAACAAGAATCCAGAGAAAGTATATTCCTGTCAGGGTGAAAGGAAAGGCTGGATGACTAAAGAAATTGAGGGTTTGGTTAAGAAAAAAGGAGGAAGCATTTATCAGGTATAGACAAGATAAAATCGAGTGAATCTTTAGAAGAGTATACTTAAGAGGGAAATCAGGAGGGCAAAATGGGGACATGAGATAGCTTTGGCAAACAGAATTAAGGAGAATATATTAAGGACAAAAGGGTAACTAGGGAGAGAACAGGGCCCCTCAAAGATCAGCAAGGCGGCCTTTGTGTGGAGCCACAGAAAATGAAGGAGATACTAAATTAATATTTTGCATCAGTATTTACTGTGGAAAAGTATATGGAAGATATAGGCTGTAGGGAAATAGATGGTGACATCTTGCAAAATGTCAAGATTACAGAGGAGGAAGTGCTGGATGTCTTGAAACGGTTAAAAGTGGATAAATCCCCAGGACCTGATCAGGTGTACCCGAGAACTCTGTGGGAAGCTAGAGAAGTGATTGCTGGGCCTCTTGCTGAGATATTTGTATCATCGATAGTCACAGGTCAGGTGCCAGAAGACTGGAGGTTGGCAAACGTGGTGCCACTGTTTAAGAAGGGCAGTAAAGACAAGCCAGGGAACTACAGACCAGTGAGCCTGACCTCGGTGATGGGCAAGTTGTTGGAGGGAATCCTGAGGGACAGGATGTACATGTATTTGGAAAGGCAAGGACTGATTCGGGATAATCAACATGGCTTTGTGCGTGGGATATCATATCTCACAAACTTGATTGAGTTTTTGAAGTAACAAAGATGATTGATGAAGGCAGAGCAGTAGATGTGATCAATATGGACTTCAGTAAGGTGTTCAACAAAGTTCCCCATGGGAGGCTGATTAGCAAGGTTAGATCTCATTGAATACAGGGAGAACTAGCCATTTGGTTACAGAACTGGCTCAAAGGTAGAAGACAGAGAGTGGTGATGGAGGGTTGTTTTTCAGACTGGAGGCCTGTGACCAGTAGAGTGCCACAAGGATCGGTGCTGGGCCCTCTACTTTTTGTCATCTACATAAATGATTTGGATGCGAACATAAGAGGTACAGTTAGTAAGTTTGCCAATGACACCAAAATTGGAGGTGTAGTGGACAGTGAAGAGGGTTAACTCAGATTACAACAGGATCTGGACCAGATGGGCCAATGGGCCTGAGAAGTGGCAGATGGAGTTTAATTCAGATAAATGCGAGGTGCTTCATTTTGGGAAAGCAAATCTTAGCAGGACTTATACACTTAATGGTAAGGCCCTAGGGAGTGTTGCTGAACAAAGAGACCTTGGAGTGCAGGTTCATAGCTCCTTGAAAGTGGAGTCGCAGATAGATAGGATAATGAAGAAGGCATTTGGTATGCTTTCCTTTATTGGTCAGAGTATTGAGTACAGGAATTGGGAGGTCATGTTGCGGTTGTACAGGACATTGGTTAGGCCACTGTTGAAATATTGCATGCAATTCTGGTCTCCTTCCTATCGGAAAGATGTTGCGAAACTTGAAAGGGTTCAGAAAAGATCTACAAGCATGTTGCCAGGGTTGGAGGATCTGAGCTACAGGGAGAGGCTAAACAGGCTGGGGCTGTTTTCCCTGGAGCGTCGGAGGCTGAGGGGTGATCTTATAGAGGTTTACAAAATTATGAGGGACATGGATAGGATAAATAGGAAAAGTCTTTTCCCTGGGGTCAGGGAGTCCAGAACTAGAGGGAATAGGTTTAGGGCGAGAGTGGAAAGATATAAAAGAGACCTAAGGGGCAACGTTTTCACGCAGAAGGTGGTACGTGTATGGAATGAGCTGCCAGAGGATGTCGTGGAGGCTGGTACAATTGCAACATTTAAGAGGCATTTGGATGGGTATATGAATAGGAAGGGTTTGGAGGGATATGTGCCGGGTGCTGGCAGTTGGGACTAGATTGGGTTCGGATATTTGGTCGGCATGAACGGGTTGGACCGAAGGGTCTGTTTCCATGCTGTACATCTCTATGACTCGATGCCAGCATCCCCCACAATGGTGGCAACACTACAACAGCCTGAGTACTCAATATCAACAACTGCCAATTTCCAGACACCATCCAACAACGAATATGCTTCATCCTCAACTGCAACATCTTCGCCTTTCACAACCAGTTCTTCATTCAGACACACAGTACAGCCATGGGGAACAAATCTGCACCCCAAAATGCGAACATTTTCACACACAAGTTCAAATAAGATTTCTTCACTACGTGGGACTTCTAAACAGCACTATACACCATTCACATTTATTACATTTTCTTCCTTTGGTGAGAAATCACTGAGTCAATGACATAGTGATATCAACAAGTTTCACCTCACTATCAGACTTACCATGGACTACTCTTTAGAATCAGTACCCTTCTTGGACACACACATCTTCATCAAAGATGGAGACCTCAGGACCACGCTCTACCGCAAGCCTACGGATAATCTCATGACGCAACACTTCTCAAGCTTCCACCCTAAATATATTTATACAGTCATTCCCTACAGACAAGCGTTATGCATACACAGGACCTGCTTGGATGAAGGATGCCCTCATAAGAACAGGATATGATGCTCAGCTCGTTGATCGCGAATTCCATCATGCTACAGCGAAAAACCATAATGATGTCCTCAGAAGACAGACACAGGATATGACCAATAGGATACCCTTTGTCGTTCAGTATTTCTCAGGAGTGGAGAAACTATGCCATGCTCTTCGCAGCCTTCAGCACATCATTGATGACTATCAATACCTCGCTACAATCTTCCTTATGCCTCCACTTCTCACCTTCAAACAACGGCCAAACCTTAAACAGACCATTGAACGCAGCGTACTATGTAGCCTTCAGGATAACATTGACCACAACACCACAAAACCCTGCCACAGCAACCTCTGCAGGTCATGTCAGATCATTGACATGGACATTACCGTCACACATGGGAAGACCACACAACACGTATGTGGCAAGTACTCACGCGACTCAGACAGAGCTGTCTATCTTATACGATGCTAGCAAGGATGCCCCAGGCATAGTGTATTGGCGAGACCATGCAGACATTATGACAATGGATGAATGGACACCACACAATGATCAACAAACAAGGGAATTCTTTCCTAGTTGAGGATCACTTCAGTGGTCCAGGACATTCAGCCTCCGATCTATGCAATTAAATACCTCACTAGCTCTGGCTATCACTTAAGTCTGCACTAGCATTACCCATAAATCCCTGGCCAACTCCATCTGCCTAGCCAATTTTTCAAATGAAATAACGAAAGCTTCAACAGCGTTCTCCTCAAAATGTGGCAGAATTTTGACAGTTTGTATATATCACTACGTTCACTTTTAATCTGTATCCGGTTAACTTGAACTTTGCTGATTAAGTCGCAACTTCAAGTTCAAATTCCCTCTCTTTTTGCTCAGCTGAGAACCTTCTCTCTCTTTCCTTTTCCTGTCTCCCTCACTCTCTTCCCCCTTGGTTTATCTTCTAAATCCATTTTCCTCAATTGTAATTTAAGTCTTTCTACCTCTACTGCACTTGTCTGTTTCTCTGACACACCTAAGTGTTTTGAGTAATTCCCTTATAATTTCAGCTTTACTTTTGTCCTTGGTTAAACCCAAATTTAACTTACTTGCTAATTCTAAAAGTATGGCCTTTTTCTTTCCTTCTAAACCTTCTTGGTAAATTTGATAATCATCTTCAAATCCCAGAATCTCTAACAATTTTAAGAGTCATTCCTCTCACTTTTAATTTAATCAACCACAAGTCACCGAATTTAAACAAATCGTCTCACTTATATTTTATTGAAAGACATAGGACACTAATCTGCAGTTGTTTAAATCTGCTGGGGTTTTTGGTACCCCCAAATCTATTCACATTTGTCTAAAACAGTTCAAATCCCGGACGAGCCCCCAACCTGTTATGACACGGGGTAACACCCCCCACCCCCACGCTAATTTAAACCTGCAACACAGAAATGATTTAACCCGTGCTATAATTTGTTAAAATTTGAGAGGCAAACATTATCCCAAAAGTCACTACTTAAAGTACAAAAAAATTTAAGGACTGTATTCTTTAAGTCTAACAAATATTAACTAACAACTATTTACAATTCCGTTCTCTAACCTATCTTTTACTATCCTTTCTCTAATACTGGTCTAATAAAACCCCCGATTAAGATTTACCAAAAAATTCAAATTTCAAAACAAGCCAGCTGTCAAATCTTCCCTTTGTAGCTTCCTCTATTTTCTTCTTCTTAGGGATTTCTGTTTCACAGGTCACTGATAAATAAAGGTACCTTTAAGAGAGCTATTCTCCAGGCTGTCAGTATATGTTGGTGGCTTGGCAGTTCTCCTCCAACTATTCAATTTTTTTTCGGTTTTATACCCCAAAGCATTGGATCATTTCATTGGTGTTAATATTGTCAAAATACTGAATTCAAACTAGATTGGAATTTGGTAACTTGGGGCATAATTTAAACTGATTGGCCAAATTTGATTTTTTTTGTCTCCAGGCAACTCAGCTAATCTAGCTGTTTGACCAAATGTTGCATTGTTACCTTGTTCAGAACACTTGGTGCTGTGTCAGGTATTTCTGCGAGCTTTTAACTCTCTTAAAAGGTACACTACCCCTTGCACCTTCATAACACTTTGATTCAACAATCTTATTTGATAATTGTAAAATACAGGCCTGTAAATTGGGCCAGACCCTCACAGAAAGATGATTTGGTATTCTGAGAAGAAAAAAATGTTAAGAAGTTTGATTTGACAGTTAAACTGTTTGTGTATGTGGACTAAATCCAATGCCGTTTGTGATGTTTTGTAAACGAGTATCAAACAGAAATATGCGACTGTTGAAGAAGCCTTAGGATAAAATTAAGCATTAAAGAAATCAAATACAGATAAATGCACACACAAGTTTCTTGCCTTGGGAGTCCCAGAAGATATGAATCATCATTTTAAGATCATTTCAATTATCAGTCAAATATGGCAAAGATTATCATATTCTTGTTGATAGAGAACAATGCACGTTGCCTATTGCACTTGGGAGCTAACAAAATAAGGGAAATTAACAGTATCTTTGCTGCTGAAGCATTGATGCAAGAAGTTACAAATAGATCGATGAATTTATTCAATGTTTTCAAGGAAATCCTATGCAAAGAACAATCTGAAGAAAGTTCGCCCATAGAATGTTATGTGAATGATTGCTCTTTCTGGGACATGCATTATATAGAGGGTGTCATTGAGTAAAGTTTGAGGATTGACATTGCTGCTGTTAATGAAATATTAAAAAAGAACTTTCCAAAGTAACCACGATTGTGAAATTCACCAGTCACAAGAAAAAGGGTGCTTGATCCAAGAAATTATTGCAGATCCTCAATGGGTAATGCCTGATGATATGAAAAGCGATAAGAATAGGAAAAAAAAAAATTTTTATTTGGATCTCTTTGTGATTAAACATGCTTGTTTCATTTAAGGATAGACCTTTAGCATCAAGGATGATTGTGATATAAAGAATTTGAAAATTTGTTACCGATTGATTGTCTCATAATGTGAACATAGAAATACAACAAATTATAATTCCCATTATAGTGAAATTTATTTTTTTCAAAGACAGTTTCTATGAATTCAAAGTTTACTGAGAGATAAGAGAGAAATCTGTTATAGCAAGTAGTCATGCAGATTAACTCATTAATTCTTTGAGGAACTACAGGAACTTGATCGTATTGCCAGACAATTACCCATTGATGACCGATTAGGATGACAATAGCAGTCTGAAAACTATACAAAACTATAACAGTCAACAGTCGAGAAGCCAAAGATCTTCTAACTTCCTGGGAGTGATGATCACCAACAATCTGTCCTGGTCCATCAACGTTGACGCAACAGTCAAGAAAGCACATCAATATCTCTCCTTCTTCAGGAGATTAAGGAAATTCATCATGTTCATAAAGAATCTTACCAAATTTTATAGATGCATAATCGAAAGCATCCTATCTGGATGTATCAGTGTGGTACAGCAACTGCTGTTCCTAAGATCACAAGAAACTACAGAGAGTGACGAACAGAGCCCAGTCCATCAAGCAAACCAGCCATCCATCCATTGACTTCACTTATACTTCCCACTGCTTCGGGAAAATAGCCAACAGAATCAAAGATCCCCTCCCACCCTGGTTATATTCTCTTCCGTTGGGGAGAAGATATACATGTTTGAATACACATACAAACAGATTCAAGTACAGCTTCTTCCCTGCTGCTATCAGACATTTGAATGGACCCCTCAAATGTCAATGTTGATCTCGCTCTCTGCACCTTCCGAGCAGCTGTAACACAATATTCTGCACTCTATTCTGCTACCCAGGTGCATTTGTATGGTACAATCTGCCTGTGTAGCTACGGCAGGAGCTACGCGATCTCAGTTTGCTTTGAAGACCAGGCCTCCAGTCTGTGGCCTCGCCTGAATCCGGTGACGAGGTGTTGAGTCATCTGAAGTGGTGTTTGAGGGGGTGTAAGCATGGTAAGCATGCAGATCTTTGTGCTAGGTTTAGAACAAACCATAGCCAGCCAGCTCTCCCATCCATTCTGCTCTCCGGACAACAAACTGGACTGCATCTGACTGTGGCTGGTGTCTCAGCATGAGTTTAGAGATTGCTGTGTCCTTGTTTTCACGGAAACATGGCTCAGCAACAGAGTTTTGGACACCACCATCCAGCTAGACAGGCCTGTCTTGTTTTGTGCCAACAGAAATGCAGCTCTGTGCGGTTAGGCTCAGAGTGTGGGAGGAGGGGTCTGTGTGTCCACATCAACACGAAAATGGTGCAAAGACTCCATGTTAGTCTTCAATTACTGCTCATCACTAGTGAAGTTCATGACTGTTAGATGCAAACCATTTTATTGGCCACAGGAATTCACTGCCGTCCTTATAGTTGGGATGTATATTCCTCCCTGTGTTAATGCTAAGGAAGCACTCTGAACTGTATGGGGTTATTAGTGCACTGCAGAACACACATCCTGACTCTCTGTTTATTGTTGCTGGAGATTTCAACCATGTGAATCTCAAGACTGTGCTCCCTAAATTCCATCAGCATGTGGACTTTGCGACAAGAGGGGAGAACATGCTGGATCTGGTTTACACAAACATCCCCAGCGTTTACAGGGCAGAGCCCCAGCCCCACCTCGGCTCCTCAGACCACGTCTCTGTTATGCTAATCCCAGTATACAGATGCTCATCAGACGTGTCAAACCAATTCTGAAGCAGGTGAAAACCTGGCCGGCAGGAGCCATTCTGCTCTTCAAGACTGTTTTGAGCGCACTGACTGGCAAGGAGGCGGCAACCAATGGCGAACCCGTCAACTTAGAGGAGTACACGGCATCAGGAATTTGCTACATTAGCAAGTTATTGACAACATCACTGTGTCCAAGACCATTACTTCTCAGTCCAACCAGGAACTGTTAATGACTGCAAAGGTGTGTGCACTGCTGAGGACCCATGATTCTGCGTTCAGAGCAGATGACAAGGCGGCCCTGACAACAGTGAGGGCCAACCTGACTTAGGCCATCAAAAAGGCAAAGTGTGCATACGCACAGAGAATACACAGTCACTTTCATGTCAGCGGCAATACATGGAGCATATAGAATTGCATCCAGGACATCACCAACCACAGAACAGCATTGCCTGCTTGTGCTGGTGATGCCTCCCTCCCAGGTGAGTTGAACAACTTTTATGCATGGTTTGAGGGCATGAAATGACATGGCAGTGAGGAAGTCCATGCCACCTCGTAACGACCAGGTGCTGTGTCTTACCACGACTGACATGAGGAAAACCCTATGCAGAGTCAACCCACACTAGGCTGCTGGACCAGATAATAGTGTTCAGAGTATGCTGGTGGATATTCCAACGGACATCTTTAACATCTCCCTGAGCTGTGCCATAGTTCCAACGTGCTTCAAGGCTGCTACCATTATCCCCATACCGAAGAAGTCTTCAGCACCCTGTCTCAACGACTACCGCCCAGTTGCGCTAACACCCATCATCATGAAGTGCTTCAAGAGGCTCGTGATGATGCATATGAAGACCCTACTGTCCCCATCACTAGACAGCCTGCAGTTCGCGTATTGATCAAACTGCTTAATAGATGATGCCATTTCCACCACCCTCCATCTGGCCCTTACCTAAATGGAGAAGGGAGACACCAATGTGAAACTACTGTTCGTAGACTTCAGTTCTGCATTTAACACAATCGTTCCACAGCACCTAATTGGAAAGCCACGTCTGCTGGGCCTAAATACCTTCCTTTGTAACTGGATCCTGGACTTCCTCACTGGGAGACCTCAGTCAGTCCAGATTGGGAACAGCTTCTCCAACACCATCATACTGAGCATGGGCCCCCAGGTTTTAGTGCTCAGTCCACTGCTGTTCACCCTGCTGACACACGACTGTGCAGCAATGCACAGGTCGAATCACATCAAATTCACTACGACTATAGTGGGTCTCATCAGCACCGACCGATGAGTCAGCATACAGAGAAGAGGTGCAGCGGCTAATAGACTGGTGCAGAGCCAACAACCTGTCTCTGAACATGGACAAGACAGAAGAGATGGTTGTTGACTTCAGGAGGGCACAGAGCGACCACTTTCTGCTGGACATTGATGCTCCCCCGTGGAGATCGTGAAGAGCACCAAATTTCTTGGCATAAACCTAGTTAGTTCACCTGGACCCTCAACACCAGCTTCATAGACAAGAAAGCCCATCAGCATCTCTACTTTCTGTACAGGCTGAGGCAAGCCCACCTCCCATGCTTGTTGAGTGTTGTTAGAGCGACAGTCATTCAACAAATGGAGAGTATTCCCTCACACTCCTAACTTGGGCCTTGTAGATTGTGGACAGGCTTTGGGGAGTCAGAAGGTAAGTCAATTGCTGCAGGATTCCCAGCTTTTGACCTTGTTGAAAATAAAAAAAAAGTTATTTTTAAATATATTCAAAGAATGAATCAAAGAAAATCTGCTCTGAATGTTCGAGAAGTCTTCAACTGATGCTCGCATTTCATATTCAGAAATAAGGAGGCAACAGAAGTAACCACTTTGGAAAATAAAACTTGGGTTCAGAGGCAATTAAAATCAAAATAAGTATGTTATTGTCCAGAAAAGCTAAGTGAAATAAGTATAATCTTGGAGAGCATTGTATGTGCATGTATTTAAACACAGATATTTTGAAGTAGACAGTGAAAGACGATGAGGTGCTAATAAAAGATTGAAAGAATTTGTGCTACATTTGAAATCAAAGTTATCGAACTTCGGATTCACAAATTTTAAAATGCTAGAATTAGTTTTAAAACTCTGGGTGGAAGGATTACTAAAAAGACAACAAAGTGAGAACTAATCTGCCATAATTTGCTGAGAGAAACACTACAGATCTCAAATGAAGACCAATGTTATGATTTGTCAAAATCTCTTTCAAGGTTTAATTTACTGAATATTTGTATATCCTTTTAAATATTTTAATATTCAATTTCAAAAAGATGACAGCTGCTTAATTGTCAAGTTAAAGTGACCTTCAGAATTATTCAAAGTCTGAGATACTCCTCTTTTCCCTCGCATCCTACAGATTTCTTGACATGTCTGTGATATGCAACACTATTACAGCCAGCTAAGATTACCCATTAGTCTACCTAAAGTTAGTTCGATAAGTGGTTTTATTTTTGAATACATACCTTTTGTTTGGTGTATATAACAACTGTGATTGTATCCTCTGTCTGAAACCATTCATGTCTGGTGAAATTGTTTAAAAGAGAGAATTTGAGTTGGATGACAACACCTTTTCAATTCAGCATATAAAATACATTTTCATCACCAAACTGAAATAACATTCTTTAGCTCAAAAGAATTGTACAGGTGATAGAAAACTAGTGAAATGAGACTCTTCACGTGAACAAGTTGATACAGGAGATTCAGCAGAAAGATACAAGATACTAAACAATAGAGAACAGACAAATTTGAAATCTACATCGTGGCAAGCCATTGTTGTAGGTCATCAAGGAGTAAAGGGTAAAGTGTTAAAGGCACATTTGTACTTTAGCGAAGATGGCATATTTACCCACTTCAGTCCTTACCAAAGTGCCCAAGTCTTAAATGCCTTCTGAACTGGAAAAACAAATCATTCTGCTTTATCACACTGCAATGTGATTCAAGAATAATGTCAGCCAAGACCTTCTCAAGGTAAATTAGGAATGGGCACTAGATGCCAGTCTTGCTACCCATATCACAAGAATTAACTTGCCTTCCCGCCCATTTTTATACCATTCATAAACTTGGGTATACTACATTCACTTTCCTTGTCCAAATTATAAACATACCTGTAAATAACTCAGCACTGATCCCCTCAGGCACTCCACTAGTTACAGGTTGACATCCTAAAAATGCAACACCATATCCAAACTTCATCTTTACTATTTAGTTAAACACTATCTATGCTAGTTTATAACTTTCAACACTGTGATCTTTTATCTTATTAAGTAGTCTAATGCTTTCTGAAAATGCAAATATATTACACCCACAGTTTTCCCTTTATCAGGCTTGTTATCTCCTCAAAGAATTCTAATAAAATTACCAGGCATGATTTACCTTCATGAAGCAGTATTCAATCAGCTTCGTCATATCAGACATTTCTAAATGGTCTGCTATTACATGCATTATAATGGACCCTAACATTTTCCCAACAGCGGTTAAGCTTGCTGGCTTATAGTAACTCGCACTTTTTTGTTTTGTCCTGCAGTCCCCCCCTAACTTTTGAATAAAAATGTTGCATTGGCAGCTTCCAGTCCTCTGGGATTGATCCAAAATCTAAGGATTCTTGGAAGATTACTAGTAGTGTATCCACTATCTCTGTAGGTATTTCTTTCAATATTCCAGCATGCATTCCATGTGGTCTGGGGGACTTATCAACCTTTGGTCCCATTAGTGTCCCTAGCACCACTTTTCTCATGATAAGTATTGTCTTAATTTCCTTTCTTCCTTTTGCCCTTTCCTATTAGTAGGAAATAGCAATGGTCTGGATGAGGACTCGTGATAAATTGGTGATGAAAACCAAACCCTGTCTCCTAAAATCTTTGTTCTTGTTGGCCTTCATTGGTTTCTAGTCACATAACTTAAAATTCTTACACTTGTTTTTAAACTGTCAACCAGGCCTTGCACCATCTCGGCCCTGTAACTCTGAGATATCCGTGTACTCTAATTCTGGTGTTGTGTATGCCTGATTTTAATTACTCTACCATTGGTGACCACTTCTTCAATCACCTAGGCTCTAAGATTAAGAATACCCTCTCTACTTCTCTTTACCAAGCATTCTTCCTTTAAAACACTCCTTAAACTCTATTTATTTGACTAAGATTTTGATCATCCAATCTAATATCAGCTTTTGTACCTAGATGTTAGACTTGATTTATAATAGTCCTGTGAAATGTCTTGAGCACGTAAATTATTTTTGTAAAACAATTGTCAATCTATATTGTCTAATTCCATAAGTCATAATCTCATGTTATTATGCTATAGCTATATGAAGCCCTAGTTAGACCATACTTCAAGTGCTATGTCTTTTTGTTATTTATGGGAATGAGTGTTCCTGGCTCAGCTAGCATTTATCGCAGATCTCTAAATTCTCTGAAGATGGCTGTGAGCTCTCTTATTTTACTGCCGTCCTTGGGATTTAGAGATACCCACAGAATTGCTGGGACAAGAGTTCCAGGATTTTCACTCAGGGAGCAGATGGTATATCAGTCAAGGAGGTTGCTTTGTCCTGTTAAACTTTGAGTGTTAGAATCTACTCTATCTACGAGCTACAGAGTACAAGGGCACCTTCTTACTAGGCCCGAAAATATAAGTCCTACACCTTTGCACTACTCACTCTATTGCCAGATATTGAATAGTAACATACAAACTATTTCTAGTATTGTGAAAAACTTAGGGAGACATGTAACTGAAGGTTAAATTCTACAATTTACTGTGCAGAGTTCAATATTGCGTAATTCACATTATATCATAAACACATTTCCTGTTACAATTTCCACAGACTATCTTATAGTTTCCAAGGACCATGAGCAGTGAAGAGATCTGAAATGACTTAATGGCAGCTCAGCAGGTGAATACTAAATCCAATACTACTCACTGGAAGGGACCAATTAGAATTCTATGCTCAAAACTGGACATTTTAATTTAGGAAGTCTGTAAAAGCGATTAGAAGGATACACAAAGGATTCAAAGATGACACAAAGGATGAAAGACTTTAATTAAAAGACAAACAAGAAAAAATAAGAGCAAAGGTGAAGCAAAAATTGAGATAAGCATTGACATTTTCCACAGTTAAATAGAAACAGAAAAAAAAGCAATTTACAGGGGTGAGAGATTCTGCAATTTAAGAGCATAAATTTAAGATCGATAAAAGAACGGGTGGCACGGTGGCACAGTGGTTAGCACTGCTGCCTCACAGCACCAGAGACCTGGGTTCAATTCCCACCTCAGGCGACTGTGTGTGTGGAGTTTGCACATTCTCCCAGTGTCTGCGTGGGTTTCCTCCCGGTGCTCCGATTTCCTCCCATAATCCAAAAATGTGCAGGTTAGGTAAAGTGGCCATGCTAAATTGCCCGTAGTGTTAGGTGAAGGGGTAAATGTTGGGGAATGGGTCTGGGTGGGTTGTGCTTCAGCGGGTCGGTGTGGACTTGTTGGGCTGAAGGGCCTGTTTCCACACTGGAAGTAATCTAATCTAAAAACACATCTGGGATCTGGGATTTTCGACACACATGACTACTAGGAACAAATGGTAGTTAATTCTAGATCAGTTGCTAATTTTATATCTAAGATAGATAATTTTTTGTTAAGCAAAGATATCAAACGGGCATGCACCAAAGGCAGGTATACACAGTTAGGCCACATATCAGTCAGGATCTCATTGAATGGTGGAACAGGCTCGAGGGACTGATTGGGCTTCTGCTGTTCTTATGTAAACAGCAGTGGATGCACAATCCATGCCAGCGTCTGAAAATCGTAGGGATAATTATCTGCAAAGAAATTTTTTAAATACTAGGGAAGAGCAAAACAACATTCCAAATTGGAGAGTTTTTCCAGAGGGCATTGTATGAGGAATTGACCAAACAGTCTCCTCTTTGACATTAAATTTTACAGTTTAACGATTAGTGCATCATTTGTGTTTGTTACATGAACAGAGCAACCAAGTTCTTTAAAATGTACTTGTTAATACCTTAGGTTGATGTATTAGAGAAATGAATGCAAAGCTGGTTATTCTGCTCATTTATTTATCCATTAACGTTACTAACAACTATTTTTCAAAAAGATATAAGTACTGAAACTATATGCATAGACACATTAAGACATAAAACAGCCAAGACAGTATCAATTCACACACAAACAAAAGAACAAAAACACTTACCTGAGGGGGACATTTTTTGATTGTTTTTCAAACCCATCTAGATTACCTGTACCTGTGAAAATCATTTAGAATTACAAAAATATATGATCTATATAAAGCAGAGTGCTGTTTAAAAATGATATCTTACAATCACATTATGCTCTAGATTTACAAGAGATTGTGATGCCTGTCAATTCCAAAGTGAAGCAGGTTTCCATAAATTCCTCTGACCTGTTGGGATAACGTGTTTTTACTTTTATGTTTCTAAAAACTGTGGATTCAAATTAGAACTAACTGCTTTCAAAAATAAGGATTTACCAAGTTGGCTGCATAATTTCACTGCAAGGAATTTGATACGTTCCGTGAACTCTTTTGGTGGTTGTCGGTACCTGCAACTTAGTGATATTCTAAAGCCAGTAGTTGTAACAAGTGAAGCTGACTGGTTCTCAGCTAACTGAGTAAGGTATAACTGGAAACAAGTAACAAAGATATTAACACAGATAGAGGGGAAGATACACAAGTGTGTGTAGTTGTTCTCCCCAGCAGAATCTACCTGTTCTCTGCTGTAAAACACTCAGTTTAAATATAAACAATTACCTTTCCTGTTGTACTTATAGTAAGCAGTAACTTTTGAAATAATGAATAGAGACATTTTAAAAGTGAACTATCTACTCCGTACATCTTACAAACCAGTAGAGGCATTCAGAGAATATGAGGCAAAGGCCACAGAACTGACTTTCCAGTTGTTCCACCTCCGTATACTTGTGTGTGTATGCGTGTGCGAGTGAGTGTGTACCTATGATGGGGAGCTTTTAACAGGATGAGAGCTTCGGGGGTACTGTTATACACCGATGATATAGCGATTTAAACCATAAACAGTTCTATTTATCTGTATCTATAGTGTAATTACTCGTAGTACATTATAATCTTTGTTCAGAACAGAAACCAGCTCTGTGCTTTCCATCTACCTTGGCCTGAGAGTTGGTAAATTAGGCATCAGTGCATACTTTTAAACAAGAAAGTTAATATTTGGCACAACTCTGGGAATAGCACAGCTCAGTTTATGGTGCACTACCCTAATGGGTAGTAACAGACATTTTGTTCATAACATAAATCACTTCATGAGTGGATGATTAGTTGCTTGGTGTATTTCTAGAAAGGACATCTAATACAATTTTGAGGTAACTCTACCCATTACCCATAAATGTCATGGGGGTAGGTGGGAAAGGTGGCAAGCAGCTCTTGTGGGACAGTGGTAGTGTCCCTACCTCTGATGAGGCTTGGGTTCAAGTCTCATCTGCTCCAGAAGTATGCAATAACTTCTCTGAACCGGTTCATTAGAAAATATCTAAAAGTCAGCAAAGTTCACTTCCAGTTAGGCAAATTAGTCAAGTGGCTTAGTGAATGAGACAGAAAGCATCATAAACACTCAGTTTATGTGGGTGCCAAAGTTAACAACCTATGGGCAAACTTGTCAAATAGCATAATCACTGTCAGTAAGTCCAATGATCAAACTATTCCAGGTGACACCAATACCTGGAGATTTCTTTTCAAAATTCATTTACAGGATCTGGGCATTGCTGGCAAGGATAGTATTTATTTTCATCATTAATAGCCCTTGAAGAGGTGGCAGTGATCCACTGTCTTGAACTGCTAAAACCCATTAGGAAAAGGTTGGAGCAGTTTTGATTCAACTGAGTGATTTAATGGTAATTTTAGAATCTAAATACATTATTGTGGAACCAGGCAGCAGGGAGCAGATGTGGAACCAAAGGTGGCAGTTAGGAGATGATGGGAAGAGGTTGGTGGTTAGAAGAGGGAAATAAATGATGGTCAGGGGTGTGAGAAAGATTACGGTGTAGCTTGTTGGCTCTGAAGAACTCCTTCCTTATGAATCAATTGCTGCTACTCTACTTTTAGCTACCAGATGTTTTAGAACTTGAGAAAACCTGCCAACAAGAGTTAAATGTAGAAATATAGCTAAAATGAAGAGAAATAAATTATTTTCACTTCCCTCCTTTCACCTCCAAGCTGCGTCACATCTTGCGGATTTTAAAACTGGAAGTGACTAAGTTCAAGGTGGGTTGATCCTGTTTTAGAATTATTAACCTCCCACTTGAACAAAACTCAACCATTTTGGAGCTAAAACTGTCCTTAATTTTCAGGTCAATGGCCTTTAATCAGAACTGGCTAAGCTCTGCAACTTCTGATCCCTTCATTGATGCTCGAGAGTTTCCACCATTTTTTTACTTCATTTCAGATGTCTGACAAGTACAGTTTTGTTTTGTCCTATCATATATGGCAAATTTAGAAGATTTTGATGAGCTAGTGAGGGAAACCGATTTACTACTAATACTCAGGGTAAAAGGTACATCTTGTAGCTCCATTGTAAAAGGCCTTAAACAAAGAAATTAAAAATTAATCACAGGGACTCTCCAACTATTCTTCACTTACATGGCGATTATTACATCATATTTCCAGCTGCTGGCTACATACTGATGATATTGTGATAATGAGGTATCTAGTGGTAATATTCTGGGGACCCGGCTTCAAAACCCATCACGGGAGATGGCCAAATTTGAATTCAATAAAAATCTGGAAATAGCATTCGACTGCAGATGCATCTGTCTATGATGTTTCCTTTAAAGTGACCAACGCAGTCCTTGTTCAGACAGATCTTGCCTTCAGATTGGAAATATCTTCCTTCACGTTGTGTGGCACTATTACCAAACAGGGTATCCATGTGGTCTATCAACAGTAGCAGCAGAAGCTAGCTCCAATGCAATTTGTAGCCTTGTGACCTGATTTATCTCCCACACTGCCAATACCATCAACCCTGGTTTTAAGAGTGCAGGTCAGCATGCCAGGAGCAGCACCAGACATACTTAAAAATGAGGCGTCAATCTTGCGAAGCTACATCCTTGGACTACCAAATACAAAACAACAGGTCATAGAGTCATAGAGATGTATAGCATGGAAACAGACTCTTCAGTCCAACTTGTCCACGCCGACCAGATATCCCAACCCAATCTAGTCTCACTTGCCAATACCCAGCCCATATCCCTCCAAACCCTTCCTATTCATATACCCTTCCAAATGCCTCTTAAATGTTGCAATTTTACCAGCCTCCACCACATCCTCTGGCAGCTAATTCCATACACATACCACCCTCTGCGTGAAAACGTTACCCCTTAGGTATCTCTTACATCTTTCCCCTCTCACCCTAAATCTATGCCCTCTAGTTCTGACTCCCCAATCCCAGGGAAAAGACTGTCTATTTATCCTATCCATGCCCCTCATAATTTTGTAAATCTCTAAGGTCACCCCTCAGCCTCTGACACTCCAGGGAAAACAGCCCCAGCCTGTTCAGCCTCTCCCTATAGCTCAAATCTTCCAACCCTGGCAACATCCTTGTAAATCTTTTCTGAACCCTTTCAAGTTTCACAACATCTTTCCGATAGAAAGGAGACCAGAACTGCATGCATTATTCCAACAGTGGCCTAACCAATGTCCTGTACAGCTGCAACTTGACCTCCCAACTCCTGTACTCAATACTCTGACCAATAAAGGAAAGCATACCAAACACCTGTGATAGACATAACTTAGTGATTTCTGTCTTGTCACATTTAATTATGAATGGTAGTGGACAATAAAATACTTACTGGAGGAAAAGGTTCCACAAATTGTTACAAATATTTTGGCGACAAAATTCACCAAGGCCTTACTCATTGTCACTTCCACAAAGTTAACCGCAAGAGCGAGTTTCCAAAGTACCACCAACACATCTCCTGCCTCACTTGAGGACCGAACATCCTGGAACACCGAAACACAACCAAGGGCGCCGACCTCTCCATTCCCCATGCACATTTCGGAAAATCAAATCACAACACCATATTCCTCCTCCCAAATTACAATTTGTAATTGAAACATGTGGATCCTTCATAGAAGAAATACAATGCAGGTCTGAGGCAGTAGAAAAGTGTTTCTGGGACAGCTTGGAATTGGTGGACTGGACCGAATTCAAGTACTCAGCAAAAAACCTACATGAGCATGCCACCACCATCACAGGCTTCATCAGCAAACGTGTGGAGGACTACATGCCAAAGAGGTGAATTCAGGTTTTCCCCAAATGGAAACCTTGGATGAACTGGAAAATTCATTCCCTACTGAAGACTAGACGTACAACAATCAAGTTAGACAATCCAGACCTAAAAGGAAAATCAAGAATTGACTTCCGCAAAGCCATCAGAAATGCCAAGAGGCAGTACCTGACCAAATCGAGGCCGAAACCAACCATATAGACTCCTGCTGCCTGTGGCAAGGCCTAAACAACAATAACAGGATACAAAATGAAGAACAGTGAGATAGCAGAAAAAGACACATCCCTCCCTGATGCGCTCAAAGCTTTCTATGCTCAGTTTGAGCAGAATGCCAGCTGCGTGGTGTTACCCGTCACGACTGCCCCAGACTGGCCTGTTCCCTCCATCACCGCTGCAGATGGCAGATTAGTCTTCCTGGGAGTCAACCCAAGGATAACGACATTCCTGGATGGAATCCCCAGTCATGCACTTAGGCCTTGTGCGGACCAGCTGGCAGAGATATTCACTGACATCTACAATCTCTCACTCCTCCAAGCCTAAGTCACCCCACCAGCTTCAAGAAGACCACCATCATCCCAGTAACTAAGAAAGCACATGCAACATGCCTTAATGACTACTGCCCAGTGGCTCTGACCTCCACAATCATGAAGTGCTTTGAGAGGCTGGTCATGGTCCACCTCAACTCTAGTCTCCCAACCTGCCTCAATCCCCTGCAATTTGCCTACCAATGTAATAGGTCCACAACAGACAGCATTTCCCTCGCCACGTATGCATCTCTGAAACATATAGATAACAAGAATACCTACATCAGACTCCTGCTCATCAAATACAGCTTCATCTTCATTCCATTATCCATTCGAGTTTGATCTCAAAGCTCCGAAACCTAGGTCTCAGCTCCGCCCTCTGCAACTGGATCCTCAGCTTCTTGATCCATAGACCACAATCAATGAAGATAAACAACAGCACCTTCTCCACAATACCACTCAACACTTGAGACCCCAAGGATGTGTTTGCAAATCTCTACTGTACTCCATGTACACCCCGTTGCTAATTCCAAACGATCGCCATCGAAAAGTTGGCTGATGACACCACCAGGGTAGGACAGATATCAAATAATGACAAGTCAGAATATAGAAAGGAAATAGAGGGCTTGATGATGAGGTGCAATGATAACAACCTCTCTCTCTCTCTCAATGTCAACAAAAATAAAGAACTGATCATTGAATTGAGAAAAAAAGGAAAAGAACACACCCCCATATACATCAACGGAGCAGAGGTTGACAGAACTGAGAGCTTCAAATTCCTAGGAGTGACAATAACAGACAACCTATTCCTCAATTTTCCATGTAGATGCAACGGTCAAGAACACCCAACAACGTCTCTTCTTCCTCAGGTGGCTCAGGAAATTCGGCATATGCAGAAGTACCATCACCAACTTTTACAGATGCATCATAGAAAGCATAATGTCTGGGTGCATGGTGGCCTGGTATGGCAATTGCTCCATCCAGGACCATTAAAAACTATATAAGGTTGTGTGCACAGCCCAGATCATCATAGAAGCCAACTTCCCATACTTAGACTCCATTTACATCTCTAGTTGCTGCAGACAGGCTGCCAATATCAAAGACCCATCTCACCCCGGCGATGTTCACTCACAACCTCTTCCATCAGGCAGAAGATACAGAAGCTTGAACATATGCACCAGCAGGTTCAAGAACACTTTATTCCCTGTCATTATTAGACTGATGAATACGTTCTCTAACTTCAAATAATGTTGATCTTGTTAATGTTGATCTTGCTTTGCACACATCCTGTGTGGTATAAACTGTATGTCTTACTCTGTCCAAGGTTTGTTTCACCCTATGACCTATATGTCCTTGGTTACTATGATCTGCCTGTATTGCTTGCAAACAAAGCTTTTCACTGTACTCAGGTACACTGACAATAAATCAAATCAATCAAATATCCTTATCCTCAGTTACGGGGGAGCTGGGGACATCTGTGTAAGAGATAGGCTGAAGTACTTGTAACTATCTTGAGCCAAAACTGCTGAGCAGTTGATGGAATTTAACACTGGAATTTTATTCTGATATAAATGAGGTTATGCACTTTGGAAGAAGCAACAAGATGAGGGACTACTCAAATGAATCCAGGATGCTCAGAGGAACACAGGATCTTGGGGTGCTTTTCCATAAATCTCTGAAGAAGGACAGACAATAGGGTAGTTAGGATTCTTACCTTTATTAAGTGACTCATAGACTTGAGAGCAGCGAGGTTATGTTGGAGCTGCTCAGAACATTGGTTCAGACATTGCCGAGTACTGTGTGCATGAGAGGAAGGATGTAGTTGCACTGGAGGAGTGCAAATGTGATTCACTAGGACGTTGACTGAGATGGAACATTTCAATTATGGATAAGCTCAGGTTGGTTTGTTTAGAGCAGAGAAGTTGGAAGGGCGACCTAAGCGAGGTGTACAAGATTTTAAAGGCACATTTACAGGGTGAACAGTCGAAGGCTCAAGAACAAAGGGACACAATTCTAAAGTGAAAGGCAGGAGATTTAGATGGGATTGGAGGAAAAAACATTTCCTCAAAATTTTGGAATGCATTGCCTGGGTGGGTAGCTAAGGTAGGTAACCTCACAACATTTAAAAAGTACTTGCATGAGCATTTGAAATGACATACCATTCAGGCCAATGGGTCTAGTCTGGTAAAGTGAGACTAATGTATGTTGAGTAGGTGTAATACTAATGGTAGTGTTTTTTTTTAGCACTGCAGACTCGATGGCCATAAGTCCTTTTCTGTACTGTCTGATTCAATGATCTATTTTGGCATCCTCTAGATATCCCCAGCATCAGAAATGCCAGTCTTCAGCCAATTTGGTTCACTCCATGTGATATCTAGAAATGGCAAGAGGCAATGGATACTGCAAGGGCTACAGGCCCTGAGTACACTCTGATCGTAGCACTGAAGACTTGTACTCCAAAACATGCTCCAGAATTCGACATTAAGGCCACATTTGACTGAATATGCATTGTGGATCCCTAGCAAAATTAGAGGAATGGGAAGTAAGGGGGAAACTCTTCAGTAGTTAGTCATACCAAGCATAAAGGAAGACAATTGTGATTCTTGAAGGTCAGTAATTGCAGCTCCAGGACACCTCAAAGGGAGTTCCTCAGGGAAGTGTCCTAGGCCCACTCACTATCATCAATGACCTTCCCTCCATAACAATGTCAGAAGGGACGATGTTCGCTGATGATTGCATAATGTTCAGTACCACTTGCGAGTCCTCAGGTACTGTAGCAGTTCATGATCCAATATGGCAAGATATGAACAACATCCTGGTTTGAGCTGACAAGTGGTAAGTAACATTTGTACCATGTAAATGCCAGGCAATCACTAACAGAAGAAAATCTAGCAATCACTCCTTGACAGTCAATGGAATTATCATCATTGAATACGCCCATTAACATCCTAGAGGTTATCATTGACCAGAAACTGAACAGGGCTAGCCATTTACTACATTATTGCTGTTCCTGCTGAGAGTAACTCACCTCCTGACTCCCTAATGCCTGCCCACAAGGTATAAGTCTGGAATATTGTGTAATGGTGGCCATATGTCCGGATGAGCGTGGTTGCAATAATAATCAAGAAGCTTGACAATATCCAGGACAAAGTAGCTTGATTGATTGACAGCATATCCACAAATACTCATTCTTGCCACTACCCACATTCAGCAGCATTTACAATGTAAACTGGATAAATTCAGCATGGCACCTTGGCACCAATTTCCAAACCCAAAACTATCATCATCTAGAAGAAAAAGAGCAGCAAATACGTGGGAAAATCAACACCACAAGTTCCTCTCCAAGTTGCTCACCAGCCTGACTTGTAAATATAACAATTCTGTCAGAGTTGCTGACTCAAAATGCTGGAACTCCCTCCCTAACAGCAACGTGGGTCTTTCTACACTAAATGATGGCAGAAATTCAAGAAGCCAATGGGAAATTAGAGTTGGCCACCCAGCAATGCCCACACGCCAGCAGCCAGGTCAAAATATTATCAGAATTCTCTTTTCCTTTGTCTTATGAAAAATGTGAATCAACAGAGCCTTGTTGAGATTGTACGAGTGTTGTGTAAAGTTTTGGTCTTTTTACCTGAGGAATAAACATTTTTCTTCAAGGAAATGCAACAAAGACTCCATAAGATAATAAGATATTGGTGCAGAATTAGGCCATTCAACCCATCAAATCTGCTCTGCCATTTGATCACAGCTGATATGTTTCTCAAACTCATTCTTAGTCTTCTCCCCATAACCTTTGGTCCCCTTACTAATGTATAGCCTACCTCTGTCTTAAAAACACTCAATGACTTTGTCTCTACAGCCTTCTTTGACAACGGGCTCCACAGTTTCAGCACCCTCTGGTTGAAGAAATTCCTCATCTCAATTCTAAAGGGTCATCCCTTTACTCTGAAGCTGTGCCCTCGGGTCCTAGTCTGTCCTACTAATGGAAGTATCTTGCCCACATTCACTCTATTCAGGTCTCTCAGTATCTGAAAATTTCAATCCGTTTCACCCTCATTTTTCTAAACTCAGAGTACAAACCAGAGTTCTGAACGGCTCTTCATACGACAAGCCCTTTATCCCCACTTTCTGCCTCTGCCAGTCGACCAATCCTATATCCACGCCAGTACCTTCCCCTAACACAGTGTCAGCCCTATCAGCCCTATCGTATCATGCATTCTAAGTACTCTACATTCTCACCCTTAATAATGGACTCTAATTCCTGGGAAAGCAGGATTTGCCTGTGAACAGAGAAGACGACGACTGGGCCTATAATCTCCAGAATTCATTTAGAAGGGGAAGTGAATGAATGAAGTGTACAAAATTCTTAAGTGTTAGACATGGTAACTGCAGGAAGGATATTTCCCCTGGTTACGGTATCTTGAACTCAGGGATACAGTGTCAGAATATGGGGCAAACAAGCTTGGGCTAAAATGTGGAAGAATGTATTCACTGAGGCAGTGGTAAAACTTTGGAGTTCTCTACTCTAAAGAGTTGTGCAAGGTCAATCTATAAGTATGTTCAAGGCAAAGTCAGTTACATTTCTAGATACTAATGGCATCATGGAATATGGGGACACAAAAGGAATATTGCAAGAGGTTTTCTTTTATTCATTCATGGGATGAGGGCAATGCTTGGTTTATTGGCAACAAGGGACCATTTCTTATTAGTAAATAAAACAAATATAGTTGAATGGCAAAGCAGGCCTATGAAGCACCTTTTTTCTACGTTCCTGTGCACAAACCCAATACCTGTTTTTTAAAAAAATCCCCATATATATTTATTGATTGAAGCATTTGAAATTTTAATTTAAATTCTTATGCAAACAATTTTGAAAAACTGTTCAGAAGAATTTGAGAGTAAGAAAAAAGAATTCAATTAGTTATTTCTGGAAAATAGCACTAAACACAAGGCTTGCATTATGCTGTCAGAAATGTCAGTTTGGGGTAACAATATCAAATCCGAATATAGGACTTTATTAAGCACAAAATAAAATGATGTACTGATGATTCTTATGTTTAGGAACAAGTTTTTTTTCACATACCATTTAGTAACTTTTGCTTTGGTGCTTTTAAACCGGACGGATTCTCAATAGCTTTGGAGGGAAAAAGAAAGATAAAATTATTCATAGCTTCATAAGCAATGTAATGACATGCAGAAAATTGACATTGTACATTATTGATGCAAGACAACAGTTTAAATTAATTCTGGAAACAAAATCTGGAAAAAGTGAAAAAGAAAAGAATTTCTTAAAATGATGTTGTTTTCCTTGAATGATCCTCAAATTACTTTTTATTTGATGTTTCTTGCTGCTTCAAGAGATTTCATGGCTGTAAGTAGGCAGGAGCATTACTGATCATACTATTTAGATATAACGTAGCTGAATAAACACACTCAATAGATCTACTGGTCTCATACTATCCACTGTTGATGGGTGACGGAAACAACACAATAGCACAAAGCTGCTACATGTTGAAATAATGAAGCATAAGAGCCGCTTGTAAAATTAAATATGAGCAAACTCCATTTGCAGACTGCTGACTCTATCCCGTTCCCGAGACACTGACCAAGACAAACCACACCATTTATAATTTTGGCTTCCTACCTGACTCTAAATTGAGCTCATAATCTTTACAATGTTTAAAAGGCATTTGGATAATACATGAATAAGAAATGTTTGGAGTGATATGGTCCACATACAAGGCTTTTAGCCTACTTGCCAAGCAATCAATCAATAAGCTGTTAATATGCTGATCTCTCTTGAAACCACACAAATGGTCAACTGAAAACTAATCAAAGGATAAAGTTAAAAATCAGACAACACCAGGTTATAGTCCAACAGGTTTAACTGGAAGCACTAGCTTTCAAAGCGCCAGTCCTTCATCAAGTGATTGTGGAAAGGATCAAAAATGAAAACGATAGTCTCTGAGCAAAACTGCCCCGTACAGCAGCCAATGTGGTCCAGTATCCAACCTCACTACTTAAATAAGTCAATATTGTAGATATAAGTAAATCACAATGAATTCAAGTAATGCGTTTTAAAACTGTAAATCTTCTTTCACAATTTCCTTGGTTTAAAGCTGCATCTTTTCTCTATTTTTTTGTCCACGGTTCAAAAATAAGAGTGGTCTTGACACTACCAATAAATATTTTATCACAAGGTATATAACACAGACAACAAGCGATTTATATCTATTCATCCTTTATCTAAGCCTATATGATCTTTGTCACTGTTCTGTTAAATCATAACTTATTTCACCATTTTTACATTCTAGACAACATGCCCACTCACACTTATCCTTACCAGTAACGTGAGCAACCTTTATACTGAATGGTAGAATAAGTAAACTCATCTGGACAATCTCATATTTTGCGTTTTAAACAGTTCAGTAATTACAATCAGTATGGATTTTTTTTTCATTGCAACCCTGCTGTACATGAGCTTCAAAACAGCCAAACATAATACCAATGTTTCTTTTTCGCCTTTTCTCTGACATGGTTTTAATTTTTCAGAAAAATACACCAGTTGCTTCTCTGTTTAATACAATTTGTTTTCCCCAAGTCACTAGCACCTTTTCAAAAGTTTAGTTAAGACAGGATGACCAACACTGATTCATTTATTGGGATTACTTCCAGTTTTTCAAAGATTACTTGGCAATCTGACCATACTGCTGTTGCCTATTTCCACAACAAGTGGATAGCTATTGTGTTGAAGTTAGGCATAAATTACCAAAACAAAACCTAGACTTTCCTAAAAATCTCATGGTTTCTGTTTATGTTTTGGAGTAGGGGATTCAATCAGAGCCTTAATGTTTGCCAATCTTGGCAGTATTTCCTTTTGTCCCACAATATGTCAGAAGTAAATTTTTCTTGCTTTTGTAAATTCACTTTTAGCCAAATTGATTCCAAAGTAGCAAATGGAACAAAGCAGAATATTTTTTCAGCTTTAAAACTAGTGACATGTTATCAGTACGTCTTCAGCAGGTAAGCTTTCACTAAGAAAGAGGCATTGCCAATTCTGTTGATTTTCTAATCAAGGAATTGGGTAGGAATTTGTTTTTATTACTGCATTTAGTTTTCATTACGTTGAGAAGAAGCTAGTTGATCTATCAAGCGGCTAGGTTCAATCAAGCAATTTTCCAAATATATTGAATCTCCATTTCCACATGAGCTTGCTCATCTGGTTTAACGGATAATGATGTTGTTTAATCAGCATTAAGCCCTCTACGTCCACAACATTTCTGGCTAATTTTGTACATCTAGGTGTCTCTTTCAAATTTCCTGATTCTTCAGAAGTAAACTTACAAGATCTTTCCATTACCCTTCCCCAAATCTGAGAACACCATATCAAAATGTCACAGTGTTTTCATTTTGACTACTAGAATTGTAGGTTTGCTTTGTGAACTGATTATTTTTTCTTCTACCTCAATCAGTGTCTCTGTCATCCTTCACTAGTCTTACCAATTGCTCTTTCTCATCACCTTTCCTGTGATGATATCACTTCAACATGTTCACATGACATAATTGATTTTTCTTCCTGCAATCAGGAGGATCAGATAGGTTACATTACTAACTCTCCAATCTAGCTTGTCGAGAACAATGAACTTAGTTTTCCGAGGCTCATCTTGTAAAATAGTATTAGTTCTTTGTCTCCTTTCTGAAATGCTGAAATAAATGTTTTAGCAGTTTAGCCTTCTGCCATGCCCATCAAAGCAACAAGTTTAATATTGAAGGGGTGAGGAGAAAAGAATAGGGGGACAGATGCAATGCAAAGTACATGCAGAGTACAGAGTATGGAAGAAAGAGGGGAAAGCAGAGGTACATAGACAGAAAATACATTAAAAATGTGGAGAAGGAAAGAATAAATAGCTAGCATTCTGGCATTTTGTACAACCTTTATAAAGCCAAAAATCTATAGTAACCAGCTAATAAGAAACTCGTACAATGCATACAGTAAACAACATATTTATCATAACATTTGTGGACATACAGATATCATTAGTTCCTTCAATAATAGACTGTTTTGCTGGACTGTTGTCAGTAAGGACATTTAATGAATCTGTTCACAGTTTAAAGAATATCTAAGTTTTGACTGTGATGCAAACTCGCATTCAACCACTAATGCATCCTTTCTACTTCAAGTTCCCATATCTCCAATATAAGTAATAACCAGAAGGCAAAAAATAAATTAGTTTAAAAGAATAAATCAATAGTGTAATTAACGCATTGTAGCTAGGTATTCTGGCCAAACTGTAATGCCAGTAAAATGGTTAAGGTAAAAAGTATTGAGAAGGAAAAACAACCTTCTTACTGATGAGCAGCTTTATTATTGGTAGTGTGGGTAAGATTTATTCCTCAATCAATACAACAAGAAACATTATCTGACTATCACATTGTTTAGTCGTGGAAGTGCATTGTGTGCAAGTTAGTTGCTATATTTCTTACATTATAATAGTGACTGCACTGCAAAAGGAGTCACGTGACAGTAAAGCATTTGGGGATATCCAGTGGTTACTCTTTCTTTGATAATTATTACAATTTTAATGGACTAAACATGCTCACAGTTTAGAATACATACTCAGCTGCAAGTTGTGCTGCTGTCTTTGCTGCTCGCGCATGTCAGTAGCGAATCTTATACAATACAAATAGACCCAGGTATGTAAAATGCACAGTAACATGAATACCATATTTTAAAAATGGGCATCACTGGCTAGGTCAGCACTTACTGTCCATTCTAATTTTCCTTTGAGAAGGTGGTGAGCTGCCTTCTTGAACTACTACAGTCCATTTGATGAAGGCGGAGCCACTATGCCATTACAGAGGCAGTTCCAGGATTTTGACCTAGAACGTCAATAGTCAGGATGGTGATGGCTTGGATGGGGACATGCAACTGGTGGTGTTCCCATGTATCAACTGCCATTGTACTTCTGGATGATAAAGGTCACAGATTTAGAAGGTGCTGTCAAAGGAACTGTGGTGAATTGTGACAGTGCACCTTGACGATGACACACACTGCTCCAAGTGAATGTAGGTGTTGCACAGAGTAAATGTTTGTGGATGGGATGCTAATCAAGTGGACTGCTTTGTTCTGGATGGTATTGAGTTTCTTCACTGTTGTTGGAGCTGCATCCAGCCAAGTGGGGAGTATTACATCACCTTGCTTATGCCTTGTAGATAGTAGACACCTTTTGGAGAGTCAGGAGGTAACTTCCTCAGTGCAGGATTCCTACTGCCTGACCTGCTCTTGAAGTTACAGTCAATGGGACACTTACTTTCTTTGCTACTTTACTTTTTTACGCCGTGACTTTACTTTGAGGTTGGTTCACTTTTTCATACAGTAAGAAAATTAGAATCTACCTTCAGAGACAGTTTTAGGTCTTGAAGCCATTCTTCCCACAAGGCATTCCTTCAGCATAGATTCGTAGTTAACCCAGCTATGAATCTGAAATATGAAGAAAATAAATCACTTCAGTTGGTTTGCTCAGGCTTGCAAGAAGTTTTCCACAGAATATTTAAGCAAATACAAAAACTCCTGTAAATACACAGAAAATATAGGTGAAATTTTCCTCAATGCTGAATGACATGGTAACGAGGTGTCAGTTGGGAAAATAAAGCAAGAACAGAAATATTAGATTCTCACAATCAAGAAAGAGTAGTCTAATTTTGAGAGTAAGGTTTTACAAGTTAGATTTAAAAAGCCATTAGTGAGTGATGATGAGCCTATGTGCATGCATTAAAATTTCATTATTATCACTTCCACTTTACTTATATGCAGCTTGTTATTTTCCCAGGAAGTGGACAGAAAATAGACAGCCACAGTTCTCCACATGAAAGTCTGTATGGGTCCCTGGCAGCTGCAGCTTGTCAGCGCCTTCTTCAGACCTCCACCTTGTTCGGAGTTTTCCAATATCTCATGGCACACTCCATGAGCAGCAATTGCCAACATCCTTAATCCATGAAGGTTGGCAGTGGACAAGCATCAGCTAGATCACATCACAGATCTCCAACTCACTTAGAATGCTGTTCCACTACTTCAATACTGCACTTTGGAACTCACTGACATCACACATAACCCTGCTGCTGCCAGGCCACTTTGTGTGCAGGGACAGGCACACATCTCATGTGCAGAACACAGTGCATCTCGTTGTTCTTCACTTTCTTTTTTTGTTCCTACTCACACTGCACCTACTTGAATATGCAAAGCATCTTTACTTTGCCTTGCCTTTGATGCCTCACTCAGAACTTACATTTTGCCTTTGCTTTTAGCACAAATTCAAAGTCTCTTTGCTGCTACACAACCCTTAGAATACTACCCTTTATTTTACACTATCTTTAAATGTTCTTTGGACTTCTCATGCATCACCTCTCACCTCTCTGCAATTCACTTCATCTGCCACTTATCCATCCACACCAAGGTTCAACGTCCGTTTGAAGTTCTATGCAACCCTCCTCACAGTTTACAATTCTCCTAAATTTTGAGTTGTCCACAGACTTCAGCATTATCTGATTCACACCAAGGTCTAGATCATTAACATTTATCAGGAGAAACAAAGGTCAAACACCTGTGGAATTCCACCACAAACCTACATTCAGCCTGATGAGTTTCTGTTTCCTATTCCTCAGCTAACTTGGTATCTATGTTACTACTCTCCCTTTAATTCCATGACCAATAAATTTCCGCACAATTCTGCTGTTGGCACTGTAAATAATACCTTTTGGAAGTCCATATTCACCCCATTAACAGTCTTTCCCCATCAACTCTCTCTTTCACTTCCTAAAAGAATGCCCAGCAAGTTAGTCAGACTGTTAACATATCCCTGCCAACTCGAATGCAAGGTATCAGGCTGTAAATACAGTTGAGAAGAAGCCGAATATGGAAGGTGCAGAAGGGAGATGAAAAAAAAGAACAGCAGAAGCAAAGGGAGATTATGAAAAAAACTGTTAGTTAACACAAAAAGGAAATCAAAAAGTCTTCTACAGGTGGTCCCAGCTTACAAATGTCTACACTTACAAACGAGATCCCATATTAGTATTAATTTTAAGGAACAGACATGAATATTGCATTGTACTTACAAATGGATATTTTATACAGTACTGTGTTCCAAATTACGTGCAAATTGACTTCCAGACATACTCATGAACCAGAACCCGTTTGTAGCCAAGACCATCTGTATATGCACATTAATTGTAAAAGGAGAAGTAGGGCCAAAAACATGGATTCACGCTTAGAGGCAAAAGGCATGACCAAGGAGTTTAATTAATACCTTACATATGATATAGATGCTTTCCAGACCATGATGATAGGGGAGGAAACACACATATTAGAAAGATTTAAAATTAATAAGGAGGCAGTACTGAATAAGCTGTTGGCACTTAGAGTTGTTAAGGGATTGGATGAGATGCATCCAAGGATTTAGAAGGAAGGAAGAGTGGAAATTGCATAGGCATTAACAATAATATTTCAATTTTCTCTGGATTCAGGGTGGTGCTGGCAGACTGGAGAATTACAAACATCATGTTCATTTTCAAAAAGATTGTAGAAGTCCACCCTACAATTATAGACCAGTCAGTTAACTTCAGAGGTGGAGGAATTTCAAGAAACAATTATTAGCGAATAGAATTAATAGTCATATGGAAAATGTAGACTGAATCAAAATGGATTTGATGAAGGAAACTTTTGTCCAAAATGTTGGAGTTGTTTGAAGAGATAACATGAACTGTGTGGAGTGAGTTTATTTTAAATTTCTGAAGAAGCAGGCTCTACTTGAGAACAAAGTGAGGCTCTCATGATGCATTAAACAGACGCACAGACAGTACAGGTTAATCACTAATCTTGCTATGCATAAGAAGGAAATACCTCAATAATTTTCACAGCAAGATTGATCTCTTCTCTTGAATATAATTACAATTGTCACATTCCTAAAGGAGGATTTTCCTTTTCCTCCCAAAACTATAGTATGATTCCATGGAATCTGATTAACAAAGACTGACAAGCTTTGAAGATCTCAGCAGGAATATAATTGTAACCACAGGGTTTGCTGTTTTCAAGCATCTTTTGCATGTTGCAGCTCTCCAAATGATGGTTTTTCACCATGGTTTCTTGCACAGGTCACTAGAAAATAGTGGAGTCATGTTAGAAGAGCTCTCAGAAATGTTCTTCCAGTATTTTCAGATGACATTGGAATACTTAAAAAGGAAAACATCATCCCATGAATGAAAGAGATTTTGATCACTTTGCGCTTGATGAACCTTGTAATCACTGTCAATTGCAGTAAAACTGCAAATGGTTCTTTGGGAAGGAAATCTGCCATTATACACTCTGGCCCACATGTGATTCCAGACCTACAGCAATGTGGTTGACCCTCAACTGCTCTTCGGGATATTAAGTTTGGGCAAAAAATGCCGGCCTGGCCAAAGGCACCTGGATCACGTGAATGAATTTAAAAATATTGATCCTTTTGTCTGTAAACCACACAGGAAAGTTATCAAGATGTTGGAGAAGATACAGAAGAGATTCACTAGAATAATATCAGATGAAGGATGAACAAGAGAATTCAATTAATTAAAAAAGGGTGGAGAAGCTTAGAGGAAATCTGAAGGGTTCAAAATTATGAAAGGTTCTCAGAAAATAAATAAACAAGAAGCTATTTGCAGTACAGACATAGATAATGCAAGCCAATTGACAAAAACAGTACCAAGTTGGTTTATGTACAGACAGTTGCTGTGATTTGGAGAGCAAGCTTCAAAAGGTAGTGACACAGGTAAGGTAACAATAGTCAGAAGAAACAAGAACAGAAATTGCTGGAAAAGCTCAAAAGGTCTGGCAGCATCTGAGGAGAGAAGTCAGACTTAACGTTTCAGGTCTGGTGACCCCTCCTCAGAACTTAGAATTCTCAGAAGAAAGTTAGATAGACACTTGAGGAGAAATGTTTCCAGGATATGGAGAAAGAGCAGGAAAACAGGATTAACTGAATAGCTCTACCAAAGTGCCAAAAAGCCTCCTTTGTGCTGTATTATCTTATGATTGCATACCTTCAATTACATTTGAATTGAAGAGGTGTTAAAAAGGTTCTACAGTTGAGTAGTCTGACAAAAAAAAACAAGTGCTAATGGTTGTATAATTGGGATAGAGTAGTTTCAGGAAATCATTGTTTTGAAAGGGGACTATTGGAGACACATTATTAGTGCAGCGACTTCATTATTATATGTATAATGTAACGCTACTGTGAATGTTTAAATATTTGCATGATGAGCAAGATAGGCAAATTCATCTTTGCTGAAATTTACATGTTTTGATTAGAACAGGTTATTTTCAGGTAATTAAATCTACAAAATATTGTTTTTTATTCCTGATCCCGTTCATTTATGTCTTTTAGGGAAGCAAATCTGCCATCCTAACAGAGTTTGATCTGTACCTGACTACAGTATAGGTGGTCCCTGAATTACAAATACTCACATGAATGTGATCCCATATGAGTGTTAATTTTAGGGACAATTGGACATGTGATATTTTATCATGTACTTGTGTTCCAACTTGCGTACAAATCAACTCCTGTAACTCGTCAGGAACGGAATCTGTTTGTAACTCAGGGATTGCCTATAATATGACTGACTCTTCACTAGACCTTCATATGACCTAGTAAGGAAAGAGTGGGTAGCACTACTGCCTCAGTGCTAGGGACCTGGGTTTGATTCCAGCTTTGGGTGACTGTCTGTGTGGAGTTTGCAATTTTTCCCCTATGTCTGTTTGGGTTTCTGCCAGGTACTCCAGTTTCCTCTCACAATCCAAAGATGAACAGGTTAGGTGAATTCGCCATTGCAAATTGCCCTGTAGTGTCCAGGGATGTGTAGGTTAGGTAGGTTAGCCATGGTAAACATGGGTTTATGTGGATCGGGTGGATCTGGCTGAGATGTTGTTCGGAGAGTCGGTACAGACTTGATGGGTCAAATGCTCTCTATCAGATTCTATGAATCTATTCTATGATTCAAAATACAAAGAAACAAGTCTAGCACTATCTTTTTATCACAACAAGGGATGGACAATGTATGGCAACAATGTCAGGAACATCCATATCCGGAGAATGTTTACAAAAAAAAGAAAAATGCTGATTTTTTCTGAAGAAATCATAGAATCTTGAAGTGGATGCGAACATGAAAACACTCAACGAAGAGCAAGAACAGGGGTGCTGTTATAGAAAGAAACAGGAGCTCTGCATCTTAACCTTTTATTGCACATAATCATTTTGTTTTGGAATTATCTATCACAGAGTTTGTGAAAGTTCCCGTCAGACTATTCAAAATAGGTCAATAGATTTTTTCATTGGGGATATCGAGAGTGGTCATAACAAATTGTATTGGATGGTGCAGCTGGCTTGAGGGACCAAATAGTCTACTACTGCTCCTGTTTCTTAGTCTTTACATTTGCTATTCTCAAATGTCAAGATTTCAATAAACCTAAGTAAAGGTTGGGCTAAAGTGTCTCTAAAAGGTTATGTTGTCAATGAGATGAATGGAGCATTAGAAATGTTCTCCATGTTCAATTTACCTGAGTGTGTTTGCTGGGAAGTTTGTTGCAGTTTGAATTTGTGAAAGATGTAGTTTCAGCCACATTAGCAGACTTTAAGTAACTGGGTCAGAGTTCAGTCATTGACAGTTCAGCATAGCTGAGAGTGTGCTGAAGGAAGCCCACATGCAGCATTTACTTGATGCAGCTTGAAAGGTTGAAGCTTTCAGAAATTCAGCAGTAGCTTAGGGAAACTAGCTGTTTGATGAAAGCCGAAATTAGGTGCCTTGGAGCAGTTCCATAAATCTTGTGGAACTTGGTCTCAGGAGAATAGACATGAGCAGTTACTGAGGATGTCAGAGTTGGAGAGTTTCATTTGTTCAAAACTGTGGAATTTTGTGGCTTTATTCTCTTAGTGAGTCCCAGTAATCTCAAATTGTAACAAATTTAAATAATAAGAAACATTTATTCCTGACAAGTGATCATAAATTAAATTAGGTGGTATGGTCTGGGCTTGTACCAATCTACAGTGCAATGCAGTCAGATCTAGCCATCAACGATCTCTTAATTACTTTATGTGCATTAGTACTGAGAGAGTACTTTTTCAAGACAAGTATCTCCCATTTATGAACTGTACTTTCAGATATTTGAACTGTACTCTTCTGAAGAAGAATCATGCCAGACTCAAAACATCAACTCTGTTTCTGTCTCCACAAATACTCCCAGACTTGTGGAGTTTCTCCAGCATTCTCCACATTTGTAATAAAGCATACTGAAATTTGAAAGGATTCAGCAAAGATTTACGAGGATGTTTCCAGGATTGGTGAATTTGAGCTACAGGAAGAGGCTGAATAGACTGGGGCACCGTTTTCCCTGGAGTGTCGGAGGCTGAGGGGTGACTTTATAGAGGTATATAAAATCATAAGGGGTATGGCCTTTTCCCTGGGGTGGGGGAGTCCAGAACTAGAGGGCATAGGTTTAGGGTGAGAGGGGAAAGATATAAGAGAGACCTAAGGGGCAACTTTTTCACGCAGAGGGTGTTGCGTATATGGAATGAGCTACCAGAGGAAGTGGAGGAGGCTGGTACAATTACAACATTTAAAAGACATTTGGATGGGTATATGAATAGGAAGGATTTAGAGGGATATGGGCCAAGTGCTGGCAAATAGGACTAGATTAGATTCAGATATCTGGTCGGCATGGACATGTTGAACCAAAGGGTCTGTTTCCATGCTGTACATCTCTATGATTCTAAATCAAAATTTATCGATATCCTCAAAATATAGCACAAAAATACTAAATTTGTCATAATATTGTCAGATTGTAATGGGGTAAAAATGTTTTCATGCATTTCAAAATGGAAAAGTGCATTTGATTTCTGGTACTTAAAAGACGAGTTTGAAGCAATGGAAGGATTGTTGCTCGTTACAAAAATGCATGCTCTTAAACCTGATAATCTTCATACCAGTTTAGTTGTTCCTACATGACCGGAGGATTTATGGCTCTCACCCACACACAACGACCACCTAAATCCACTTGGGTATTTAACCAGTGGACATCAAACTAGAATTCAGAGCTGTTACTCAGGGTTGCATTCAGTGGGACTGCCTGAGTGTAGTCTGACTCAGCACTTTCTGACTCAGACACTGTAATGATGGGTTTCCCAAACTATGAGTCATGATCCCTGATGATGTCACATGATGATTTGGGGTCATAAGACATGCATTTGAGATTGTGAGCTGAGGCAGCAATGGCGTCCGGCTGGCCAAGACCAAATTAAAACAAAACTAAAGAAAAACAAACTTCATTATGAGGTTAACTGCATCAAATTTATAAAATAGAAATAGCTTTGAAGGTTTTATCATGGCAATTTTAATTTTTTTTAATTCAAAAAGTAATCAACATTGGATTGTCAAGCAGCACTTTCAATGCAGATGGCAACTCCTACACATTGAATATTACAACAGGAACAGATTGGTTCATTAAAGCTCATTTAGTTAAGACAGGACAGCATATTGAGGAGAGGACATAGAATCTCCAGAATAGTGAAACATTACGTCAATTGAGCATTTGAATTAGCAATATAACAGTGATAAATCAGACTGCAATTTGAAAGATGGGGTTTCAAATTTTGTTTGCAAAATGTAGTAATAATGATTGACAAAAAAAAGCTCGCATCCCAATTAAATAATCTCCAATTAAACAAACTCACCTGATCAAATAATTCTGTTCCATCACCTCCTGCACCTCTCATGAGCTCCTCCTCTCCTCCAGGGTGATATTCTAAATATGGTGTCACATTATAAACCATGCCTACAAAAACAAATATTATGAATTATTAAGACTTAGGCACACATGTCACAATCTACTTTGTTGGTAACTGCCCCATTTGAAGCAACGTTTACAATAAAGCTAACAAGTCTGTAACGGGTCTAAGAAAGCAATGATAAACGATATTCATGTGCCCATCATTTGTCAACATTTTGAACATTTGGGGTAAAATTCTGCCTGCATCTACCTCTCTAAGCCTTGAAGTACTTTAAAAGATTCAATGACATCACCTTTCATTCTTCAACCTGAGACAGTACACCTCAATTGCCCCTTCATTGTTCATATGACAGTCCTGCCATCCAGGAAACCAGTCTGAGGAACTTTGGTTGTACTTCCTCAATGCCAGTAATATCTTTTCTGAAATAAGGGGACCAAAATTGCACAACTTTACTCCAGTTGCAATCTAACCAAAATCCTATTCAATTGAAGCAAGAGTTCACTACTCATGTACTCCTTGCAATAAAGGCAAACATTCCATTAACTTTCTGCACCTTGGTTAGCCTTTACACCGTGTTTCCTTTGTATACCTACTCTTTCCAACTTCTTACCATTTAAAAAAATACACTGCACACCTGTTTCTCCTACCAAAACAGATAACCTTGCATGTTTCCATATTAAATTTCAGCTGCTATGCTCTTGTCCATCCACTAAGCCTATCCAAATCCTTCTAAAGTTGCTTTACATCTTCCTCACAATACATATTCCCACTCACTATTCACAAATTTGAAAATATTACATTTGATCCCCATGTCCAAGTCATTGATGTAGATTTTGAACAGCTTGGGTTCAAGCACTGACCCTTGCAGTACCCCACTAGTCACATTCTGCCAAAGCAAGAATGACTCATTTATTCCTATTCTCTCTGGGAAATTAAAATGGAGGAAAGAGCTCATGGTCTAAAGTTGTTGAACTCACTTTTAAATCCCGGAGGATGCAAAATGCCTGCAGAGGAAATGAGGTGCTGGTCATCCGGCTTGAGTTGGTCTTTGCAGGAGCACTACATGAGAACAAGATGGTGCATTGAACTGATAGGTGAACAGAAGGTCTGGGTTATTCTTGCAGATAGAACAAAGGTGTTCCACAAAACTCAGTCACCCATTAAGGTATGGTTGGTCTCTCCATGCAGATGAGACTGCACTGCAAAAAGCAAATACAGTAGTCTAAATTTATGTAGATGTGTATCGTTGGGGTGGGGATTGGTGTTTGAAACAATGGAAGATGAGGAGGGAGGAGGTAAAAGGGCAAGTTTACACTTTTTGCAATTGCATGGAAAGATGCCAAGGGGAGTGAGTGATGCTGGGAATGGAAGAGTGGACCAGAATGTTGCTGAGAGAACAGGCCTTGTGAAATGCTCAGAAGGGAAAAGGGAAGATGTATTTGGTCCTGTCATGCTGCTAGAAGTTTGCAAAAATGGCAGAGGATGATCCTTTGAATACAAGTTAAGTGCAAATCAAGAATAAGCAGAACTGCCTCAATCTAAAAGGGAGACAGGTGACGGGGTAAGGACTGCAAGAAATGGATCAGCTGTGACTGAGAAAAGATGAATTTCACACAGCTTTTAAAGGAAGCACTCAACATTGCAGAGCTTCTCTTCTCAAGAGAGGGGGCAGAGCATGTTGAACTGCTTGTGTCTCTCTAGGTCTCAAAAATGTAATCTGAATTCATTACCCTCTTTTTAAAAACGTTACTCATGGGATGTGGTGTATCACTGGTGGGGCCAGTAATTTATAGCTCATCCCTAATTGCCCTGGAGGATGTGGTGGCAGGCTGCCTCCTTGAACCACTGCAGTCTTTGGATTAATCAGAATATTGCTTGGTAAGCCAAAGCAATTCGTACAAAATGGAGCTTCTCTAAATGTTGAAAAATATACATAAATAAGGGAGCTTATTTAAGAATTAAATATACCAAAAAATAGAGCAACAATCATTCGACAAACCAATCTCAAAACCTGTATTATTTCAAGGTACTTCATGAAATTAAAAACCAAAAAATCCTTTGCTCTACTTGCATTAACACATCATGTATAAATATATTGAACCATCCCAAAGCACTTCACAGGAATATACCCATCAACACCACTCAACATCAACTATGATAAAATGACTTCAGCTTTCCCAAACATATTTACAACACAAGGGTAGATAGGGACAAAGCAAAGTAATTCTAAATGTGATAGGCAGGTGTTGCTTTAAATCAGTGACAGTGCTCCAAGCTGCAGAGGTTAAAGAACAGGACTCAGCATGTCTGTTACTGAAACTAATCACAGCAATATATGGCACAAAATTCAATGCTTTTTTCAACTCCAATCAAATAAAAATCCCACAATGGAACAAAATATGCCAGTCACAGCTTGTGCATTGACCTGCTTTCATTCTGATACTCTGACAATGAGTTTTCTCTCTTATTCATAACTTCTAAGAAGCAAATTTAAAAGCAAAAAATAATGCAACAACTCTTAGGATGTCATTTTACAAATTGTCTTGATCTTGCTAACACCCAATTTCTATTGTATTTCAAGATTCTTTTTCCTTGCACGTACTTTTCTCACAAATACAAACATTTATTTTGCATTTTTTCCAAAAGCTGACAAGTTACAGATGCATTCATGCCTGAGACAGTTTACTAAGTGGCAGTCAAGACCAGTGAAAAGTTGCAATATTTTCAATTGGCCATTAGGAAAATCCACTGCATATCCACTGGTACAGAAAACTATTGTATTCCATGGTAGTCTGTAGTTCAATAAAATGGACTTGCTGATTTTTTTTTTCTGCTGTAACATTGCAAACAATTCTAAAATTCCCAATTGTGATTTTTAAAAAATTCTCACTAATTGTAATGCAGAAAGTAAATGCCCTCTTGTGTTCACAATGCAGAATACAGGGAGTTGTAGACAATAAAGTACCAGAGTGCAAATGACTAGTGAAACCTACACTTGGGTCGAGATCTTCACAGCAGCAGCAATGAGAGTTAGATTGCTGCTGGGCACAAAATTTCCTATGACCCGATTTATTCCTGATGAAGGGCTTTTGCCCGAAACGTCGATTTCGCCGCTCATTGGATGCTGCCTGAACTGCTGTGCTCTTCCAGCACCACTAATCCAGTTAAGGTCTATCATTCCAAATCTTATAGAAATGCGGAGTGCACATCCCTCGGGGAATTCCATCAAAGCTGGACGGTGTCAGGTGAAGACATTGCAAGTTCCTTTTGTGTCACTAGCCCTCATATGGTAAGTTTAAAGGCTCATTATGAACGTTAGTGAATAAGTGAGTGAATGAATGTGAGAATGAGTCAGTGGTCAGTTGTGTAAATGGATAGTTGGATAAGTGGCTGAGTAGGAAGGTGCTTAAGGTGGCTAGAATACATAGAATAAGTAGAGCACATAAATAGGTAAATAGATAGATAGTGAGGTTGGTTCTGATGGACAAATGGGGAGGGTGAATGAGCAGGTAGTTGAGTCAAGTCAGGATTGGCAGTCAGTGAGAAAGAGGGGTGCATGGTAGAAATGGGGTTAGTAGTGTCTGGCTGGGAGGGTGGTTGGAGATATAATTGGGATGGAAGGACAATTGTCAAGTGGGCAGAGAGGGAAATAGTTACCTTGGAATTGGAGTAAAGTCTGGTCAGATTCAGACTAATAGATTTGAGTTGGGTGTGAGGGAGGGGCTGGCTTGTGCAGTTACCTATATGTCAGACAAGGTTTTTATATTGACGTTTTTTGGGTAATTAGCAAAGCAAGTACTGCGGAACTATCCAAAGTCACTTACCCTTGTTCATGGGTTGAAAACATTCACAAAGAGCAGAGGAATTGCCCAATGAAAGGTTAAACTTCCCAGGTAATTCCCACATAGGACAACCATAGAGTCCCACTGTGTGTCTTTAGTTATATATCTGGTCTCCAGTTTTCAGGACATTGATACATTTGGTCACGAACATTTATACTTCAGAACTGATGGTGTGTTATTTGTGCTACTGTGATGATAGGCACTTTTACACATAGGTTGTAGTCTGGAGAAATAGATAGTGGCAATCACACATTTCTGCCCAGGAATCTCTTCTATTTTTAATCGCCTGCTATAGGTTGTGTTGGAAGTATTTGCAGGTAGATATTGCCACGTTGTGAAGCAGGCCACCAGGGCGGGATGCAAAGCTGGAAATTTCTGGATTATCGGCAGTGCGACATCCACTGTGCCACAAAAGCTTTATTTCAAAAGCATCTCAAATCTATTTTAAAATCTTTCAAGCTTGCATGATCAAATCAATATTTTCCACCAAATTCAGCAAAGAGGAAGAAGAAATGTAGTCACCTGTGATCTTATATCAAGTCACATGGTAAGATGCTCAAATAAAAGAAAGGAAAATGTGGAATTGCAGTGAAATGCAGGAATTATGCATAAAAACTTGGGCAGTAAGAATTTAAAATAATGCAACGATAATAAAAATTTTGCATATCAGTGGCAAAAAGTTTCAGAAGGAAAGTTAAGGCATATCAAAGAATTTATAGTAAAAGATCAAAGTGTCATACTACTGGTATAGTGTATTGAACAAATCTAGATTCCCTCTTTATGGGTATTTAAGCGGGCATTGGATAGGTATATGGAGGATAGTGGGTTAGTGTAGGTTAGGTGGGCTTTGATCGGCGCAACATCGAGGGCCGAAGGGCCTGTACTGCGCTGTATTGTTCTATGTTCTATGTTCTATGTAGATTGCTGTTACATCTTTAATCAGTTAGAATTGGTTGCAGGCTTTGATTCTTTAATATGTAAATCCGAGAACTTCTTTCAAGTCACATTTCCAAGATACCTTAAGGTTTTATAAAAGCAGGTGACATCTCAGCTCAGTTAACGGTGTGAGGTTACATGTCAATAGAAAATAAAATGTTTTAAAAATTCAAGCAATATGTCAAAAAACGAAGAGCAGGAGAAAAAGAGTGGGATTGAATGGAAAAGTACAAAACAACTGCAAACAAAAATAAAAATTACAAACAGTGCAAGTGAAAATGAAATTCCAAATTGGGAGTGGAATTGAAAGAAATAGAAATCTTGGGAACTGGAATTTAAAAGAATGATTACAGCTTTGGTAAAGTGAAATACGCTTCAAATAGCATTGAAAGTATACACTGAAGTGGCAGTAACTTAATAATACAAATACAGAATAAGTTAAATGAAAATGCAACAGCAAATTGGGAACAAATCTGTATTAGACCATAAGAAATAGGAACAGGAATAGGTTCTTCAGCACCTTGAGCCTATTTGTCATTAAATAGGACCATAACTGATTCAACAGTTCTCACGTCCACCTTCCTGCCTTTATCATAACCCTTGATTTCCCTGCTTATCAAGAAGCTATCGATCTCAGCCTTAAATACACAAAAGGACTCTGCCCCCAAACCTTTCTGTGGCATGGACTTCCAAACACTCTCAATCTTCTGACAAAAGACATTTCTCCTCATTCTCAACCTTAAATTAGTGCCTGTTTATTTTGAAACTATGCCCTCTTACTAAAGACTCTCCCACAATAAGAAACACCTTCTCAGCGTTTACTGTCAAAGCCCCTTAAGAATCCTGTATACATCAATTAGATCACCTTTCCTTCTTCTAAACTCCAGTTATTATAGTCTCAACCTGTTTAATCTTTGGTCATAACACAATTCTTCCATACTAGTGAGCACCCCAGCGAACTTCTCTGAACTGACTTAAATTATAATATTTCCTTAAATAAGGGGACCAAAACTGCTCACAGTACTTCAGATATGGTCTCATGGCATTTTGCACAGTTGCAAAATGGCGTTTTCAAACTAGCATCATTACTTCGTGCTAATCTCCTGTTTTTCTCGATAACTTTGCACACCAATTCTATCCAAATAATCATCCCAATGCTGAATGTCTTAATTGAATCTGCCTCCATCACACTTACAGGCAGTGCATTCCATATCCTAACTGCTTGCTGAGCAAAACTTTTTTTTTTCCTCACATCACCCTTGCTTCATTTGGATATCATTTTAAATCTACGTTCTCTTGCTCTTGTTCCTTTAGAAGTGGGAACAGCTTCACCCTATCTACTCTGTCCAGACAATTCATGATTTTGGTATCTCATGAATGTCCTCTCAACTTTCGTCCCTCCAAGAAGAACAGTCCCAACTTCTTCAACCTTTCCTCATAGCTGAAGTTTCTCATTCCTGGTACCATTCTTGTAAATCACTTCTGCACACCTCCAATGCATTCACTGAACAAAGAACAATACAGCACAGGACAGGCCATTTGGCCCATCCAAGCTTATGCTGACACATTTTGCCCTTCCATACCAAAACTATCTTCACTTTCAGGATCTATATCCCTCTATTCCCTTCTTATTCATGTATTCATCCCAATGCTTCTTGAATGCTGCCATTGTGTCTGCTTCCACCATCTCCTCTGGCAATGCATTCCAGGCACTTACCACCCTTTGTGTGAAAAACATGCTTCGCAAATTTCTTTTAAACTCCCCTCCACTTGCTCCTTGAACCTGTATCCCCTAGTAATTGATACCTCCATTCTGGGAAAAAGCTTCACACACTTTCCATTATATCTATTCCATTCGCAATCTTATAAACTTCTATTAGGTCTCCCCTCAATCTCCTGCGTTCCAGTGAAAACAAATTCAGTCTATCCAACCTTTCTTCAAAGCTAAAATCCACCATGCCAGTCAACATCCTGGTAAACCTCTTCTGTACTCTCTCCGAAGCATCCACATCCTTCTGGTAGTGAGGTGACCAGAACTGTATGCAATATTCTAAATATGGCCAACTAAAGTCCTATATAAAGCTGCAGCATAACTTGTCTATCTTAAACTCAATACCCCTTCTAATGAAGGCATGCACGCCATAAGCCTTTTTTACTACCTTACCTACCTGCGCTGCCACCTTCAATGATCTGTGGACCTGCACACCCAAGTCCCTCTTCGTATCCTAAAGTTTCTGCCATTCACTGCATAATTTCCACCTGTATTTGACCTTCCAAAATGCATCACCTCACATTTGTCCTGATTAAACTCATTTGCCATTTTCTACCCATTTCTCCAACTGATCTCTATCCAACTGTATACTTTGACAATCCTTCTCACTATCCACTACTCTACCAACCTTAGTATCGCCCACAAATATACTAATTAGACCAGCTACATTTTCCTCCAAATCATTTGTGTAGATCACCAACAGTGGAAGCTCCAGCACTGATCCCTGTGGAACACCACTAGTCACAATCCTCCATTCCGAAAAGCATCCTTCCACTGCTACTTTCTGTCTCCTATAACTAAGCCAGGAACCTCATCTGTACCTATTCCACCAACTTGTCAATGTCCCTCTGGAGTGCCACACAGTCTTCTCACATTTTATAATTCTTCCAAATTTAGTTTCATCTGCAAACCTTGAAATTGTCCCTGCACACCAAGATCTACATCATGTATATCATAAAAAGCAAAGGCCCCAGTACACTTCCTGGGGATCTCCACTACAAACCTTGCTTCGGACTGAAAAACATCCATTGACCATTACTTGGTTTCCTATCACTCAACCAATTTCGTATCTAGGTTGCGCCTGTCCCTTTTATACCAAGACCTGTAAGGTGGCCAAACCTTCAGAATTCACAACCCAAAATAAAATGTGTGGACACTTATCCATGCTAGGGTTGGTTGAAGAACCTTATAGTGGCATTGGAGTATTAGGATGAACACAAAAGGCCTTATTGATGTCATCTCAGAGCAAAGTTGAGTTATCCAGGTTAGTAGGACTAGTTCGTTAGGGCTAATGCCTGAAACATTGATTCTCCTGTTCCTCGGATGCTGCCTGACCTGCTGTGCTTTTCCAGCTGCACACTCTCGACTCTGATCTCCAGCATCTGCAGTCCTCATTTTCTCTTAGTGGGACTGGAGTCATATATGGGGCAGAAAAAGTAAGAGCAGCAAGGTTTTCTTCCCAAAAAGACATTAGTGAATCTAACAGGTTTTTCATAATACAACAGACTCATGGTCATTGTTACTAATATAAATGCCACTTAGAACTGTGAATGCTTGCCTGCTCTTAGAGCTACTGTTTACCAGAACAATCATAGTGCTGCCAAAAGACCCATTTCCAACATGTTGGATTGTCATCGAGTTGGATCGGTCTAGAATTAAAATTGAGAATTTATCATAAAAAATCTTCACTATCACAATTTTCTCTTTTTGAAGTAAAAATAAGTCCATTAATGTTCAACTTACACAATTCCAAGATTACTACTTTAACTTATGTCTCTTGCTTTTGGCTGCCCTACCTCTGATACACATCCAGCAGTCAGTCTTCTTATTATGTTTAGCAAGTTCTTCCTCTGTTACCGCAATAAGCCTCCCATGCAATCCTGTCATATCCTTTCCACTCTTTGTTAGACGGATCCAGTCCATCAGACTTCGACCTGGTTTCAGCTGCACCTTTTGGGGAAGGAAATCACAATTTAATAAAGACATTGCGGAAATGGCACTTAGCTTCACATGAAAATTTAGATGAAAAAATGAAGAGATTTAATATCTAGAAACAAGACATATCCATGGGATTTAATTATTGAGGTATTTACAAGACACAACTTCAGTCTAAAGACCAGCAATTTGTTCAGATATCTTACAATGACATTACAAGCACTTGCAGGTCAATTGCTGAAGTGTATGATACACATATTTTGCTACTTATAAACCTTGAAATTTCAAATCTGGATTCAAAATATACAGGCTACAGTAGGCGAATTGAAAGTTTGTGTAATACCTCTGAAAATGCAATTACGAGTCAACCAACTTGAGAAAATTCACGTGGTGGACAATTGGAAGTAGCAGAATCTGAAAGGAGCTGATCATCCAATCGCAGGTCATATCTCTCCTGCACTTGCTGTGAGAAAGAGAGTCCATCAATAGTAAGCATGAGAGAAACAGGCTGTGATTGAAAGAGTTGAGAGTAGTGGGAAGATAAGTAATGGTGCAATGGATTGAACACCAGAGTGGAGGTAAGAGGTTGCATATGAGAAAGCCTGCTGGTGATGGGGGAATGGCAGAGTACAGGGGGGTAAACAGTTGGCTGAAAAGACAGGCATGAATCTGCAGCAGGACACAAGAGGCTGCCAGGTGAGCAAGAAGCAGCAGAGGGAAGGCTGCCACATGAGGGAGGAGTAGGAGTTTGGGTTTTGGAGGCCCGACAAATGTACTAAGGGGATGTATATAAGGGAAGATTCCCTCCATGTGCACAGAGCAGCGCCAAAGGAGGCAAGCTCTTGCTTTCCTGCTTTTCAGTTCACATGGAAAAAGACATGATTCTCACTGTACTCCATCTTCCAATGCCCAGCGCATTACAGCTTTGGAGGCTGAATGAGGTCCTTAACTGTCCATTAATTGGGTAGTTAAGAGCATCAGAGTGCACCTTAGTATGCATCTTGCCCAACTATGGAATCATATAAAATGGTTTGGGAGGTGGGCAGGAAGGCAATGGACTGGTCATCTGTCTTATTACACATATTTCACAAGCCTCCCTGACTGCTCAAGAAAATACCTCCAACCAAGCCAATAAAAGTCACCACAGGGAAGACTACTGAAAGTTTGGAAATCTCTTCTGCAAACAGCAATTGATGTGAGAAGAGTAATAATGTGAGATCAATATATAAACCTAAATCTTAAACTGTGATCTGAAATACAGTGATAAGGGTAGTAATTGCTGAATAAAATATTCCATCTTAATGCATATGCAATTTGTGTGCAAGTTATTTTGAAAAAAACTTTTATTATTAAAATTCTTTATTGTGTAGTAACTATTGAAATACTGTGGCATCTTGAAAATTACTGCTTGACCATGTGCTGTGACTTTAATTTTAATGGAAGGTTGATAACATCTGACGATAGTGATTAATTCTTGTAATTACGCTTGTGTGACTCCAAACATTCCACATGTCAATACAAATACAATAAATGATGATACTACATGAAAGCATCATGTAACAATGCAGTTAGTGAGAATGAAGGAAGAACCCTGGAAAATCAAAAGTACTCCCCAAATCACAAAAATTCGACCCACTTCAAAACTTCAAGGGGGATGTCTCAGTTCAACTTGGATGTAATAATTTCATTTGTTCCCTAGGTATTTATTTTCTGTTATTTTGTACTCAAGCCAGTAGATCATAAGTGTAAGAAAATTAATTTAAACGTACAACACAGTGTTCTAATTAAAATGCATGACTTCTTGAATATTCCATCCAGTTCTGGTCATTGAAAGATAATGGACAATAACAACAATGTACTTTAAAAACGTAAGAAAAAGAAGCTGGACTAGGCCAAACGGCCTTTTGAGCTTGCTCTGCCAGTCATTACAATGATGATGACTATATTTATACCTCAATTCCACCTTTCCACATATTCCTATATCCCCAGAATCTCTTAATATCCCTTTAGCATCCAAAAATCTATCACTCTTAGTCTTGAATATATGCAACATCTGAACATTCCATTATATGGTAAAGAATTCCAAAGAATCTACAATCCTCGAAATGAAGACATTTCGTTGCACCTAACCTTATATCATTGTTATACTGTAATATCTTACATTAGGTGTGAGAGTTACCATTCTAGATTTCCAGACCAGATGAAACATCCTTCTAATAGGTCCTTGACAAGTCTCTAAAGACTTTGATGTTTCAGAGGATTCTAGTTTTTCTAAATTTCACGGAATATAGCCCCAGGCTCTTCGATTTCTCATCATGTGATGATCTCTGCAGCCCAGAAATTTACTGAATTTTCACTACATTCCTTCTAAATCAAGAACATGCTTCCTTAAGTTAAAAAGTCCTAACATATATACAATATTCCACATTTAGTATGCTCTCACTTAAACCTTATACAATTTCAGTAAGAAATCTTCACTCTCATATTCTAATTCCTTTAAAAAAAAGGAAACATAGAAGGGGGTGACCTTAGAGGTTTAGAAATTTCAGAGCTTCGAGCCTTGCCAATGGCAGAACAATTAAAATCAGTGATATGTAAGAAACCACTATTAGAGGACTTTCAAATCATGACTACGACAGAGAATCTGCAACTAAAGCTAATAGGATACTTTGTTGCACTCATACAGCCAATCACAATAAATTAAAAAGGCATCATTTTGTCAATATATCATTTGGTAAATCAGAAGAGATAACTTAAAGTGGTAGATAATATACTGAAAAGGCAATAGGAAAGCTACAAAAACAATTTCAGGATTAAATAACCTCAACTACTTAGATATATTCAAGGCCATTTGTTTTTACAGATGCATTGATTTTGAGGTGAACAGATGGAGGTCCATAAAATAACAAAAGTATAGATAGTTGATACGTTATTTCAGTTAATACACTGTTTTAACTGTTGTTCCTCAGTAACCTGCTCAAAACAAAATTCAATGAGGTTTGTCAGACATGACTGCCTGTCATGAATCCACGCTGGCTCTCCCTGATTAACTGAAAATTTGAAGTGCTCAGTTACCCTATCCTTGATTATGGACTCCAACAATTTCCCCAACAGACATGTTAGGCTAACTGGTCTTCAGTTTTACTAATTTCCTTTTTATAAATGTTTTACTTCCAATAATTTTATTTCCTGATACACTATTAATTTCTTGATTCTAAGACTAGAGTCCAGAATCCAAGTCAAGGAAACAATGACAGTGTGAGGCATGAGTTGACTATGACGGATTGGGAAATGTTACTGAAATGAATAACAGCAGATAGGAAATTGCAAACATTCAAAGAGTGAATTGATGAACTACAAAAATTCCTATTGTGGGCAAGAGTGCAAGGGGGTCAGTGGCCAAACCATGACTTTACAAGAGAAATTAAAAATAGTACTAGATCCAAAAACAGAGGTGTACAAATTAACAGGAAAAGAACAACATGGCTGAGGATTGGGAACAGTTTAGAAATCAACAAAGGAGAACAAAGGGAATGAATAAGAAGGCGAAAATAGAGATTGAGACTAAACTTGCAGGAAACACAAGAACTGAATGTAAATGTTTCTTTTTGCAAACAGAAAAAGATTGGTGAAACCTAATGTAGGTCTCTTACAGAGGAATTTATAATGGGGAAACAAAGAAATGGTTAATGAACGAAATTCATACTTCACTTCTGTCTTCACAAAGAAGGGTACAAATAACAGAAATTACAGGGAACACAGAGTTTAGTGAAAGGAGGAACTGAAGCAAATTTGCATTTGTAGAGAAATGGTATGGGAGAAATTGGTGGGATGGAAGGCTGATAAATCCCCAAGGCCTGATAATCTTCATCCCAGAGTACATAAGAAGTGGCCCTGGAGACAGTGGATGCATTGGTGGTCACCATTCTTTAGACTCTGTTAAAGTACCTACAGATTGGACTGTAGCTAATTTAGTACCACTATTTAAAAAAAAGACGACAGCAAGGAAGCAGGAAAGTACAGACCACTGAACCTGATATAAGCAGTGGGGAACATGCTAGAGTCCATTATCAGATTATGCATTAGACAACAGCAATAGAATCAGACAGAGTCATGATTAATTTATTTTGTAAATCACACTTAACAAATCTACTAGCGTTCTTTGAGGCTGTAATCCATACAGTTTATCAGGTGAGCATGTGGATGCGGTTTATTTGGTCTTTCAGAAGGCTTTCCACAAAGTCCAACAGAGGTGATTCAATGTATAAAATTAAAGTGACAGGGGTAGTGTATCGAGACGAATACAAAATTGGCTAGCAGAGACGAAACAAAGAGTAAGAATTATTGAGTCTTTTTATGAATGGCAGACAGTGACGAGTGGGGTACCAATATAGGCTAATGATTCAGATGAGGGAACTAAAGTCAAAAGGGATCAAGGAATATGGGGTGAGACCATGATTAAAAGTATTGAGCTCCATGATCAGCCATGACCATACTGAATGGAGGAGCAGACCCAATTGAAATGCCTACGTCAGCTGCTATCTTTTACGTTTCCATGTTTTCTCGGGACTTGCTACAAGCTATCCTCCTTTGCTGTGGCAAATACTGAGGTAAAGTAATTATTACTTATAATCTCTGTATTTTTGCCTGAGCCCCATGAACATTGGCATTGGGTACTTAACACCAGGGAGATGAATACGAGGCTCAGAGACTGGTGTGGAGAAATGTGTTCCAATGTGCAGGCTATTGGCATCAGTACTGGGGAAAGTAGGGATTAGACCGTTGGGATAGTCTACACCTGAACCGTGGTGGTGCTAGTGTTTTGTAAACCACACAACTTGGGAAATAGAGGAGGCTTTAAAATGGAAAGTTGGCAGCAAGACATCAAATGTGGAAAGGTGTTCTGAATAAAACAGTAGAGACAAGAGAGAAAAATATCAATCTGGGAAATGAGGGTCAGAAACTGGCAGGAAGGGACACAGACAAAATCTTCAGAATACCAACAACCAAAACTTAATACCAAAATAATGAAAAGACAAGGCTAAAGCTCTATATCTGAACAAATGCAGCATTCATAGCAAGGTAAGCAATTGATAGCTCACACTAAAGTAAATAAATGCAATTGAACAGCCATTGCAAAAACATAGTTTTAGGATGACAGGAATTGGGCCCTGAAAATTTAGAGGTACATGATATTTGAGAAAAATAGAAAGTTACTGGTGGATGATTGGCAGTATTAATCAAGAATGGTATCTGTACAATAGTTTGAGACAAACTTAGCGCATAACATCAGGATGTGAAGATGAGTAATATAAAAGAAATCTACAGCCCACTAACAGTAACCATAATGTTGGCAAAGTATTTAGCAGTATTGGATGGTTGTTACAAAGGGATGTCAATAACCATGAGCAACTTTAACCTAAATATAAACTGGAAAAGTCAGATTAGCAGCGATAGCCTGAATGATGAACTCACAGAATGCTGTCAAGACAGTTTCTCAGTTTTGGAACTGACCAGGTTATCTTTGGCTTGATATTGCAATATGACAGAATAAATTAATGATCCCCAAGTAAAAGCACTCCTGGATAATAGCGACCACAATATAGCTGAATTTTACATCCAGTTTGATAAGGGGTTTGGCTCCAAGGCTAATACTTTAAACTTAACTAAGGGCAACTACATGCACAGGAAAGCTGAGTTACTGAAATGAACTGCATGTTATCATAGGGAATAGATCAACAAAGAAGTGCTAACATACGTTTAAGGAGCTATTTCAGAATGCAGGGGGTCCCTGAATTACAAATGTCCAGCTTTCGAATATTTATACTTACAAATGTAATCTCATACAGGGGCATAATTTTAAAGATCTGACACATGAACATTTCCTGTACTGACAAATGGCTATTTTATATTGTCCTGCATTGTGTTCCAATTTGCATACAAATCGACTTATGAACAGATTCAAGATCAGACTGCCCGTACTCAGAATAGAAATAATCCTATCAGAAAGAAGGTTCTAATGGATGGACCTAGCATCAGTGTTTAAATAAAGAAACTAGGGAAAGCATCAATGGTAGCTCAGTGGCTAGCACTACTGCCTCATAGCACCAGGGACATGGGTTTGATTCTAGCCTCGGGTCTCTATCTGTGTGGAGGTTACATGGCTTCCCCGTGTCTGTGGGATTTCTGTCGATGCTCCAGTTTCCTCCCACACTCCAGACATGTCCTGGTAAGGTTGTATGGACACATTAAATTGTCTCATAGTGGCTAGAGATGTGCAGGCTAGGCGGATTAGTCAAAGTAAATGTGGGGTGATGCGGGGGGGGGGTGGGGGGGGGGGGGGGCAGAATTATGTTGGTCTAGCTGGGATGCTCTTCATAGGGTTGGTGCAGACTCAATGGGCCACATGACATCTTTCTGCACAGGAGGATTTTATGACGAAAGGAAAAAGCTAAAGTCAGGTGATGGCAGAGAATGGCTAACAGCTTAATCAGAATTAAGAAATTAAAAGTATGAAACGATGTTAGCTAGAAATGTTAAAACCGCTTGCAAGAGTTTCTACAGTTGTTTAAAAAGAGTAAGAAAAGTGGGGGCATTTATTCAAAGCAAGAGGGAAGCAGAAAGCAGGAAACTACAGTGCGCTTAATATCTGTCACATGTAAATGTTAGAAGCTATTATTAAAAATGTTATAACAGGGCATTTAAATAAGTTGTAAATTACAGTAATTTTGTCAAAGAGAAATCATGTTTAACTAATTTGCTACAGCTCTTTGAAGAAGTAACTTGTGTTGCGGATAATGGGAACCAGTGGATGTATTGCACTTAGATTTCCAGAGTTTGGTTAAGAAAAAGAAGGAAGCATATGTAAGGTATAGACAGGATAGATCGAGTGAATCCTTAGAAGAGTATAAAGGAAGTAGGAGTATACTTAAGAGGGAAATCAGGAGGGCAAAAAGAGGACATGAGATAGCTTTGGCCAATAGAATTAAGGAGAATCCAAAGAGTTTTTACAAATACATTAAGAGTAAAAGAGTAACTAGGGAGAGAAGAGGGCCCCTCAAAGATCAGCAAGGCGGCCTTTGTGTGGAGCTGTAGAAAATGGGGGAGATACTAAATGAGTATTTTGCATCAGTATTTACTGTGGAAAAGAATATGGAAGATATAGACCAGAGGGAAATAGATGATGACATCTTGCAAAATGTCCAGATTACAGAGGAAGAAGTGCTGGATGTTTTGAAATGGATAAAGGTGAATAAATCCTCAGGACCTGATCAGATATACCCTCGAACTCTGTGGGAAGCTAGAGAAGCGATTGCTGGGCCTCTTGCTGAGATATTTGCATCATCGATAGTCACAGGTGAGGTACCGGAAGACTGGAGGTTGGCTAACTTGATGCCACTGTTTAAGAAGGGTGGTAAGGACAAGCCAGGGAACTACAGACCAGTGAGCCTGACCTCAGGGGTGGGCTAGTTGTTGGAGGGAATCCTGAGGAACAGGATGTACATGTATTTGGAAAGGCAAAGATTGATTAGGGATAGTCAACATGGCTTTGTGCATGGGAAATCATGTTTCACCAAACTTGATTGCGTTTTTTGAGGAAGTAACAAAGAGGATTGATGAGGACAGAGCAGTAGATGTGATCTATATGGAGTTCAGTAAGGCTTAGGACAAGGCTCCCCATGGGAGACTGTTTAGCAAGGTTAGATCTCCCGGAATACAGGGCGAACTAGCCTTTTAGATACAGAACTGGCTCAAAGGTAGAAGACAGAGGGTGGTGGTGGTGGAGGATTGTTTTTCAGACTGGAGGCCTGTGACCAGTGGAGTGCCACATGGATCGGTGCTGGGTCCTCTACTTTTTGTCATTTACAAAAATGATTTGGATGCGAGCACAAGAGGTACAGTTAGTAAGTTTGCAGATGACACCAAAATTGGAGGTGTATTGGACAGCGAAGAGGGTTACCTCAGATTACAACAGGATCTTGACCAGCTGGGCCAATGGGCAGAGAAGTGGCAGGAGTTTAATTCAGATAAATGTGAGATGCTGCATTTTGGGAAAGCAAATCTTAGCAGGACTTATACACTTAAGGGTAAGGTCCTAGGGAGTGTTGCTGAACAAAGAGACCTTGGAGTGCAGGTTCATAGCTCCTTGAAAGTGGAGTCGCAAGTAGATAGGATAGTGAAGGCGGCATTTGGTATGCTTTCTTTTATTGGTCAGAGTATTGAGAGCAGGAGTTGGGACGTCATGTTGCGGCTGTACAGGATATTGATTAGGCCATTGTTGGAATATTGCGTGCAATTCTGGTCTCCTTCCTATTGGAAAGACGCTGTGAAACTTGAAAGGGCTCAGAAAAGATTGACAAGAATGTTGCCAGGGTTGGCAGATTTGAGCTATAGGAATAGGCTGAACAGGCTGGGGCTGTTTTTCCCGGAGCGTCGGAGGCTGAGGGGTGACCTTATAGAGGTTTACAAAATTATGAGGGGCATGGATCGGGTAAATAGGCAAAGTCTTTTCCCTGGGATCGGGGAGTCCAGAACTAGAGGGCATAGGTTTAGGGTGAAAGGGGAAAGATAGAAAAGAGACCTAAGCGGCAACTTTTTCACAGAGGATGATACGTGTATGGAATAAGCTGCCAGAGGAAGTGGTGGAGGCTGGTACAATTGCAACATATAAGAGGCATTTGGATGGGTATATGAATAGGAAGGGTTTGGAGGGATATGTGCTGAGTGCTGGCAGATGAGACTAGATTGTGTTGGGATATCTGGTCGGCATGGACGGGTTGGGCCGGAGGGTCTGTTTCCATGCTGTACATCTCCATGACTCTAAGACACTTGATAAGGTGTCATATCAAAGGTTACTGAGGAAAACAAAACCTTACTGGTGTTGGGGGAGGAGTTATCTTAATGGTGTCAAAGGATGATTGACTGGCTAACTATAGGAAGAAGGTCAGAATAATTGGATCTTTTTGTCGGCTGACTGGATATTACGAGTGTTGTGCCACAGGCATTGGTGCTGCACCTCACCTCTTTACGATTCATAAACATGATTTGGACGAAGGACCAAAGGGACCAAAATTTCCAACAAAGAAAAAGTAAGTACACAATCCTGTTTTTTGTGCTCTGAAGATTCATGATGGACTTGAAACATTAACTCTTTCTCTCTCCACAGATACTGCAAGACCTCCTGATTTTCTCCAGCACATTCCATTTTTATTTCAAAATTCCAGCATTTGCAGTGCTTTGTTTCCATTATCACTCTTCTTTGCAATGTAGCTCTTGAATAGTTTCTACCCACAATAACCAATAAAAACCCTGCCAGCAGTACTCATATTTGTCACAGAACCACTGGAACTGTCAAGCAAAACCACTTAACTGGGTTTTGGCATCAGTGTCAACAGTGGCATGTCATGAACAGCCTGGATTTTGTGGTTAGCTTGCCATTAACCTCAAAGCTTGTCACAAAGATCTGATTACCGGAGATGGATTTTATTTTCCATAATGTTAATTCAGTTTGGCATCAAGGAAAGACGATGCAGCAACAATGGTGTAATTACCCTTAAAGGAGGTCACGTTTTGTTCAACAAGGAGTGAAGGAGGGCATATCATAAGCAAAGCTGGAAATTAGGAGATGTCAATTTGGATGAGGCAGAGAAATTGAGGACTGCAGATGCTGGAGGTCAGTCGAGAGTGTGGTGCTGGAAAAGCACAACAGGTCAGGCAGCATCTGAGGAGCAGCAGAATCGACGTTTCGGGCATAAGCCCTTCATCAATTTGGAGAAGCCACAACACAAGATTACTTGCATGTCAAAGCGCAGAAGCAGCATGCAACAGGCAAGGGTAAGTGATTCCACAACCAAGATCAGATTCTAGCCCTGATGTGGAGGCGCTGGTGTTGAACGGGGGTGGACAAATTTAAAAATCACACACCAGGTTATCGTCCAACAGGTTTATTTGGAAAAACTAGCTTCCAGAGTGCTGTTCTTCATCAGGTAGCTGTGGAGCATGATCGTAAGACACAGAATTTATAGCAAAAGATCACAGTGTCATGCAACTGATAGGATATATTGAACAAACCTAGATTACTGTTAAGTCCTAACCCTACAGTCTTGCCATTTCCCAGTAGAAATAAACCATATTGCCTTACCAGTCTGTACCTCGCCATCGAAAGCAATTATGCATAGGGAATAGCACCTTAAAGAATAAGTGGCAACTAACTTGCAAAACATCATATTTGTAACAATATTAGTGTATTGGTCATTGCTTCAGCAGAGAAGTTTCTTCCAAAATACGTTTGGTGTTATTTTTGGTGTGCATGCGCTCGAATTTAAGCACAGCGGACCTTAAAGTTTATAACTGGAGATCGCTACTTTCACTTGCTGTTTAAATGTAACATTGCAATTTCGTATTTAACATTAGCCCTGCCCACTGGTGTGGGATGCCCCTGGAACGGAACTGTCGACAGTGAGCAGAGATCGGACTTTCCTTTTGCAAACTGCTTGAGCGGCCGCGAGCCCACTGAATGAGTATCACGTGACAGCGATGAGCGGTTTGACTGACAGCTGTCCCCAGCCCGGGCCAGTCCGGGGCCCAGCTCCTGTCACTCAGACCGAGCCTGACTCCACTCTCGGCCCCAATTCACCCACCTTCTTCCGGCCGCCCGCGGACACCCGCTGCTGGGAACGGGGCGCAGGGAATTGCGGCGTGGCGTCCGACATCTCCGACCCCTCCGGCAGTACCTTCGAACGTCCTCAAAGGGGAGTGGAGGGAAAGCCAGTCCACAGTTCGGCCGTTCTGGCCTCCAACTCCGGGCTCGGCTAGGTCCTCGGTTTCACTGAGCATGCGCTCTGCCGAACAGCATCATGGAAGTTGTAGTCGCATGCGCACACAGCATCAGAATATATTTCTGACACAGAAAGAGGCCATTGAGTCCATTTTGGAGGAACTGGCACTCTGAAGGAAGCAGTTCACTTTGTGCATCTGTCCTGTTTCAACTCTTCAGCCCTGCAAGTTGTTCCGTTAGAGAAAATGTTCCAAATCACTTTGAAAGCCTCAGTTGCTTCTGTCTCCACCTTACATTCCAGAGGCCAACTATTGGACAAAGTCAGAAGGGCCACTAAACAGGTTATTGTCCAACAGGTTTAGTTTAAATCCCAAACTTTCAGAGTGCTGCTTCTTCATCACTTCACTTGACAACTGAGTAATGTTTCTGAAAGCTTGTGATTTCAAATAAACCTGTTGGATTGTAACCCAGTGTCATGTGACTTCTAACTTTGTTCACCCCAGTCCAACACTGACACCTCCACATCATGTCGACCATTGGAAGTAACAATGCCAATAATACCTAAACTCTTTCATTAAGAATTTAACACAACAATGTGAAAGAAACATTTACAATTCATCTTCGATATAGATCCAGTCTGCTATTCATTTTAATTCCATTTGTTTCAGTGGAAAGAAAAGTGATCATATTACAGATAGCAAAACCATCTGCTTCTTTACTCAAGAAGGGGCAGGAAAAGGCTTGCCAGGTTTGGGAATACATATTTTTGGGGAAAATGATTGACCATTGTTAAGAGGTAGACAACAATAACACTAGGGTTTACATAAAATCCAATAAAAGTATCCCTCGGTATCATTTTGACAGGAAAATTATTAGTTGTCATTGAGAAATTTTCTAGAATTTAATTGAAAGATGATTAACTATTGTGGAGTTACTTTCCAATTTATATTTGGGGAACCTACACATGTCTCCACACCCAATGTGAGTGGCTTTTAACGGGTCTCAAGGTCAATAGCGAAAGGATAGCTTACCTGCAGATTTTGTTTGTTTTTTTACATTGTGTAGGCCATTTAAGCTATCGAGTCCACACCGACCCTCCAAAGAGCATCCCACCCACACCCACCACTCTACCCTATCGCTGTAACCCTGCATTTCACATGGCAAGCTAGTCTGGCCTGCATATCCCTGCATTTCCCATGGTTAACTAGTCTGACTTGTACATGCCTGGACACTATGGGCAATTTTTCATTCCAATCCACCTAACTTGCACATCTTTGTACTGTGAGACGAAACCGGAGCACCTGGAGCAAACTAAATTGAATGCTTTGCATTTCATGGAAAGCTTCAGAGTGACTTTGAAGTGTTTTGGTTGTCTACCACTGTCATGGAGAAAATATAGAGAATAACCAGAAAACGCAAAGAGTTCTTCAAGAAGTAGGTTTTTTATTTGCAAACAAAAAACCGTGACACTGAGAAAGCAAATTCTCGAATGCCCACGGACCTCATGGTCCGTGGATTTTTATATTTTTTAATCATGTTTCCGTTAGCTTATCAGCATGTCCAACTATATTAATCAAAGTACCTCACTCTAGCTACACAATAAACCAGTGATGTTAGTTCCCATTATCTCTTTAGTTGTACATTCTACTTAATGTTATTCTAATGTCATGCTTAGATATTTATTGCTAGCTCTTTGCAACAATGGTCTTTCAATCCAGACCCTACTTAACATTTTCTTCATGTCATGATTAGATATTTATTATTACCTCTGCTACAGTGAACTTCCATTCCAGACTAACCTGTCATGATAGATATTTAGCTATTCCATCTATTACAATAGTCGCCTATCTCAAGCTGACTCTACTAACTATTAATTAGATATTTTTATGTCATGTCCCAAATATTTATGGTCCCAATCCTGTCATAATAACACTTAACAGGAAAACTACCTCTACTAACTGTTATCTCATTTCACCATAGTGACCCTTCAGCCTTAACCTTACTCTGCTAATTGGTGTAAGAGCATTCCACTATTCTTATCCCATCCTACCTTTCACAGACCACAGATTGCCAGTGGTCTTCATGCTTTAACCCTTCCCATTCTTTCATGTTCTTTATTTGCCATTTCCCCCCTTTGAGACCTACTGGTCTCACCTAGAGAAAGAAGACAATAAACTCAGCCCCTCTTGTACCCAATACAAGTCCCGACACGGACTAAATAATTTTTGGAGTCTAAGACTTAAAGTGTTCTTCCTACATTCCTGGGGTCCCTTGGGCCAAAAACCTGTCCTCCAATAACCAGACAGGAAAAAAGACCCAAGATCCCTCACAATCTAGGACCTGTGCGTTCTTCAGAAATATCATCGACGGCCCCACGTGGACATATTCATTGCATCGTGGCAGTTGTTAGATCATAATAGTAGAGCGGTGGGATTCCATCAGAGGAGTAAGTACTTCCTGGGGTAGTTGAAATGACCACAAGTTGCCGTGTAGTGACGCAAACTAAAAAGGACTTAATAAAAGGTAAAGCATGACAAAAGACGAAGGCAACAAGCAAAACTGCAACTACAATAAGACCATTCTTGAAAACCATGCTCCCCAAGATCCTAATATATTATTCAGCCAATCAAAAGCCTGATGACCAAACCCCACATTGTCTTTTAGCTCCGGTCTCAGATACTTTAGTTTTTCCATTGCTTAAGTAAAAGATTCCCCCTGGGCTAGTGTTGTTAGGTATAAAGGTACAGCAATGTTCCCCAAAAACCACACAAACCCTGCCTTTTTCTGCCAGGATCCAATCTAAGGCCAGTCTCTTTTGCCATGTCATTTTAGTAGGAGCATCCAATTGTTCTCCCAAGACCACAAGGGCATCATCAGTATAATTGATAAATCTCTGCTGATTGTAGTAAATGTAATTAATCCATTCAGCATTCCTGCTAACTCCTATCACTAGGATGAGAGCCTCCCAGCCCACGGCAATCTCATTGCGGGCCTTAAACTCCTTAGGAATACCTCTTGGCTGTCCAATGCTATCAATCCAAATCGTCGGATCATGGACATACCGTCACTTAGTTCGGCACAAAGCTGACTGTGACGTAGCATCAAGCTGCATGTGTGGTGATATAACTACATCGTGTAGGAGCATTACATGGGCACAGCTGCCACTCCAGTCAGTGGGCAGCGTCGGGCGCAACCCTCCTTTCTTACCACACAGCCACTGAGTATCTGCCAGTGGGACACGTTGAGAATTTAAAACAGCCCCAAATGTGGTGTCCACCTCTACTTCAATTGTATTCCCACAAAGACCCTTAAAGTAGCCTACTGGTGTGGAGCCATTTCGCTTAAAGTATTCAAAACTCAATGCTTCCCATATCCTGAAAGCAGCCATGGGGAATGTGCAATTAGTCTTACTGGTGGACCACAGGGTACTATAGCCACACCACCGTTGGCGTTGCTGCCTGCCCACATCATCCTGTTGAGAGAACGTTGAGGCCTGAAGTAGGTTGCACCAAATGGGCAATGGAATTGCCTGTAAATTGATGAATCATCCAGATTAAGAGGTCGACTAGAGTGCTGCAAACGCCATTGAATACAGGTGATTGAGTTATAGACCATAGGCCTCATATAGGCCTCATCTTCCGCCTAGGAACCCTCCAACCACAAGGGATGAATGCAGCTTTCCCCAGCTTCCTCATTTCCCCTCCCCCCACCTTATCTCAGTCCCAACCCTCCGACTCAGCACCGCCTTCTTGACCTGCAATCTTCTTCCCGACCTCTCCGCCCCCACCCCCTCTCTGGCCTATCACCCTCACCTTAACCTCCTTCCACCTATCGCATTCCCAATGCCCCTCCCCCAAGTCCCTCCTCCCTACCTTTTATCTTAGCCTGCTTGGCACACCTTCCTCATTCCTGAAGAAGGGCTTATGCCCGAAACGTCGATTCTCCTGCTCCTTGGATGCCGCCTGACCTGCTGCACTTTTCCAGCAACACATATTTCAGCTCTGATTTCCAGCATCTGCAGTCCTCACTTTCTCCTTATAGGCCACAGGGACAACACAATATGAGGGGGTTGCCTTAGTACATAAGAAACAGTCCTTTCTAGCCATTTTTACAGCCACGTAGTTTGACCATTGATGCCAGCGATTGTCATGGGCGCGTACCCATGTTAGGGCAACAAGGTCTGCACTTCTAATACGTCTTTGCCTCCCAGCCTGAATGACCCTGGCATTACCAGTCCAGGTCTGCCAAGTTAATGGTCTCCAAGTCTGAGTATGCAGGCCTGGCATCAGAGAGGTGGGGTAACAGGGGCATCCCCCATGCTTTCCCATCCCCGTTGCCAGGAGAACTATGCTCCACATCTCCATCATAATCATTTCTGGAATGATCAGTATCCCCAAGAACTTCACCTGTACCTTGTTCGGAACCTTGCTGAGGGGTACGAGCCTCCTGTGTGGCCTGCCCGAGTCCACATTCCTCGGTCTCAGCTCCACTTATCTCAGTGTTAGTTTGTGCTGGTGGGAGAACTTTAGTACAATGATTAAGGTGGTACCATATGTGTGGCCCTTCCACTTGGATCGCAGTAGGTGATGCCTTAGTCACTACAAAATGTCCCTCTCTCCTGGGCTTATTCCAGCGTCTTCGAAAAACCCGCACATACACCCAATCCCTGGGTTTAATAGGTCCTTCCTCGTTGACAGGTGTCAGTTCCCTTTGTGTTTCCTGCAGGTGGCTAGTCTCATGGACTTCAGTAAGGCGTTAAACTAGGTTTCCCATGGGAGATTGTTTAGCAAGGTTAGATCTCATGGAATAAAGGGAGAACTAGCCATTTGGATACAGAACTGGCTCAAAGGTAGAAGACAAACGGTGGTGGTGGAGGGTTGTTTTTCAGACTGGAGGCCTGTGACCAGTGGAGTGTCACAAGGATCGGTGCTGGGTTGTCTACTTTTTGTTATTTACATAAATGATTTGGATGTGAGCATAAGAGGTACAGTTAGTAAGTTTGCAGATGACACCAAAATTGGACGTGTGGTGGTTAGCGAAGAAGGTTTCCTCAGATTGCAACGGGTTCTTGATCAGATGGGCCAATGGGCTGAGAAGTGGCAGATGGAGTTTAATTCAGATAAATGCGTGGTGCTGCATTTTGGGAAAGCAAATCTTAGCACGACTTATACACTTAATGGTAAGGTCCAAAGGAGTGTTTCTGAACAAAGAGACCTTGAAAGTGGAGTCACAGGTAGATAGGATAGTGAAGAAGGCATTTGGTATGCTTTCCTTTATTGGTCAGAGTACTGAGTGCAGGAGTTGGGAGGTCATGTTGTAGCCATGCAATTCTGATCTCCTTCCTATTGGAAAGATGTTGTGAAACTTGAAAGGGTTCAGAAAAGATTTACAAGGATGTTGCCAGGGTTGGATGATTTGAGCTACAGGGAGAGGTTGAATAGGCAAGGGCCGGTTTTCTTGGGGTGTCGGAGGCTGAGGGGTAACATGGGTTCAGGGTGACGGGGAAAGATATAAAAAAGACCTAAGAGGCAACGTTTTCACGCAGAGGGTGATACGTGTATGGAATGAACTGTCAGAGGAAGTGGTGGAGGTTGGTACAATTGCAACATTTAAATGGGCATTTGGATGGGTATATGAATAGGAAGGGTTTGGAGGAATAAGGGCCGGGTGCTGGCAGATGAGACTAGATTAGGTTGGGATATCTGATCAGCATGCACAAGTTGGACCAAAGGATCTATTTCCATGCTGTACATCTCTCTGGCTCTATGACTCTATATGTCGGAGTTGGAATATTTGGCCGACCAGGTATGCATGCACCACCATGTTTGTTTTGTGCATCATTTGCATGACCACTTATGTCTTTAATATTGTGCCCAACTCTTTTCTGCAGTTACTGCATTTAAGTGGGGGTGATGGCCATTTCATTTTATTGCTAGGCTATTAATTCAAAAATCTAGTAATGTTTTAGGGACTTCAGTTCGAATTCCACCATGGTAGCTGGTTGAAATTCGATTTAGTCAAGAGGATGGTAATTTGAATTTAATTTAAAAGGGAAAAATCTGAGATTAAGAGTTAACTGATGATCATAAAACCATTAAAATAAAGCAAAGAACTACTGAAGATCTGAAACTAAAACAGAAATTGTTCGTGGTAATTCTGATAAAGAGTTCAAATGTTCATGATTTGGAGATGCCAGTGTTACTCCTTCATCAGGTGATCAGAAAGCTAGTACTTCGAACTAAACCTGTTGGACTATAACCCAAAATGTTCACTCTGTGCTCTTCTCACAGATGCTGTGAGATCTGCTGAGTTTCACCAGCGATTTTTGTTTTTGTACCATGAAACCATTGTTGATGGTTAGAAAAGCCATCTGCTTTAGGAAAAGAAATCTACTATGCTTTTCTGTGATGCTTACATATGACTCCAGATCCATAGCAAACTGGACTGTTGGCTCTCCTCTGGGCAATTAGGGTTTGGCAATAAATGCTGACTTAGCAAGCAACACCGACACCACGTGAATCGATAAAGAAAATTATGTGGATTAGAAATCACTGAGTTCTGGGCATTTAGCAAATCCCAAGACATGTATCTGTACATGTATTACGCCTAAAATTCAAAAACAAATTACAAAGACCTTAAAAGTACTTCCATCACAAATTGTTTTTGTGGAAGGTCAATTTTAAAATGTATGTGATTGGAAGAAATATATCATAAGTGAATGATTTCAATGTTAATCGAGTCTGATGTGTCATGCTGTTTTAAAAATGCTGAAAAACAAGTGTGTAATTAGAATTGTAAGCATTCCCTCACTGAATGAATGCGAATAAGTATCTAAAACACTTTATTTACTACTGTGTTGCTATGCTTATTTCATCAACAGCTTTTTATATCACAAATGATTATATTTTTAAATACCAAAACCACTTAGCTAATATAACTTTAAAACTGAATATTTGTACTATTTTTGGATTGCTGACAAAGAAGTTTTTACTGTCCTCTACAGTTTCCTGAATTATAAATGAGCTCATGTCATTGGCATGTGTCCAAATGTCTCTGCACCCAGGATCACAAATATGTAATGGACAGATGGAGGAACACCTACTATCTGACTGAACATTATGATTTTGGGCCATTCTCCTCTCTTTTCCCTGTAAACCTGAATATTGTATCTACTCACATAATTATCTAATAAAACTTTGAATGCCTCAATTGAACCTGCCTCCTCACTCTTAAGTTGCATTTCACACCTTATAGTACATGACCTGCAGAGGTGCAAGAAGCAGTTCACCACCACTTTCTCAAGGGCAACAAAGGATCAGCAACAAATGCTGGCTCAGTCAACAATAACTACATGCCTTAAATGAATTTTTAATAAAACTAGCGGCTGTGTGAGAAGGTTTTTTACTAATTTTTAGATCACATCTACTTTCACAAAATTCTTTAAAACTGAAAGTCTTGGTCTCAACCCTTTGACAACAGGGAGCAGTTTCTGTATTTCTATTCTGTTCAGATCTGTCATGATTTTGAAATCTTCAATCCTCTTCTCTTTCTCACCAAGGAAAACAGTCCAAACTGATCCAATATATCTTCATGACGAAAGTTTTACATCGTGGAACAATTGTTATTAAACTGTTGCAGAACTTTTCTGCTCTCTCTCAAATGATTCATATCTTTCCTATAATGTGGCACAAAGAAGTGTACATGATACCGAACTGACATCTGACTAATGTCCAAGCACAGTTCAGTATAACCTGTTTGTTGCACTTTCTGCGACTTTGAATAATGGCACTGTACTGTGCTTTATTAACTGCACTCTCCACTTGTTCTTCAGTTTTTAGTAACTTATACATTGCATTCCCAGCTCTCTCTGCTCTTGCACATACTTTAGAGTAGTACCCTTTATTTTACATTCTCTCATCATATTCTTTCTACCAAAATATATTTCTCACACTTCTCTGAATTTCATTGGACACGCATCTGCCCACTGCTCCAACTTGTGAATGTCCTTTTGTAGTTCTGCACTGTTCTTGATTGATTGATTGATTGATTGCATTGACTGATTTATTTATTGTCACATATACCAAAGTACGGTGAAAAGCTTTGTTTACGAGCAGTACAGGTAAATCATAGTAAACAAGGATGTACAGATCAAAAATACTTAGACAGAGGCATACAGGTTACATTGCGTAGAGCGTGTGCTAGGTGAGATTAATGTTAGCAAGATCATCATTATTTGAGAGTAAATTCAGAAGTCTAATAACAGCCAAGAAGATGGTGTTCCTGAAACTGCTGGTGCAAGTGTTCAGTCTTCTGTATCTTCTGCCTGACGGAAGAGTTTGTAGGAGATCATTACTATAGGTCTTCGATGATGTTGGCAGCCCTTCTGCGGCAGTGAGCCATGTAAATGGAGTCCAAGGATGGAAGGTTGGCTTCCATGATGGTCTGGGCCAAATGCATGGTGGCTGAGTTGGTTCTGCTAGATGGGGTTCAAGATGCCAGATGAATAGAGATTTAGGTGCTGGGCTAGTAGGTGTCAGTTATATAGGGTGTTAGGTAGGTAGGGTGCTAGTTGTGTAGGGTTTCTGCTCATTTGGGTACCAGGTTAGGATGCCTTCTGGATAGACAAGAGGGTGGCAGCTGGATAGTGCACAGGGGAGTAGGGTCGGGTCAGATCCAGAGGCAGGCAAGAAGGTTGTCAGGTTGATCCCAGTGATGGAGGAGGTAATGGGGAGAAGGGTTCAGGATTGTTAGGGTCCATAGTGGGGGACTGGGTGATCAACTAGGAGAAAGTGAGGACTGCAGATGCTGGAAGTCAGAATCAAGAGTGTGTTGCTGGGAAAGCACAGCACATCTTGCAGCATCCGAGAAGCAGGAGAATCAATGCCTTGGCATTAGCCCTTCATCAGGAATGAGGCTAGTGGGCCAGGGCTGAGAGATAAATGGAAGGGGGGAGTGGGGTGGGGTAGCTGAGAAAGCCATACGTGGATGACGGTGAGGGAGAAGGTGATCGGTCAGAGGGGGGTGATGGACATGTCTGAAGGGTGCTGCTGAGTTCGAGACTTGGGATTGGGATAATGTAGGGGGAGGGGAAATGAGGAAGCTATTGAAATCCACATTTATCCTGTGTGTTTGCAGGGTTTCAAGGCGGAATGTAGGGCGTTCTTTCTCCAGGCATCAGGTGGTAACATTTTGGCTCTGGAGGAGGCCCAGATCCTGCATGTCCTTGACGGACTGGGAGGGGGAGTTGAAGTGTTCAGCCACAGGGCGGTGGGGTTGGTGGGTGCGGGTGTCCCAGAGATATTCCCTGAAATGATCCACAAGAAGACGTCCTGTCTCTCCAATGGAGAGGTTACCACACCGGGTGCAACGGATGCAGTAGATGAGATTGGTAGAGATAAAGGTAACTTTCTGATGGATGTGCAAGGATCCCTTGGGGCCTTGGACGGAGGTGAGTGGAGTGGGCGCAGGTTTTGTATTTCCTGCGGTGGCAGGGAAAGGTGCCAGGAGTGGTATGTGGGCTGTTGGGGGTTATTGACCTGACAAGGGAGTCACAGAGGGAATTGTCTCTACAAAACGTGGATAGGGGTGGGAAAAGAAATATACTTTTGGTGGTGGTGTCCGTTTGGAGGTGGTGGAAGTGGCGGAGGATGAGGCGATGTATGCGGAGGTTGATGGGGTGGAAGGTGAGGACGGTGGGGGGGGGGGGGGGGGCAGTTTCTGTCCTTGTTGCATTGGGAGGGGTGGGGTTCAAAGGCGGTGGTGCGTGAAGTGGAGGAGATATGCTGGAGGGCATTGTGGGAAGGGAAATTGCAATCATGGAAGAAGGAGGCCATCTGGGACTTTCTGAGATGGAATTGATCATCCTGGGATCAGATGCAGTGGAGGCAGAGGAATTGGCAATATGGGATGGTGTTTTTACAGGAGGTAGGGTGGGAGGAGGTGTAGTCTAGGTAGCTTTGGGAGTTGGTGGGCTTGTAGTAGATGCCTGAGGTTAGTCGGTCACTGGAGACAGTGATGGAGAGGTCCAGGAAGGGGAGGGAGGTGTCCAAGATGGTCCAGGTAAATTGAGGTGAGGGTGGAAGGTGTCAATAAAGCTGATGAACTGTTCGACCTCCTTATGAGAACACAAGGCGGCGTCGATACAGTCATCAATGTAGCGGAGGAACAGATGGGGATAGTGCCGGTGTAACTGTGGAAGATGGATTGTTCCACCTATCCGACAAACAGGCATGCATAGCTGGGTCCCATATGGTTGCTCATGGCTACCCTTTTAGTTTGGATGAAGTGACATGAGGGTGTCAGTAGAAGGGTACTGGTTGGGATGGCATGATCAAGTCAGGTCTGGTTTTTGCAGGAGCCAGTAGGGGGATGTTGTCAGGTTGGATTGCGGATGGTGTGTTGGGTTAGTCCTGGCACAGTGCTGTGGGGTCAGGTCAGGTCAGGTCTGCCAGTTTGTGGGAATGGTTGTGGTGGATTGGGTCTGATAGTTCGTTCGGAATGCAGTCAGGTCAAATAGGGAGGATGTGGAATCAAATCCTGAGTGTATGTCAGGTTAGGGTTCAAGAGGTATAAGAGGTATAATTGTGAGCAACGCATGGGATAAGTTTAATAGTCACCAGCATTTCGACCATGTACTTAATAGTCTAACTTTACCTGAGTAATTATTTAATTTGATTTCATCAATTTATTTGGAGACTTTCTGATGGTTCCAGGAATGGAAGAATTGGCTTCTTTACCACCATGTCTTTGCAAGGGAAAACATTTTCAGTCCCCAGTTTTGCCTCCCATTGGATTTACAGGGGCTTCTGTATCTATAAGAGCATCTATATTCAAGCAGTAAACAAACATTGTCAAATGTGGCTGTTTACTGCATATGAAAAGGTGCACCAAAGTATGTTCAGGATCTTCTGCCTTTACTTTCATTGCATTCTCCCACCCCCTTGCATAAATGGCTCCCTTCTGGTGATAGTTGTCTCAATAGTTGATTTTTATGATGAACACCAAAGTGGTTCAGTTTTCCACATGCTTTACATGTTTATCCATAGCAGGACATATGGTATGGGTACGAATCACTGCAGTCAAAACATGTCGCACTGAAAAAGCACAAAAGGTCAGGCAGCATCTGAGGAGCAAGAAAGTCGACTTCTTGGGCATAAGCCCTTCATCAGGAATATGGAAGTGGGGAGTCAGCAAGGGGGCTGAGAGATAAATGGGAGGGGAGTGGGGCTAGGGAGGCTTGGAAGGCGATAGGTAGGTGAAGGTAGGGTGTGATGGTGATAGGTCAGAGGGGAGGGTGGAGTGGATAGATGAGAAGGGAGATGGATAGGCAGGACAGTTTAAATTGTCTTACCTGTCTCAGCACCGCCCTCTAAAACTGCATCTACTTATCACCTTCCCAGCTGCCTCACACCTGCCCCCACCCCTACCCTCCTATTTATCTCTCAGCCCCCTTCTGCCCCCACATTCCTGATGAAGGGCTTATGCCCAAAACATCAACTCTCCTGTTCCTCGGATGCTGCCTGACCTGCTGTGCTTTTCCAGTGCCACACTTTTTGACTCTGATCTCCAGCATCTGCAGTGCTCACTTTCTCCTAAGAATCACCACAGTGGAAGCAATGTTTAGAAACATCACAGCCATGTTTTTGAAGTAGGTTTTGCTTTAGTTTTCTGACATGAACTATAAACTGTGTTTACAGAAGTTAAACTTGGAGTCCAGTTTTTGGTAGCTCCAACTTAAATGTCTTTTGATTTGGAGAGTGATAATGACCTTACAACCCCCAGCAGCTTTGATGGCTTGCTATCTTTCTCCAGTACTATCCAGCTAGAGGGATACCCTGCAATCAATTGTGTTTTTATTTCCCTTCCTACTTGTTCAATTTCACCAAAATTACATTTCGCTCCAGCAACCTCTGGTAAGTGCATTACTGGCCAATCCCCTCATGGGTTGTCTACTTTGTGTGTCTGAAAATGATTGTCTCATGTCTGGCATTTTCTTCTGTCTTTAAATATGACATCAATGCTTTTGTAGCTAGCTTGTCAATTGCTCAGCCATTAATGTTTTGAAAGTATCTTTTCATTCTTGTCGATGTAATGGAATCCTACTGCCTTTTCTGCTTGTTGTCTGGCAAAAACTATTGTGTCTCCTTCAAACTGCCTCAGCCATCTTCCAGTATGCAAATACAAAGGATTACTCCGCATGTCCTTCCAAATGGTGTAAATTAGGCATAGACAGTGAATCCGTAATGGTGATAAAATTTTGCTGCAAAAGCCTTCTTGTTTGTTAACTTACATGCCGTTGAGCGCAGCCTGTTTGAAGTTATCTGCAGTTGAAATATTATCTGCAGTCAAAAATACTGCTTCATTGTGGGGAACATATAAAACCCTGGAAAGGAGTCATGCTTAATTTTGCAACTCTTTAATAATGTTTGTGAGATCCCTGGCCAAGTGTAAGATTCTTGGTACTCATAAATAGATAGAGACTGACTGGGATTCATGAATGGTTACATCTATTAACCAATGTTTTTGGTTCTTGTACTCCATCTACTGGCATTGTTCTGTAGGACAGTTACAAGTGAATGTTATATCCAAATTGCTACTTCAACGTAGTACAATACGAGAGAGCCCACCCAATGAGGTCTATACTCATTTTCATCAGGCCACTAAGTCTGGCCCAAAGTGTTTTATTATTTTCTATTTGCAATGCCAAATTTCTGACTAGGTCCAAGTGCAGGAAGTCTCTAATTAGATTAGATTCCCAACAGTGTGGAAACAGGCCCTTCGGCCCAACAAGTCCACACCGGCCCTCTGAAGTGTAACCCAACTCCCTCTGATTAATGTACCTAACTCTATGGGCAATTCAGCATGGCCAATTCACCTAACCTGCACATCTTTGGATTGTGGGAGGAAACCCACGCAGACACTGGAAGAATGTGCAAACTCCACACAGACAGTTGCCCGAGGCTAGAATTGACCCAGGTGCTGTGAGGCAGCAGTGCTAACCACTGAGCCACCTTGCCAACCATTAGGGAATCCCTTCACTAAAGTTCTACCTCTGGCCTAGTCTTGTCCTTGTAAGGAGTAAAAGGAAGTTCTTTTTACAAGTCAATGTCTAAGGTTCTGGAAATGACATATGGCTGGTTGATATTTACCTGGTAGATTATGGGAGGGACGTCCATCATTCTGCCATCAGAGTTTCACTGAAAGACTAAAAGAAATGTTAAAGGAATTTTATGGACAACACTGAGACTAAAGTTCTGTCAATGGAAACCCGACTTAGTGGGAGCTCACTCATCTTGGGGAAGGAAATAGTTTGTTGATACACATTTTAAATACTGGCAGTAAGTAGCTCAAAGACACAATGAAAAGCATGGGGGAATATTGTTTATAGATTGGAGAAGGACTGCAGATTCAGCACAGATAGTGAGAGCCAGTGGAGGGCTTTATAAGCTTAGGCATCATAGCGACTAATGGAGAAGCTCAGCAGGTTGGGCAGTATCTGAGGAATCAGTTTTTGAAGAAGATCCATACTGGACATAAAGTGTTAACTTTGTTTCTGTCTCCACAGATGGTGCCAGAGGGATGGCATGGTAGTACAGTCGTTAGCACTGCAGCCTCACAGCACCAGCAACCTGAGTTCAATTCCAACTTCAGGTGACTGTCAGTGTGGAGTTTGCACATTCTCCCCATATCTGCAAGGTCTTCCTCCAGGTGATCTGGGATTTCCTTCCAAGGATGTACAGGATATGTGGATTTGCCATGCTAAGTCATCCATAGTGTCTAAGGATGTGCAGGCTAGGTGGATTTTTCTTCTGTATGGAAAATGCAGAACTTTAGGATAGGGAGGTGGTCTGGATGGGATGCTCTTCAGAAGCTCAGTGTGGACTCACTGGGCCGAATGGCCTGCTTCCACACTGTAGGAATTCTCTGAGTCTAAATGCTGAGTTTCTCCAGCATTTTCCGTGTTTGTTTCTAATTCCCATTATCCACCTTTTTATTGCTTTCATTTCATAGGGATTAATATTTGAGAGACCAGCAAGAGTGTCAGTGCGTACACTGGCCCCTAAGTTTTTGGTTTTCCATTTGGTTTTCCTGTTTTTTGTGTGATCGGTAGTGCTCCTATCAAAGACCAAGGTAAGGTTGTGTCACTCCAATTACCACTGGGCAATTACACAAAGCATTTCCTCTGCTTTATTGTGGCTGCTGAAAATTGGAAACAAAATCCTTCAGTGAGGGTAAAACCTAGTGTTTAAAGCAATGAAGCTTACAGCTCCTTCAGGGATGGTGGTGTTCATTCCGAGGACAACTTGAAAATTGCATGAGGTGGGCAATGGGCTGGAAATCTGAGTCGGCTGCAGCTGTAAAATGGCCCAATTCACACCCAGTAAGTAATCCAAGAAAAAGGTTTTCAAACTTTCTGGATTATAATCCCTCCACTGGGACATTTATTGCATGCTAAACATTCTAAAATAGGTCAATGGTTGAGGATAATGGAAGGTCTTGAATTCAGAATACAATCGGGGTCATGAAGGGAGACAGTTAATAAATAAATCAAATATTTCAGGATTCTGTATGATAGTGGGTTGTGGAGTCTCAGTCTTAGAGTATGTTTAAGACAGAAATTGAAAGGTTTCTGATTGCCAGTGACTTTTAGGATGTAGGGATTGAGTGAGTAAAAAACATTAAAGAGTTCGATTGTCTCTGATCTCATTGAATAGTGTGGCAGGGTCAATGGGCTGAATGTCCTACTCCTGTTCCCATGGTGCAGCACAGAGGGTGGCCATTGTCCCATTGGGCCTATGATGACTCTGAACGATCCAACCAATTAATATCATGTTTCTGTTTTTTTCCCAATAGTCTTGCAAAATATTTCCCTGTTCTCCAAATTCTGGTCTCTTGTGTATACTTGATTTTGTTCTCAGTGACTATGCCTTCCATTGTCTAGGCCATTAGCTCTAGAATTCATTACAAAGTGATTAACTGTCAAATGCCAACAATCCCATATACAGCCTGTCACACATCACTCCTACATTCTTGTCCTCAAAAGGTATCCACATTTGTAGAAATCCTTTGTAAAGGATACAATCTTTTTATGTGCCAAAAGGTCTCCATCTTACTCTCTGTACAATCAGTGGTTACACAGCCAGTTAGTTAGGCAAGTAGGCAACCATTCAACTTAGTCAGCCACTCAACTGTGTACATTGATTATCCGAATGAGATGGACAGGGAGTATTTTGTTCGGATAACTGATTGTTCAGGTAACTGATCTGATCATAAATAAAGGAAGCATTCTCAAGTGTAAATGGAACCCCGTGTCACAAAGCACTGACTTGTGTGTTACACCCGTCAACTTGATCAACTCAAATTGAAAGACACGCTGGGATGGAGCGGGGCTGTCTTTACTGTAGTTTTGCGTGGGTTCTCATATGTCTGCCTGGGTTTCTGTCAGTGTCTCTGATCAGAACCGCGCTGTTTCACTCATTCAGGTCATTGAACAAGGTACTCCAGTCTAAAACCGACTGTCTAAAATAGTCAAACTCAAACTTCAGATTGTAATTAAAGTACAAGGAAAAGAAAGCTGCACGTAAGTCGGTAAATATACCTCCTACTGTGTATGACAGAGACAGAGAGAATAAGAGAGAAAGAAGGAGACAAAGAGAAAGGGGGCAGAGACAATGTGAGAAAGATAGAACGAGGCAGAAGGGCAGGAAAAGAAAGAAGGAAGGAAAAGAAAGAAATGACAGAGGCAGAGTCAGAGAGAAGTTGCTGAGGTCACTGGTGGGCAGTCTGTCTTCGAAAAAGAGTTTCTGCAGGTAATGACAGAGTCTGGTTTCCGATTTCAAACTTCAGAACCTTGAGATCTTGTTTGGATAATCCAAACTTTGGATAATTGATGTTTGGATAACCAAGGTTGTTCTGTATATGGTGTGAGAGTAACATAAGCTGCATGGACAATAAATTTACAAGGCTGAGCTGTCATATTAGGGTACATAGCTAGTTGTTAAGAAACTTCCTGATCTCTGTATCAATAACGATCAAATCTATGTGGTATATGTTGTGTGGGCTAACATGTTGGAAACCACATCTCTCCTCCGCTATCATTCTGTATTGAAATCAAGAGACATCCCATTATTTGAACTGACCTTTTTAACAGGCATACCCTTTCCTTCTTCAGCCAATCTACAGACATTTAAATTAAAGTGTGGCATTTATTTGTTGACTTACACTATTTTCCATCTTGTTTGTTCCGAGTCTTGCAGCTGCGTTCTGATCCAAGGTTTTAAGTACCCTCTGTTTCAAAATCAAAAATTAAATAGCAAAATGATAAAGATAAAGCTTTTCACTTCTGATGCAAATTTGAAAAATGACCATTGTAAAATCCAATATTTCAAAAATTCCTGCACTAGAAGGTTTATCAAATGGGGAACCTACCTGCCCTTTATTCTCAGATAAATGATTGTAACTAATTTCACAGTAATGCTCAAGATTATTGAAATCAGAGGTGTGAAGTAATTCTACAAACGTACAAAGCTTGATGAGATGGCTTTGCAACTTTGGGCCATGTTCCTCAGAAAGGATATTTTGCCTGTGGAAGAAACACACTGCCAAATACAAGCAGTTAAAGGATTAAGTTATGAGGACAGTTTAAAGAAACCATTGTATCCCTTGAATTTAGATGGTTAAGGGATGATGAAATTGGAATATTTACAATGTCAAGGGGAATCAAAAGGATTCATAGAAAAACCTTCATCCGCTGGGAAGTCCCAGAGTAAGGAGACATCATATTAAATTTAGTGTTAAGTCATTTGAAGGTGGTCAGGAAGCAGTTTTTCACACAAAAGGCAGTGAAACTCGGGAGCTCACTTCATCAAATGCGGTGATAGTAGTCGTTAATACAAGGTAAACACCAACAAGTCCAAAAAGGAAATCAAAAGAAGCTTCTTAATCGAGATCACTACAATAAGGAGTGGTTAAGGTGAATAGTTTATATGCAGTTAAGGGGGAAGCAGGATAAGCCGATGAAGGAGAAAGGGATTGACAGAGATTCTGAGCTAATTGGATGAGAACAATGGGGCGAAGACTCAAGTGCAGCATAATCACTGATATGGATTGACTGATTCAAATGGCCCATCTCTGTGATATTTATTCTTTGCAGTTCTATGAAAGAAGAGTGTGAAGAACAGGATCAAATAACATTTTCAAGACTGAAGTCCATATTTTTTGTTGTAAAGGAGGATCAAGTGATTTGGAAGTAAGCTGGATAAATGAGTTAATGTTTAGATCGGCTGTGCTCTAATCAAATGGCAGAATGGACTCGAGGGGCTGAATGCCCTATTATTCATAATGATAAGGTCATAATCTACTTTGTGTATATACAAGTTAGTGTCATAATAATTTTCACAAGACAACTTTCAGACAGAGCCACGATGAACTTATATCATTCTGACTACCACAAGATGGCAGCATTTTCTAAGTTTTCTGCTTAGTGCCCAAGAAACATAGCAGGCATTTCCTAGACCTGTGCTTGCTGCTTGAAATGATTCTATGTCACCTTATTACTTATAAGAAATAAAGGTGCAACACAACACAACACAATCCTGAAGATAGTGTGGGAGAAAGATCAGGCCCTTGTGAAGAAAGCCCAGTGTGGAACGACTGCAGGCTAAAGTAGAACTGTAATTGGAACTTTTACCTTTATTTATTATTTAGTACTTTATACTGAGGAGAACTGCAATGTTTAACTTGTAACTTATTTATTTTTTGAAGTTTTACCTAAGATTTCATACCTAGATGGTGCAGTGAATTACAACATTGTAAACTTTTCACTGTACTCCTGTACCTTCATACTTGAGCCCATGTGATAATAAAACCTAATTCTAATTCCACTGCTCCAAGCTTCATCATGGCAAATGGCAATCAGGACAGCAGAGAAAACACTCCTTAAAGTCACTAAGTATAATATTCCCACCAATTCATGGGAATCTTTGGGACAGAGACATCTGTGAAGCAGTCAGCCACTTTGACCATCTCTAAAAGGCTCACTTATAGAGTCATAGAGATGTACAGCACGGAAACAGACCCTTCGGTCCAACTCATCCATACCGACCAGATATCCCAATCTAATCTAGTCCCACTTGCCAGCACCCAGCCCCTATCTCTCCGAACCCTTCCTACTCATATATCCATCTAGGCACCCTTTTAAATGTTGCAATTGTACCCTGCAAATAAACAAAGGAATATGCAGAAACCCAAAAATGGAGTCCTGTCAGGAAGCATAATGTAGTAGAGACAACTATGTGAGTTGATTGCTTTGTAATGGATATTTCTGGACAGTGCATTCCTAGAAACAGAAACACTGAAGTCAAGGAAGGGAAGTTAGAATGTTAGAGTTGGACCAGGTAACAGTGAGAGAAGGTTGAAAGCTGGAACAAAAATTATTAATTTTTCCAATGAGAACAGGAACCTTTGAAGTTTGCTCTCTCCTAATTAATTTTTCTTGCTCTAGATTCGTGCTTTGTTCTTTCAGCCATCATCCTAAACCTCACTGTCCCCTAAATATTTCCTCACAGACACTCTATCTACTTGGTCCACCAAATTCTCAAGAACCAGGTGTAGCAGTGTTTCTTTTCTTGTTGGGTTTGGACACATACTCCTATAGGAAATTCTCCAGAAAATAATCCACAAACGTTTGCTCCTTTCTGCCATTTACTCCACCATTATCTCAGTCTACATTCATATAATTAAGGTCCTCCATTATAACCACTCTATAACGTTTGCACTTCTTTATAATTTCCATATAGGTTTATTCCTAAGCATCCTGCCCACATGCTGGTGGCCTATAGACAACATTGAACAATTGCACCTTGTTGTTCCTTAATTCTAGCCCAATTTATTCAGCAGTTGTACCCTTTAGGATATTATCATTCTTCAGGACTGCAATGCTCTCTGTGACCAACACCCACCACCCTTCTTCCCCTTTTTCCTGGTCTTTCCCTCTTGAACACTTTTATCTCAGAATATTAAACAGCCAGACATTCTGTCCTTTGAGCATAGTCTCTATTATAACTACAATATCACAATTTCACTTAACAATCTGTATCTGTAACTCAGCAACCTTATTTATGGTATTCTATGCTTTTACACATACACACAGTAATACTGATTTAAACAGATTTAACTTTTTTTTCCATATTCCAATTCTACCCTTTAATTTACTATTCTCGAATCTAGTGCTAACTGTCCCTCTCAGTATTTTATGCACCCTGTATTCCTTTCTGATATTTTCCCTCAGTTTCCACACCATAGAACTGTTTCACTCTAAACTCTCCCATAAGAAACTGAGTTCTGGCTCCATTTAGATACAAACCATTTGGTTTGTATAGGTGTCATCTCCCACAAAACCAATCCCTGTGCCTCAAGAATCTAAAATTCTCCCTCCTGTACCATCTTTACAGCCACATATTCATCTGCCTTATCTTTCTGTTTCTATATTCACTTGCCAGTGGTACTGAGAGTAATCTGGAGATTATTACTTTTGAGATCTTGTTTGCTAATGCTCTACCTAGTTTCCTAAATTGTGACAGGAGAAACTCATTCCCCTCCCTGCCAATGTGATTAGTAATCACACAGATAACCAGGTCTGGCTGATCCCCTGAAGAAGTTCCCACAACTACTCTGTGATATCCTTGACCCTGGAACCAGGAATGTAATGTGTCAGCCTGTCCTTCAGGATCCAACTTGCTTGCTCAGTAGGGGTGTGACCACATCAGTCTTGGTTATGGACATTATCATCCCCACTCATAGTAGGTTCTGTGTCCTTGCCACCCTCAGTGTGTCTTCTGATATTCAGCATGGAAGAGTACTGGTTCATCAGCCGAGAGAGAATAGCAACTGGTAGTCAGAAGGTTTTGTTTCCCATGTTTGATCTGACGCCATAGGTTTCCTGGATATGGAATCAATTTCAAGAACTCCCAGGGCCATTTCCTTCTCATGCTGCTCCATATGTCTTATGCTGGACATGATGTACTCAGGCAGTGGAGGAGACCTGAGACTCTGACTTTAAGGTATAATTCTGTGAGGGTAATGTTAAAAATCTCACAATACCAGCTTATAGTCCAATAGGTTTATATGGAAGCACTAGCTTTCGGAGCACCGCTCCTTCATCAGGTGATTGTGGAGGTTAAGATCATGCTCACAGAATTTATAGCCGAAGGAGTCGAGTGTCATGAAGATGTGATACAGTAAACAATCTTAGATTAAAATTTACATCTTTTATAATGGGATATGCTGGATTCTGTCTTTTTGTATGTAATTCCCAGAATTTAGCAAGGTTAGAGCGGAATACAGGGAGAACTCGCCATTTGGATACAGAACTGGCTCAAAGGTAGAAAACAAAGGGTGGTGGTGGAGGGTTGGTTTTGAGACTGGAAGCCTGTGACCAGTGAGTGTCATAAGGATCGGTGCTGGGTCCAATACCTTTCATCATTTATATAAATGATTTGGATGTGAGCATAAGAGGTATAAGTTAGTAAGTTTGCAGATGACACCAAAATTGGAGGAGTAGTGGACAGCGAAGAGGGTTACCTCAGATTACAACAGATGGGCCAATGTTCTGAGAAGTGTCAGATGGAGTTTAATTCAGATAAATGCGTGGTATTGTATTTTGGGAAAGCAAATCTTAGCAGGACTTATACACTTGATGGTAAGGTCCTAGGGAGTGTTGCTAAACAAACAGTCTTGGAGTGCAGGTTCATAGCTCCTTGAAAGTGGAGTCACAGGTAGACAGGATAGTGAAGAAGGCATTTGGTATGCTTCCTCAAGATTATTGAGTACAGGAGTTGGGAGGTCATGTGCGGCTGTACAGGACATTGGTTAGGCCACTGTTGGAATATTGCATGCAATTCTGGTCTCCTGCCTATCGGAAAGATTTTGTGAAACTTGAAAGGGTTCAGAAAAGAGCTACAAGGATGTTGTCGGTGTTGGAGGATTTGGGCTATAGGGAGAGGCAGAACAGGCTGGGCCTGTTTTCCCTGGAGCATTTGAGCCTGAGGGATGACCTTATAGAGTTTTATAAAATCATGAGGGGCATGGATAGGATAAATAGAGAAAGTCTTTTCCCTGGGGTGAGGGAGTCCAGAACTAGAGGGGAGAGTGAGAGGGGAAAGATATAAGTGACCTAAGGGGCAACGTTTTTATGCAGAGGGTTGTATGTGAATGGAATAAGCTGCCAGAAGAAGTGGCGGAGGCTGGTACAATTGCAACGTTTAAAAGACATTTGGATGGGTATATGAATAGGAAGGGTTTGGAGGGATATGGGCCGGGTGCTGGCAGGTGGGACTAGATTGGGTTGGGATACCTGGTCGGCATGGACGGGTTGGACCAAAGGATCTGTTTCCATGCTGTACATCTATATGATTCTATGACTCGATAATTTCTTTTAAATTGCATCCTCAAGATAGCTCAGCTTTTTAAACAATAGGTGTGAAGTCTGTCTGTGTCCCAATGGTATGTCAGATTGGCAAACCCTCTGGATAGTCTTGCAAAGTTTTACATGGATTCATGCAGTTTTTGAGCAAAATAAAATGTAATTCTGCAAAAACAAATTCATCCCATAAGCTTTTCTGTTTGTGCATGTGTGACCGACAGATTGAATGTGCATGTGAGTGCGTGCATATGGGTGTGAGTGCATGTGATAGAGTGTGTGTGTGTGTGCATGTATGTGTGTGTAAGCTTGGTTAGGTGTGTGTTTGAGTGTGATGGGGTATGTGTGAGTGTGTGCCAGTGTGTTTATGGGGGATGTATGTGTGTGCAGTGTGCATGTGAGAGATAGCTTGTCTATGAGGGAGGGTCTGCATGGGTGTGTGTGTGTGTGTGTGTGTGTGTGGTGCAGTGGGATCACCTGTAGTGTGAGATGAACCCAATGTCCTGGTTGAGGCCATTCCCATGGGTACTGAACTTTGTTATCACCTTCTGCTCAGCCACTCTGCGTTGTTCCCTGTCCTGAAGTCCGGCATGGTGACCCAAAGGTCCAAGGCCGAATGACCCTTCTCAATTTTGGCACAGTTCCAAGATGTTAGTGAGGAGGATTCTGCAGGGTATGCCTTTGTAAAGATAGCTACCTTGGTCAATGCTGAGCGGTTGGTTTTATTTTATTCTGGTTCAGTTTTTCTACAGTCCTCTGAAAACAACTGAGTGGCTTTGCTTGGCCATTTGTGAAGGCAATTAAAATCAGCCACTTTGCTGTGGGTCTGAAATCACATATAGGCCAAACTAGTCAGACATAGAACCACAGAAAATAGGAATAGGCCATTCGATCCCTCCAGCCTGCTCCACCATTCAATATGATTAGAAGATTAGAACCCCTACAGTATGGAAACAGACCATTTGGCCCAACAAGTCCACATTAACCCTCCAAAGAGTAACTCACCCAGACTCATTCCCTGACCCTACATTTACCCCTGACTAATGCATCTAACACTATGGGCAATTTAGCACGGCCAATTCAACGACCTGGATTGTGGGAGGAAACCGGAGCACCCGAAGGAAACCCATAGGGAGAATGTGCAAACTCCATACAGACTGTCGCCCGAGGCGGAAATCAAACCTTGGTCCCTGGTGCTGTGAGGCAGCAGTGCTAACTACTGACCCACCATGCCACCCCTGTGGCTGATCATTGCGATTAATATTTTAATCTCACCCTCCCTCTAAATCCCTTGATCCCTTTAACTGCATGAGCTTTAACTACTTCCTTTTTGAAAACGTATGATATTTTGGCCTCAACCGCTTTCAGTGGTCGTGGATTCCACAGGTTTACCACTTTGTGGATGAAGAAGTTTTTCTTATCCTTAAACAATGATGCTTGGTCTGGATTGCTCCACCATCAAGAACATCCTTCCTGCACCCAACCTGTCTAATCCTGTCAGAATTTTAAAGATTTCTATGCGATCCCCCTCCCTCATTCCTCTAAACTCCAGTGACTATAATCCTAACTGACTCAATCTCTCCTCATATGTCAGCCTTGCCATCCCAGGATTCCATATGGTGAACCTTTGCTGCCTTCCCTCTATAGCAAGAACATCCTTCCTCAGATAAGGAGACCAAAACTGCACACCATACACATACAGTTTGTCTTTGTTTATAGCCAACTTCACCTGTACACTTACTTTCACTGAATGGTGTACGAGGACACCCAAGTCTCATTGAACATTCCCCTCTTTCAACTTACAACCATTCAAATTGTAATCTGCCTCCCTATTTTCGATACCAACATGGATAACTTCACATGTATCCATATTATACTACAGCTGCCATGCATTTTCTCACTTATTCAGCCTGTCCAACCACACTAAACATCTCTTACAGCCTCCTCACAGCTCACCCTTTCACCAAGCTCTGCAAATTTTGAGTTATTGCATTTAGTTCCCTCATTTAAGTCACTAACATATTTTGTGAATAGCAGGGTCCTAGTGCCAATCCTTGTGAAATCCCACTGATCACTGCCTGCCATTCAGAAGAAGACCCATCTTTTCTTACCTTGTTTCCTGTCTGCTCACCAGTTTTCTATCCATCTCAATGCACTAGCCCTAATCCCATGCACTTTAACTTTACACATTCATCTCTATGAGGGACTTTATCAAAAACTTTGAGAGTCCAAATAAACCACATCCACTGGCTCCCCTTGATCAAATCTAGAATTAAATTCTCAAAGAATTCCTATAGATTTGTCAAACATGATTTCCCTTTTATAAATTCATGCCGATGGTGTGTGATTCTACTAGAGTTTTCCAAGTACTTTGCTATAAAATCCTTGATAATAGTCTCTCGCATCTTCCCAATTAATGATGTCAGACTCACTGCTCTGTAATTCCCTGTTTTCTCTCTCTCTCTCTTTTTAAATAGTAGGGTTCAATTGGCTACAATGCAATTTGTAGGAACTGTTCCAGAGTCTAAAGAATATTGGAAGATGACCACCACTGCATCCATTATCTCAAGGGCCACTTCCTTAAGCACTCTGCGATGTAGATTATCAGACCCTGAGGATTTATCAGACTTTAATCTCATCAATGTCTCCAATATCATCTCTCTACTCATAAATTTGCTTCAGTTTCTCCCTCTTAATAACCCTGTCTTCTTCATCTCTTCTGGTACATTATTCATGTTTAGAATAGATGTGATTGGAATTGAACACTGTGCAGGCTTTGTTCAACATCTTTATTTTTGATTTTATGTGAAAAAGAGATTTTTGATAAAGCAGCTGAAATTTTTTTTTTCCCCAAGAAATTGCCTTGACAAATTCTTTCAGCAATATCCTGGGGAGGAAGTGCTTAGCCATTAACTATCAATACCTTCTTGCTTTGTGCTATGTGCGACTCTGGCCAGTTTTCCCATTGGACTTGTTGTTGATAGAAAATGCCTTTATCAAATTAATATGCATGAACTGTCATTGGTGGTAAAATGGAATCATTAGACATGGCTTTCAAAGATGTCCGTTATCTCCAAAGAAAGCATCATCCCACTCTATTTTCCTGTTTTCTCCATCATTTCTGGTACATTATTCATGTCCTCCTTTATGAAGACAGAAGTGAAGAATGAATTTAGTTCATCAGCAATTTCTTTGTTCTGGATTATAAATTAAGGATGGTGGATCCAAAGAGGTGTTTTAAGTATATTAAAGGAAAAAGAATAACTAGTGAGTGAATAGGGCCCTTCCAGGACCAAAGTGGATGTGTATGTGGAGAACTGCAGGAGATGGGCAAGATTCTCAATGAATATTTCTCCTCTGAGTTTACCATGGAGAAAGACATGAAGACTTGGGAACTTGGGGAAGTCTGTGGTGGTATCTTGGAGACAGTCCATATCACAGTTGACGAGGTATTGGATGTATTAAAATGCATGAAGGTGGATAAATCTCATCATCCTGACCAGATATATCGAAGAACACTACAAAAGTCTCAAGATAAAATTGTAGGGGCCCTGGCTGATATTTTTGCATCATCGTTAGCCACGGGTGAGGTCCCAGAAGACTGGAGGGTAGCGAATGTTGTACCATTATTCAAGAAAGGCTGCAAAGAAAAGCCTGGGAGGTAGTAAGCTTAACATCTGTGGTGGGTAAGTTACTTGAGAAGATTCTGAGGGATAAGATATACATGCATTTTGAAAGACAGGGTTTGATTAGGAGTAGTCAGCATGGCTTTGTGAGTGGGAGATCATGCCTCACAAATTTGTTCGAGGTTTTTGATGAAATAACCAGGAAGGTTGACGAGGATGGTAGATGTTGTCGATGTGGATTTCCATAAGGCCTTTGATAAGGTTCCACATGGTAGGCAGCTCTAGAAGGAGTCCAGAGTGAGCTGGCAACTTGGATACACAATTGACTTGATGGTAGGAAGCAGAGGGTAATAGTAGAAGGATGCTTGTCAGAGTGGAGGTCTGTGACTATTGGTGTGCCTCTGGGGTCAGTGCTGGGCCCATTATTATTTGTTATTTATATCAGTGATTTGGATGAGAATGTACCATGCATGACAAGTAAGTTTGCTGATGACACTAAAATAGACGGTATAGTGGACCGTGAAGAAGGTTGTCAGAAACTGCAGCAGGACCTTGATCAGCTGGGGAAGTGGGCTGAGAAGTGGCAAGTGGAGTTTAATAGAGATAAATGTGAGATAAGTGCATTTTGGAAAGTCAAACCATGGTAGGAGTTCCATGGTGAATGGTGGGGCCTTAAGGAATGTAATGGAACAGAGGGATCTTGGAGTTCATGTTCATAGTTCTCTGATAGTGGAATCGCAGGTATAGACAGGGCAGTGAAGAAGGCTTTTGACACACTGGCCTTCATCAGTCAGGGCTTTGAGTACAGAGGTTGGGAAGTCATGTTGCAATTATACAGGAAGTTGGTAAGGTTGCACTTAGAGTATTGTTCAGTTTTGGTCACCTTGTTATTGGAAGGACTCAAAAAGCATGACACTGGAAAATGCAGCAGTTCAGGCAGCATCTGAGGAGCAGGAGAGCTGGTGTTTTGGGCATAAGGCCTTCATCAGGAATGTAGAGGCAGGGTCCCACAGAAGGCTGAGAGATAAGTAAGAGTGGGTCGGGCTGGAGGGAAGGTAATTTGGAAGGCAATAGGTAGATGAAGGTGAGTAGTGATGATGATAGATTAGAGTGGAGGGTGGACTGGATAGGTGGGAAGGAAGATGGACAGGTAGGACAGTTCAAGAGGGCAGTGCTGAATTGGAAGATTGGATCTGGGATAAGGTGAGGGGAGAGGAGATGAGGAAACTGGTGAAATCAACATTGATGCCGTGTGGTTGGAGGGTCCCAAGGCGGAGGGTGAGGTGTTCTTCCTCCAGGCATCAGGTGGCTAGGATTTGGCGGTGGAGGAGGCTTGGGACTTGCATGTCCTTGGTGCCTGGAGGAAGAACACCTTATTTCCAGCTCAAGTCCCTGCATGTGATGGCATTAGCTCTCTTGAAGAAAGCACCAGTTGCTTCCTTGATGTAACTCCAAGCAGAATATTCATTTACGTAGCCAAGTTCTCGAGTGTTTGGCAAGATGTGTAAAAAACGTTGAGCTTAACTAACATTGGCTGTCATTGCTATTTCAATTGTATGTGCCTGAAACTTTGTGCAGAATATGAAGCAGTGCAGCTACTAACCCTCTGCCAAATTTCGCCACAGCTATGGTGTTGCTTATTCAAACTTGGATAGTTATGTGTGGGTTGATGGAGTAGAGAGTAGCGTCATGAGGATACTGAATAGTGTGACTTTTCCTTGACTATTCACAATTGTACCTAGCTGATTTTCAGCCAGAAGGAGCTGCCTCAGTCAGTTCAAATGTTAATAATGCATTGATTATAAACTATTTCTCAGTGACTCTCTGCTGGAGAGGTATTGATTCACAGAAATGTACGATGCAGAAGGAGGTTATTCAACCATACCTCCACCAAATCGATAGTTAGTGCCAATCTCATGTCTTATCCCTTGCACACTATTTCTATCTAGATAACTATCCAATTGCCTGTTTAATGCCTCAATTGAATCAGCCTTCACCATATTTCCAGGCAGTGCATTCCGTATCCTAACTACTCACTGTATGAAAATGCTTTTTCTCATATCACCTATGCTTCATTTGCACATCACTTTAAATCTCGTTCTTGCTTCTAACTGTCTACTCCATTCAGACCGCTCAGGATTTTGAAAACTTCTATCAATTCTCCAGGGAGAATACACCCAAATTCTTCAATCTATTCTCCTAAGTGAAGTTTCTCATTCCTGGATCCATTCTTGTAAATTGCTTCTGCACTCTCTCGAATGGATCCACATTGTTCCTATAACATGGCATCCAGAACTGTACACAGGGCTCCAGGCTGAGGCCTAACAAGTGTCTTGTACAAGTTTAAAAAAATCTCTATGATTCCTCTTGGTATAAAAACATTGGACAGATGTTTCATATCTTTTTGATAAATGTTATTATATGGAATTGTTTTGAGTACGAAAATACGTATTACAATGTTTAAATAAGAAATAATCATTAAATTTGATCTTCTTCCCCTGGAATGCAAGGTCCTTTCCATCATCAGCTTGCTTTCCAAGAGGGTTGAGTGATTCCTATGGCTTTTGAATAAGAACACTAGGCCTGCCATACGAGGTCCCAGGGAAGGACAAGCTTTTGTATTGGGATTTTGTTTATGTAAAACATGATTGCTTCTTTTTGACATTTCCTTAGAAGTTGCTGTTCTGTTTTGAAATCTTTAAATCAGACAAACTATTACCAAATAAAGAACCAAATGATGCACTTGTACTCTATGCCTGTATTAATATAGCCAAGAATATTGTATGCTTTATTTACTGCTCTCTCCACCTATCCTGCCGCTTTCAATAATCACCTGTGCACATATATACAAGTCCCTATGCTCCTGAGCCTCATCTAAGATTGTACACCATTTGATTTGATTTATTGTTGTCACATGTATGTAAATACAGTGAAAAGTTTTGTTTTGCATGCAGTACAGGCAGCTCATAACAAACAAGGACATATTGATCATTGGGTGCTTAGAACAGAGTGAGGCATACAAGGTTATGACTGACCAAGAGATGCACAAAAGCAAGGTCAACATTAGATTTGAAAATTGAGAGGTCCATTCAGCCTAATAACAGTGGGGAAGAAGCTGTTCTTGAACCTTTTGGTGTGCGTGTTCCAGCTTCTGAATCTTCTGCTTGACCAGGGTAGGAGGGTTTCTTTGATGAAATTGGCAGCCCTTCTGCAGCAACGAGAAGTGTAGTTGGAGTCCATGGATGGGAGTTTGGCTTTCATTATGGTCTGGGCTGTGCACACAAGTTTCTGTAGTTTCTTATGGTCCTGGACAGAACAGTTGCCATACCAAGCTATTATCCATCTTGATAGTATTGTTTCTATGGTGCATGTGCAAACTTTGGTGAGGGTTCTTATGGACATGCCAAATTTCCTCAGCCTCCTGAGGAAGAAAAGGTGTTGTTGAGCCTTCTTGACTGTCACATATATGTGGGAGGTCCAGGACAAATTGTTCATAATCATTACTCCTAGAAACTTGATGCTGTCAACCCTTTCCACCTCAGCTCCACTGATGTAGATGGGGGCGTGTTCTCCTCCTTTTTTCCTGAAATCAATGATCAATTTGTTTGTTTTGTTGACATTCAGTGAGAGATTGTTATCATTGCACTGCAATACCAAGCACTTTATCTCCTTCCTGTATTCTGATTCATCATTGTTTGATATCAGGCCTACAACAGTGGTGTCATCAACAAACTTGTAAATGGCATTCATACAAAATTTGGCTACTCAATCGTGAGTATACAGGGTGTACAGTCGGAGGCTGAATACACATCCTTGTGGGGCACTGGTATTGAGGATTATGGTAGTGGAGGTGCAGTTGTCTATCTTCACTGATTGCGGTCTCTGGGTCAGGAAGCTGAGGATCTAGTTGCTGAGACGAGGTGGAGCTGAGACCTGGTTCTTAAGAGTCTTGAGATTAGTTTGGTAGGGATTACAGAAGTGAAGGCAGAGCTGTAGTCGATAAGTACGATGTGGGCATTTTTATTATCCAGATAATATTTTCTATTATCTTTCAGTGCTCATGCATCACCTCTAACACCTCCACATTGAGCCTCTTCTGCCATCTACCTGCACACTCCACCAACTTGTCAATGATGTTTTGGAATTCCACACTGTCCTCCTCTCAGTTTACAATTCTTCGAAGTTTAGGGATATTTGTTAAAAATTGTACTTGATACCAAGATCAATGTTCATATGTGAAAAGCAAGGGTCTCAATGCTGACCCCTTGGGGAACTCTACTACAAACCTTCCTCCAGCTCAAACAATATCAATTGACCATTATGCTCTATTTCCCATCACTCAGTCAGTTTTGTATGCATGTTGCCATTGTCCCTTCAATACTGTGACCTACAACTTTCCACACAAGTCTGAAGCAAGACATTGTATCAAATATCATCTCAAAAGTGTTACCCTCATCAACATTTTCCATTGCCTCTTCAAAAAGCTCAGCAATTAGTAAAACAAGAGTTCCCCTTCAGAAATCCATGCTAATTCTTCCTAATCTTTTCCCATGAAAAGATTAATGTTTCATCCTGAATAATGTTTCCAAAGCTTTTCCCATTACTGAAGTTAAATGAACTGGCCTGTAATTGCTGGTATTATCCCTGCAAACTTTTTTGAACAAAGCCGTAATGTTTGCAATTCTTCAGTCTTCTGGCACCTCCCCAGAGTCCAGGGAAGACTGAAGTATTATAACCTGTGCCTGTGCAATTTCTACCATCACTTCCTTAAAAATCCTTGGATGCAACTCAGCCAGTCCCAGTGCCTTGTTAACTTTAAGTGCCATCAATCTATCCACAGCTTTTCCTTACTAATTTTGAACCCTTCTCAGGATAGGGTTTCCTCCTCCATCACCACCTTCTTTTTTGTAAAAACAGCTACAAAATATTAACACCTCAGCCAGGCCCCCTGCCTCCATCCCTGTTTTGGTCTCTGATCAGCACTACTTCTTTATCCACTCTCTTACTGTTTATATACCAATAGACGACTTCGGGATTTCCATTTATGTTCGATGGTAGTCTTTTCTCATTGTTCCTCTTTGTGTTTACTATTTGCTTTTTCACTTCCCCCAAACCTCTCATATTCCAGTTGACTCTCAATTGTATTTTCTGCCTGACACCTATAATAAGCATACCTTCTCTTTCTGCCTCTTTTACTTCTTTGATCATCCAGGGAACTCTGGATTTGTTTGTCCCAGCTTTTACATTAGAAGGAATACACTTCACCAGTACCCAAACCAGTTGTTCTTTGAAGGTGGCCCATTGTTCAGTTACTAATCCTCTTTCAATTAATACTGCTCAGCTCTGTTCTAGCCCTTCTGTTCATGTCGGAATTAATGACAGCAGGAATGCACCTCATGTTGCAGAAAGATTCGAATATGGTCTAACAAACAGGCAAACAACAATTATCTTGATCCTAACTTCATCATTGAGAATGCACCTTCAATATAGTGGGGGCTGCAATGCTACACATTCAAAGGTAACACCTTTCACTGGGATATTAAAACTCTGAGCTTTAAACATTAAGGACTAAAAATTGGTATGCATGCTGTATCACAGGCAGAGAGTCCAAAATTTGCGATATGCCCATACCGGTTGCAGTGGATCTAGGCAGAACGTACATTTGTGGTTCACCTCATTTACCTGATTGAAGTATTGAGCTGATGCATCTTGCACCATTGGCAGCCATTACAACCAACAATGATAGTTGTGTGTGCAACAGCAAGTAGGACTCCCAGTACTGGAAATGGAAACAAAGAGAATGGAAGATCAGGAAGAGAAAGGATCCTAGAGGCCTTAATGGTGGAAGGGGTAGGGCAGGAATGATGTTATGATTCTACAGTAGGGCAGAACAACCCAGTGACAACTCTGGCAGGAGAGGGCAGATGGAGGTCAATCTCTGGCAGCTGGCTCCAAGAGACTGACAGCAGTGCCATAATAAGGCTAGTGACCTCACATGGGTGGTAAAGGCAGAGTCAATGCCTCTTACGTGACATCTTTTCTAACTACCCACCAACCTCTCATATTTCTCAATGAATTGTATCCTGATTCCTCACCCAGCAGCATTCAGAATCATTATTCAGCATTCAGATAGCCTGTCTCATCCTCAAACACCTAGTCATGCTGCCAGGCTCTGGTTCGCATCTCATTGATTCCATAAAGCTTCAGTTGTTTAGATATAGCAGGCACATTAGCCAGACGTGGATAAATAGCACATTCTTATTGCTTTTGCAGGAAAAGGTATTACAGAAGAGAAGGGGGCAGAACAGATATGACAAAGAACAAAGGCATTTGCAACTCCTAAGCCCAATGGAGAATATGACTGTCTGTATTACAGGGTTGGCTGTGACATCTGACATTGCTAAGGCTGATGGTATGTTGCTGTCTTGTGTTTTCTCAACTTCTAACCCACCATCATCCTATTGCCTGGCATGATGAGCAAGCTGCCAAGAGAGCTCTTGTTTATACTCCACCTCTCTTTACTCATGCCAATGTTTCTCTTTCTGATTTCAGACACATCAAGAATTGCCATCTGGCCACCTGCAAGACCTCAAAGAGAAGGAGAGTGAGCAATAGTGCAGCACTGATAAAGAGGCTCAGTAATTTACTGTGGCACACTAAGCCACCAGCTCAGATATTGGGATTAGCACTTAACTAAAGGCTAGTAGAAATTTGGCATCAGCACATGGCAAGGAACTGGGTATGAGAGGCCACAGCCAGGCCAGGTTCAAAACACAATACTGTTTTGGATGCTGGAAACCTGAAATAAAACCAGAAACTGCTGGAAACGGTCAGCAATCTGATAGCATCTGTGGAGAGAGAAACCGAGTGAAGACCTTTCTTCTTCGTAGCAATTGTAATGAGGTTAGCCAGGGGAACATCATACATTATAACGTCCCTGACGTGGGCTCTTAACCTTGTCCAATCAAGGAGCCCTGGCTGACAGATATAAACAGGTGCGCCAGAGGTTCTGTTCACTCAGAGCTGGCTCTAAGGGAGCTAGATCAGTGTCAAGGACTTCCCATGTGTAAATAAAGGGTGACTTAGTGATGGGATACGAGCCATTATGAAATTATTTCAATCATGGTAAAGGGTGGTTTATTTTCCAGCTCACTAACAAGTGATGCCCCAGATGAATACTGCTGTTAGGTCTCAGTAAGAATATGAAGAGGACAATATTGATGCATACTTAGATGATGGCGTCACCAACTGCTGAACCAGATAGCTAGATGTAATCCAGCTCCAGTGTGGCAGAGGAGTTAGTACAGAATTTCCCTTGTCCACAGACTCTGCTTCCACTTCATCTCATGCTGCAGACCAGAGACATTCCAATTGCAAGCTTTAGATATGTGACAGCCTCTGGAGGGGGAGGTATGTAAATCCTCTGGCATCTCTGTCTGGATGTAGCAACAACCCAGGAACTCACCCCCAACACTTCTCAAAAAAGTCCAGAGATTACAAAAACAAAGACTATTCAGAATGACCTTAAGTATAAATTGAATGCATTTTGTCACTTAATGCTTGATCTTTAGTGAATTACAGTGACCCCTTCAATGGACTTGCCATTGTCCACATTTGGTCATTAGGTGTCACATCAGAGAGTAGGGTGGTGCAACATCATGACGAAACCGGGTCACTGACTGTCTCTACTCAAGAGGACATGGGTGTGGGCATCTTTCTCAAAATGGTGCAGCATGTAGCTGCTGCAGAAACAGCCGAACCCAGAAAAATTCCATAGTGCGCCCTCCAGAGAATCTACATGTCCTTCACATCTGTCCTGTCCTCTCAGGAGGTAGTACTCTAGCAAGAACAGAAGTGTTCTCTTGCAGTGCTGTACAGTGCTCAGTTTTTCAACAAACATCATCAAAAATGAAATGATTGGCCTTTTATATGTTGATGTTTGAGGCACCTTGTCGCATACAAACTGGTTTCTGCAGTTTCCGACATGGTAACAGTGGCTGAACATATTTCATTGTCTGTGAAGCGCTTATAGTGTTTGGAAATTATGAAATGTTTTATATTAATACAAGTTCTACTTTTCTTTCTAAACATGACTCAATGTCTACATTGTGCAGTTTTATACACTCCGAACATCGCCAACAATGTGAATAGCATTTATTTAAAAGTTCTTCCCATGCAACATCTACTTGAACTATTGCCTTCATGCCAGCAATAATTTATAAAATTGTACATATCTCAAAAGAGCAAGGAGTCATACAACTGGTAGCTTAATCAGTTTTCACTCATGTCATGGAGACTTGCCCACCAGGAATGCAGACACATCCTTTCCTTGACTTTTTAAGGCAGGAATTCAAACGTAAATCTACTCCAGATCTGTGCTTTTTTTGCTGTCTAAATGCAGAGAGTTTGCACCATATTTCATGTAATAAAATCACAATAACTCAAATGGCAGGGGGCCTGTCCACAAGCCTTGAGACAGTGCAAGGAAGCTACAGTGTAACCCAATTTGAAAATATTGCAGCAAATATGTGAAAAACGTCTTCCATCTTTTAATTTGTTCACATCTTACAATGGCCTGACCACGTAATAAAACATCTCGAAAAACATTGGGAGTTAGGTCTGGAAAACCTCAGTAACCTTTTTTCTGCTTAGTGTGCGGTCCTCTGGTGCGTACAATACAGTCTGCTACACCGTCAATTCAATCAAACACGTTTTCCTGTTGCAGTGTGAAATTCCAGAGCATCTCTGAATACTTTGCAGCTTCAGCCATGGCAAAAAGGAGGGGGAGCAGAAGGATATTCATTAGACTTTTCAAGGTCGTCAGAGTATTAAGCTTTCCCTTCTTACATTAATACGCTTTGTCCAATTTTCTGATCCATGTCTCAAAATGTTTGGAACTTAGAAGAGTAAAAGTTAACTTGATTTAAACATAAAATCCATTAGACCATAATAAATAGGAAGAGGAGTAGGCCATTTGGCCCCTCAAGCTAAACCACCTCATGAATGATCTGACATTCCTCATGTGCATTTTCCTGCCATAATCTTTGATTCTCCTACTGAATCCTGAGGGCCTTGGCCTGGTAGATATAAAGACTGTGTTTCCTCTGACAGGTGAATCTAGAATTAGGAGTCACTGCCAAAATCAGGGCTGCCCATTTAAAACTGGATAGCTAATTCCTTTTCTCTTGGAGGGTCATGAGACTTTGAAGTTTCTTACTGAAAAAAGCGCTTGAAGCAGAGGCCATGAATAGTTTTAAAGCATAGGTTGATACAATCTTCATTAACAAGGGATTGAAAGGTTATCTGGAGTTGGCGGGAAAGTGGTTGAGGTTATGAGGATATCTAGGAGAAAGTGAGGACTGTAGTTGCTGGAGATCAGAGTTAAAGAGTGTGGTGTTGGAAAAGCACAACCGGTCAGGCAGCATATGAGGAGCAGGACAATCGATGTTCCGAGCATAAGCTGTTCATCAGGAAGATCATCTGCCATGATCTTTTTGATTGATGGAACAGGCTTGAGAGGCCGAATGGCCTAGTTTTGCTCCTGATTGTATACTCCTATGGCTTTGTAGACCTCATACAGTCTGAGTAGTATTTTAACATTCACAAAGCAATATGGCTTCTTGTATTTTCCGATCACAAAAAGTGACAGCATTTCAGTGGCATACATGCTGGTGCAGACTTCAGCAGTGACATGGTCTTTGCTCCACTTTCCACCGTTGCAATGTGATCTACTAGAAGAGTCCAGTTTCATAAAAAATGTCTCTTGATACAGATTTGATAGGACACAGATGGGACTATTTTGCAGTCCATCATCCACCTTGCTGTCGCAACTGCCACACCCTTACTGCTTACAGTGCAGATGTCATGCCTTTTCATGAATTGATCCAGCCATCTGTTATAGCAAGCTTACCCATGATCCTGTTCTCTAGAATGGGCTGACTCTGCTCTGCTTGTTTGGCACAGCATTATGACAAATGTTCACAAATGGCTGGAGTACCAATTCCAAAACTTTAGCTGTTCTTGGTCATCCTTCTGTTTGAGTCTCTATTTTTGTCACGGGAACAGCAACACAAATTCACCCCAACCAAAGTTTCAAGGTACCTGAACTTGAGTATTCACGATTTCATTGTACCATTTCATAGAATCATAGAATCCCTACAATATGGAAACAGGCTATTTGGCCCATCAAGTCCACAATGATCCTCTTAAGAACATCCCACCCTTCCCTATCCTTGTAACCCTGCATTCCCCATGATTAATCCACCTAACCTACACATCCCAGTGTCACTATGGGCAATTTAGCATTGCCAATCCAGCTAACCTGCACATCATTGGATTGGGGGAGTAAACTGAGCACTTGGAGGAAACCCATGCAGACAACAGGGAGAATATGCAAACTCCAGACAGTTTCCCAAGGGTAGAATCAAAGCTGGGTTTCTGGTGCTATGAGGCTGCAGTGCTAACCACTGAGCTGCCCCTAACTTAAACTGGTTCTATCATAATGGAAGGAATTATACAAAGCTTGTCACATTGATGATAGAGTTTTGTGTTCTAGATTTCTGAGTCTCATATCATATAAAAAGTATATCCATTCCCACTCGATTTGATGACCTATGGCAATGTAGGATGCCCATTCTGATAGAATTCCTACCCTGACCTCAAATTTACCAACACCTTCCACCCCGACCTCAAATTTACCAACACCTTCCACCCCGACCTCAAATTTACCGGGACCATCTCATACTCCTCCCTCCCCTTCCTACACCTTTCCATTTCTATCTCGGGCGACCGAATCAACACGGACATTTACTATAAACCGACCAACTCCCACAGCTACCTAGACTACACCTCCTCCCACCCTGCCCCCTGTAAAAACGCCATCCCATATTCCCAATTCCTTCGTCTCCGCTGCATCTGCTCCCAGGAGGACCAGTTCCAATACCGTACAACCCAGATGGCCTCCTTCTTCAAAGACCGCAATTTCTCCCCAGACGTGATTGACGATGCTCTCCACCGCATCTCCTCCACTTCCCACTCCTCTGCCCTTGAGCCCCGTCTCTCCAATCACCACCAGGACAGAACCCCACTGGTCCTCACCTACCACCCCACCAACCTCCATACACGTCGTATCATCCGTCGTCATTTCCGCCACCTCCAAACAGACCCCACCACCAGGGATATATTTCCCTCCCATACCCTATCAGTGTTCCGAAAAGACCACTCCCTCTGTGACTCCCTCGTCAGGTCCACACCCCCCACCAACCCAACCTCCACTCCCGGCACCTTCCCCTGCAACCGCAAGAAATGCAAAACTTGCGCCCACACCTCCCCACTTACTTCCCTCCAAGGCCCCAAGGGATCCTTCCATATTCACCACAAATGCACCTGCACCTCCAAACACATCATTTTATTGCATCCGCTGCACCCGATGTGGCCTCGTCTATATTGGGGAGACAGACCGTCTACTTGCGGAATGTTTCAGAGAACACCTCTGGGACACCCGGACCAACCAACCCAACCAACACTTCAACTCCCCCTCCCACTCCACCAAGGACATGCAGGTCCTTGGACTCCACCATCTCCAGATCATAGCAACACGACGGCTGGAGGAAGAGCGCCTCATCTTCCGCCTAGGAACCCTCCAACCACAAGGGATGAACTCAGATTTCTCCAGTTTCCTCATTTCCCCTCCCCCCACCTTGCCTCAGTCCCAACCCTCAAACTCAGCACCACCTTCCTAACCTGCAATCTTCTTCCTGACCTCTCCGCCCCCACCCCCACTCCGGCCTATCACCCTCACCTTCACTTCCTTCCACCTATTGCATTCCCAATGCCCCTCCCCCAAGTCCCTCCTCCCTACCTTTTATCTTAGCCTGCTGGACACACTTTCCTCATTCCTGAAGAAGGGCTCATGCCGAAACATCGATTCTCCTGCTCCTTGGATGCTGCCTGACCTGCTGCGCTTTTCCAGCAACACATTTTCAGCTCAGAATTCCCACATAGTCTGCTGAATGATATAGAGCACAGCCTTGCCCACCTGAAGGAACATGCTGCATTTTGTACTTTCCGTTAAGTAAAAGGTGGTGAATTAATGCAAAAGTATTGTGAAAGCTCGAGATCTGAAATAAGAACAAAAAATGCTGCAAATACTCAGCAATCTGGCAGCATCTGTAGAGAGAGAAACAAGCATTCCAGTTTGATGGCCTATCGTGATGTAATAAATTAATATTTGACTGGGAAGCACTGTTCTTCCTGGGATGCTGCAAGGAGAGGAATGGAAAATCTGTGGGTTTAATTTTGACACATTTGTATTATACAAACAGGAAACAGGAGGAGGTCACTCAACCCTTTCAGCCATTCAATAGATCATGGCTGACTTGATTTTAACTTCAACTCTACTTTGCTCGATCACCTTAAGAATCAAGGATCATTCTTCTTCTTCATGAAGATTTCATCTAAAACAGTTTCCTCAGCTATCTAAATGAGTGACCCCTTTTTTAAAACCATGAGCCCTCAGTCTAGATCCTCCTACAAGAGGAAATATTCTTTCAACACCTACCCAGTCAAATTTCCTCAAAATCTGATATGTTTCAATTAAATTACCTCTGACTCTTCTAAAGTTCAGAAGATAGAAACCTAGCCTGTCAGCCTTTCCGAGTAAGACATTCCCTCTTTTTTGGTACTAACATAGTAAACCTTCTCTGAACTGCTTCTAATGCATTAACCTTTGCCTGTAAGTATGGTGACCAATACTATACACAGTGCCCAGATGTGGTCTCACCAATGCTCTGTATAATTGAAGCATAACGTCCCTCTTCTTGCATTCAATTCTCCTTACAATAAAGCAGACCATATTCAAATGTAACAAGATCTGGACAACATCCAGGCTTGTGCTGACAACTGGCAAGTAAAATTCACACCACACAAATGCTAGGCATTGACTATTTCCAATAAGAGACAATCTAACCATCACCCTTTGACTTTCAATGGTGTTACTCTCACTGAATTCCCCATTATCAACATCATGTTTGTTATCATTGACCAAAAAACTCAGTTGGACTTGCCACATAAACACAAAAGCAGGTCAGAGACTGGGTGACCTCCTGACTCTGCAAAGCCTGCCCACCATCTACAAGGCACAAGTCAGGAGTTTAATGGAATATTCATGACTTGTCTGGATGGGTGTAGCTTCAACAATCTTCAAGAAGCTTGACACCATGCAGGACAAAGCAGCCCACTTGATTGGCACTACGTTCATAAGCATTCGTTCCATCCTCCATCAACAATCTGTAGTAGCAGTGTGTACCACCTACAAGAAGCACTGCAGTAATTCACCAATGATTCTTAGATGACACTTTTCTAAAACATAACCACTTCCATCTTGAAGGATAAATGCAGCAGATACTTGGGAATATTACCACCTGAATTTCCCCTCCAAGCCACTCAACATCCTGACTTGGAAATGTATCACTGTTCCTTCAGTCACTCAGCCAATGTCCTGGAGTTCCCTCCCTAAGTGCATTGTGGGTCTACCTACAGTGCATGGATTGCAGCTGTTCAAGAACGCAGCTCACCATCACTTTCTCAAGGGCAAGTAGAAAATAAATGCTGGCCAGCCAATAACACTCGCATCCGACAAGTGAGTTAAAACAAAACTCACATTCTATTAGCTTCCCTGCATGTTAACCTTGTACATGCAGTAGGACATCCAGGTTTCTTTGGATTGCAAAGGTCTGCAACCTCTCATCATTTAGAAAATGCACTTCAATATTATTCTTTTTGCCAACATGGACAATTTCACATTTTCCCACATTATACTCCATTTGCCCACTCACTTAACTGATCTATATTCCTTTGTAGGCTCCTTATGCCCTCTTCATAACTCACTTTCCCCCATCTTTGTGTCATCAGCAAATCTAGTTACCATACCCTCTGTCCCTTCATCTATAAATTGCTTATTTGAAGCCCCAGTACCAACTCTTGTGGCATACCACTTACGATATCCTGCCAGCCCGAAAGAGACCCTTTTATTCCTACTCTCTACTCCTGTTAGCCAGCCAATCCTCTATCCATGTCAATATGTTACCCTCGACATCGTGAGGTTTTAGTTTTTACAATACCTTTGATGTACACCTTATCAAATGCCTTCTAGGAATCTAAGTACAATAAACCCACTCATTCTCCTTTATTTATAGTACAAGTTATTTATATAAAGAACTGCAATAAATTAGTTAAACATGATTTCTCTTTGCTAAAACTGTGTTGACTCTGCTTGATTACCTTGAGCTTATCCAGGTGCCTTATCATACTATCTTTAATAACAGCTTAACAATAGCAAATGTCCTTACCAAAGGAGACTGACATTCTTAGCTGATCTGGTCTACATGTACCTCCAGATCCACAACAATGTGGTTGACTCTTAACTGTCCTTTGGGTAGTTAGGAATGGGTAATAAATGCCAGACTAGCCTGCGAGTCCCACATCCTGCAATTAAAAACAAAAGCTTGTAATATTTTCTCTATGACAAATGTTAAGCTAACTGGCCTTTGGTTGTCTGCTCTCTGCCTCCTAACGTTTGGTATTGGGCATGTAGAAAAGAATCTAGTCTGAGATTGCCAGATGACACCATTGGATCATATTGTATATAGAAAGCAGCAAGATTCAGTTGCATATCATACTTGGTTCCATTTGACTAAATAAAGAACAATTCCATTTATTTGTAATTTTGACCCGCTATGCTTCAGCAATCCAAGGTGGCTGTAACTTTATTGTTGAATGTTATTTTTCACAACACGTATCACATTGTCAAATGGTTCTACTTGCTTAGTGCATGCATGCAGGATAGGAACACAAGGACAGAATGGTTATAAAAATGCAACATTGAAACTTAAGTGGTAAAACAAACAGGAATAATGCGGGAGCATTCAAACAAGTCAAAGATGTGTGGTAACTGCAGCTGAATATAAATGATATCTTGAGGAAAGTACAGAATATAAATACACTGCCTTCGACGGTGCAGTCTATAATTTCCTTGAACAATTTAATTAAATTAGTCAAATGTAATCTTCACAAATCTTTGTTGACAGCCACTAATTAGTCTGAGCTATACCTCTTAAGTGTTTACTAATGTTATCCTTTATTATAGGCTGCAGCAGTTTTTCTACTGCCCATGTGAGTATAATCGGTCCAATGCATCTTTTCCCCCTCTTTTGAACAGCTTGAACATGTGTTTTTAACTATAAATTCAAACACATTAGTTTGGAATGTTTGTTTGCTTTTTTTCAATAACCCGAATTTCCTTTTTATTTTCTTTGTTTTGCATCATCGACCTTGGCTCCATCAGTATGCAGGATTGGTGTTTGTCCATCTCTTTTGTGACTGTTGGCAAATTTACTCATTCAATGGATCGACAATATTGACTGGCAGTGGAGAAGAAAAAATAATGGGATTAGGGTGAAATAGGAAAAAATAAGAATATGTATTAAAATCAGAAATAAAACTGGACTTCCAGTGATAAAAAGGATAAAATCATTTAAGGCATGCATAAAAATTCCAACAATATGAAAGGAGAATTAACATATACAGTTTATATCATAGATTTTTCACAATAGTTACATAAAGTCTGATAACCTTTCAGGAAATTCTACTTGACTGCATAAGGCAAGTACTGTATTGCTTTACAGGTAGCTTTGCTGTTAATTTGACATGCCAGATCAATGTTGTCAATGAATGCTGATTTGCAGCCCAGTAATAATATCAGTGACTGAAATAACACAAAGAGCAAAAACAATTGATTAAGTGCCTTTGGAGATTGTTCAAGCTTTTAGCTAAAGGTTGTTCAAAGTTGAGGATGATATGCTCAATTACCCCAGTGTTGAAAGATTGAAGATAATTATTGCTGAGGCTCTTAACATTTCATGCTTCATCTAACAGGCATTGAGATGTACCATTAGTTTAAAGTAAAATTAGTATATGCTTATGATTAAGGAAAGCAATATCAAAATACAAGTTAGACATCTGGTAATTAAAAATTAAAATGTAAAGAAATCATTCACTTCTGTTACCCTGTTAATCAAGGGGAGGGTGGTGGTGAATTTAACATTGGAAACAAACTGTACAATGGATGACTCTGTTACATCATCTCCCATCTGCCTTGGCTATTATGGTGCCCAAATTATTTTGAGACTTGAATGTTTACTTGAATGAATGAATGGCAAATGCAGAGGTCTGATTGACAAAGGGTGTAGGAAATACATCAATTTCTATGTAAAGCTGTCCAATTGCCCCGGTCTGGGAATAGGACAGTGATTGGTCAGTATTGATGTAAGTCAATGTGGCGGGGGGGTGTACAAATGGGCCATTGAAGTATTTTTTAGAGACATTTCATAAGGCAGAAAGGTAGAGGTAGGCTCTTTAGCCTATCAAGTGTGCTCCATCATTCATGAGATCACAGTTGATTTGATAACCCTCAACATCACTCCCCTGCCTTATCCCTTATCCTTTGATTCTCTTACTACTTAAAGATCTCAGACTTGAATATACTTAATAAAACAATCTCAATAGCTTTCCGTGGTAAAGAATTCCACAGATTCACAGGTGTTTGAGGGAAGAAATTCCTCCTAATCTCTGTCTTAAATTTTAACAGTTTAACAGAGCGGTGAGGAGACAAGGTTGAGTGAAGCAAGGGCTGCCAGGAAGGGTAAGTTTTCCCACTTAAAAAGGGACTTACCTTGGGAGTCGGGCCTCCATTTTAACAAAGTCGTGAGGAGAGAAGGTGGAGTGAAGGGCTTGTTCCTGGGCTGTAAATGTTCTTTGTTCTTTGTTCTTTGTAAATTAATGACTCCTTATTCTGAAATTATACCATCTAGTCCTACACTGTTCTGCAAGAAGGTAAAAAAAACCTTTCTGTATCCAATGTATCCAACCTGTCAAGTTCTCTAAGAATCTTATATATTTCAATAAGATCGCCTCTCATTCTTCCACATTCCAAGAACAGGTCCAAGCTTCTCAACCTCTCCTCAAAAGACAGTCACTCATACCTGGTATCAGCTAGTGAACCTTCTCTGGACTGTGTACAATATGAATATATCTTTCCGTAGATAAAGGGCCCCAAACTGTGTTCCAGCTGTGGTCTGATTAGTGCTTCATTTGGTTTTATACCCTCTTTTATACCCCATTTCCTTTGAAATAAAGGCCAACATTCCATTTGCTTCCCCTGTTACCACATTTCCCCTCGGATCAGCAATGCAAAAATAATGGATGGGAATTACATTGGATTGCATTTTGTATTAAAAATATAACTCCCAGTTGAAATTGGCAGCTGCTCTGGACACTTGTCAAGTCAACCCTTACCAATATAGCTGCAAATTATTATGCCTCCTCAAGGTGGAGTCCTTGAAATTAGGTTGTATATGGCTCAAAAAATGATAAGATGCTCCAATTTGGTCGTTGTGATACTAATTTGAAGGAAGAAGCTGAATGTTGGTGTGTAATTCACCGATGAGTGGCCTGACAAAGCTAGTTCACTCCATTGTCCTGCAGTGCTACAATAAAAGAGAGTAAAAACGACAATAAGCTTCAGATGGCAAATCAAATTTGTGTTTGCAGTAGAAGATGTTACAGTAATTTTATGCTGACAGGTAAGATGGGACCCTATCAGCATAACAAATAGGGACCAGCCCATCATGATTAAAGGCAACTTTCTAACAACATCCCTGCTCCTAACTCTCTCCTCTACTACATTTATGGGGAGCTTTAAAAACTGTTCATTCTGGTTGAGAAATCTAGGGTTGGGGAGGCAACTTGACCATAGTCAATCTTTTTTGTGTTCAAGGCTATTTTCTCTTTAAAACATATGAGGACACCTTCTGATTGCTATGAGACCCAACAATGGTGAATATCACACAAATAATAATACAGTAATGTTGAGCATGTGAAGATACAAATCAAGGAACATCCTTTTGGTGAAGGCTGAGATGTAAAGATCTTCCATGAAAATACCTTCAATTTGTTGATAAATGATTCAAGTTCCTTCAAAAATGAGTTGTAAGATGGTTTAAGACACAAATATATATAGTTCAGTGCAATTTTGGGTTGTGTACATGGCATGACTTAGCTCGACTGACGTGGAAAAGTCATCACATTTCCTGCAGGACCAAGCCAGTCAGGAGGCTGTTGAGGTAACATTTACTGCCATTTACTGCTGGGACCATCTCTTTTCTTTGTGCCTGGACAATTTCCTTCAACAGACTTTAACACTGCATCTCAAAGAAGGTCTCTTTCCACATTCCAAATTTGGTTTAACAGTGCCTCTCTGGAAAACTCAACCAGTATGTGGCTTAAAGCTGAAACCCAATAGACATTACTTCTGCTTTTCATAAAGATTGCCATCACCTCTCATTCTTCTACGTTCCAAGTACAGGTCCAAGCTACTCAACCTCTCCTCATAAGGCTGTCCCTCATACCTGGTATCAGTTTGTGAACCTTCTCTGGACTGTGTAATATATCAGAAAAAGGGCCCAAAACTGTGTTCCAGCTATGGTCTGACTAGTGCTTTATTTGGTTTTATACCCTTTTTTATACTTCATTTCCTTTGAAATAAAGGCCAACATTCCGTTTGCTTTCCCTATTACAGACTAAACCTGGATAATAGCTTATGTTGACAAGGACTGTCAAATCCCACTGTTTATCGGACAGAAGTTATCCTCCAAAATATCAGGAGCTCTCAGTTGGGTCAGGAACACCAGTAAGCATTCAGCAAAAAACATATGAATTAAGAAAATCCATTAAAAAATTTGTCGGTGTGAGTAACATCGTCTGCCCACTTCTGACGTCTGCATAAAATCTAGGTTCCAGTCTCAGTATTAAAATGTTTTAAATCAATCTGTTAAGGAGTGTTACAACACACCTTTGGTGGAACTTGAACTGAGGCCACCTGGCTCAAAGGTATGGAGCTTACCACTCTACCACCATCACTCTCAACATTAAACATCCCAGATCTAACATGTGATAGCTGGAACAGGAGTAATGTCCTCCTATGTCCAACAACATCCTTTGCCCTTAAGTTACTGCAGCGTCTGTTTTCCATACTAGCCATCCCGGGACAGTTCTCGATAAAATAGGCAATTATTATTACACTGGGACAGTTTGAAACCTTGTCATCATCATTGTCCACCAGCAGACAGTCTGGGATAGATTTAAACTTTATTGAAATTTTGTTGGTCAGCAAACACCACCTTCCCCAGCATTGTAATGAGCATATCACCAGGGCTTTATATTTAATGAAAGCAGTAAGATAATTCATTTTATTTGTATTTATTCAGATCAATTAAGTTATACATATGCATTAGGTCAGTGTTCTTGTCTTTCTCACTGGTACCCCCACACCCCTTCACTGCAACCCCACCCCACTCTGGTGCCTACTCTCAAAGAAGCAATGACTTTTCAGAGCATGTACAAATCATTATGACCTTACCATCCAGGAGGATTGTTCCATCAAATGCTTCATTACACGAAGCAGCATGAGCCAAGTAATTCGGAACAGAAACCCCTTGCAGCTATATTTCAATTGGACAGAAATCAGCATGAAACACAGGTTCCTTTTGTTCCAGTTTGCCACAGTTTGGATGGACTACACTTCACATTGGCGACCAAAATTGGGCTGATTTGAGAGCTGCAGTAGTTCCTAATGAGCAGAGCGCCTGGGGCTTTGTAGTCTGTTGAGCCTACATTCCAGAGTCTTTCCATGGGAATGCCTGTAATCTCTCAGGTGGGTTCCTTCAGCAACTCCAGATTAATGAGCATTCACAAATTAATCAGTTTATGACACAACTACCTTTGTCATCCCTGCCAATGACATGGCTGCAATAAGCTCTTTAAAATAATTAAGATTTAAACATCCCTTATTTTCAAGCAAATTCGAAGCTATTTTTGAAACATTAAACCATCTGACGAAACATTCTTCAATTATCTAATAATTGTAGCCAGTAACAGCTTAATTGCAATTGTGTTGCAACAGACTTCCACTAAAATTATTTTAAAATTAGCCCATGTATCGGTAATTTTATGAAACTGAATTGTATTAAAGATCACAAAATAAAACTAAGTGGAAACATTTGCCCTTAAGTTCAATAGGGTTTCTCTCAGGATTCTGTATGATGGGAGACTCACCAGGACCCTGGAGAAATGTAGCACATGAGCAAGTCGTAACTCCATATACCTTCAAAGGCAGTCTACATAAAGCAACTCTGTTGTATAAATAAAATGGAGACTCATCAGAATTTTCTTCGGCAACTAGCATTGCCCACATCATGTGAACAAACAAAATATCAATCTCCAGGACAAGTAGGGCATTCTCACTTTCAGGAAAGTTTGCTGTGGTCATCAGCATTTTATTTTGCCTCTTTTTCTTTGCAGGCCACACAAAAAGTTATGTGCAATTTTAGACAAGTATTAACGACATGGCTGAGCTAATATCATAACGATTTTTCTAAAGCAGACCTGAAAACATGCAACATTAAGGAAACATAACTGTTGGCTTAGCTGTCTGGTTAGATATGGTGTTTCACATGAGTATACATATAAACAAGGAACTACAGTAGGCCGCTTGGTCCTTCGAGCCCTGATTTTAACCACAACTTTTCATAATTCTCTGGAAATATGGGCTCTCTGCATCAGAGTCAACAACTATTCCACAATTGTGACTGAGTCAAAGTGTCCTGAAATAATGGTAAACAGGTACCTCTTTAAGCAGAAACACATGACGGCACATTTTTGGGTGGTACCCTTTAATTCCGCATGGTAGCCAGATCTGTATACCTTCAAACATCTCTCAGGCATTGATAGAAAACCAAATGAGAGAACAGAACTATTGTCATCTATGTTTTCAAGAGCATCTTTGCCAATTCACCAGCTGGTTCTATTAATGGGATCTGTCCTAGTATTTGCGCTGACCTGTTGGAGAGTAGATTTGAAGAGACCAACGAGATGAGCTTCCTTTCCAGTCCAAGAATGTGGACACAGGGCCTGTGTGGCAAAAAGAAATGAGCATTCCTGAAATATGCCAGTAAGGTCTTTGCCAAGAGTGGCTCTGTTAGACCTACATATCCTTGGAGCAACAATAAATGGTTTTGATCCCTTGCATCCGAACTGCACATGTCCAGGCTGTGAAATGCTCATTGCCAGCTGATAAATGCTGAATGTTTCTGAGAACACTTTCAATGCTGCAAAAATCTATGATGTTCAGAAAAGATCTTGCTTTCTGACATCTCACCACCACCTTCTGAAGGGCAGTTAGGGATAAGCAACAATTCGGACATTGACCTTCACATGTTATGAAAGAATCACCGAGTTCTATCTTTATTGATTTAAAGTGCCATAGATCCTGTTGTAGTCTCCTACCATAGCTTCAATAGGAAAGTAGCTGAAAAATACTCAAAATGGCCTTTAATGCAGCCCATCTTCTCATTTTTTTTTGGGGGGTTCTCTATGAGATCTACAATTTCAGCAATTGGAAGAACCAACTCAGAAATCCAAAGCCATGTCCCTTTCAGAGAAATATTGGAAATGCTGAAATACTTTCATGGCTTTGAAATAGGAAATTTTACTCAAGTTTCTTATTATTTCAATTGCAAAGGTGTATTAACAAATACAACCAATCAGTTATTTGGAAGCTTCCCATACCAGTTAATGTTCCACTTACAGTTTTATTTTCCCTTCCTGAGGTATGGCCCCCATTGTAGGCCCCTTCTACCTTTGGTAGCATGATATCTATTTTATAAGAGAATGATTCTGAAAGGTTAATATTGGAGTCTGAATTAGGCTCTACTCAATCTATTGATACCTCATAGTCCTGCGTGTTGAATCAAGAAGTCCAGTTCTAGATCTCGATAAGGTCAGATGTGTCATTGCTGACTCATGATAAACTTTGCAAATTTGCCTAACTAACCAATGTAACTTGTAGCCGTTGCTATCATTGAATAATCTACATCCTGTTGTTAAGACCTGTGGATTTTCTTCTTAAAATTTATTAGTGCTTCATCATCCACCACTGTAAATCGAACTGTCCATTTAGCCAAATATGGAAAGGATTATTGGTGGCAATACTCTACTTCAACTACAAACCCCTAGTGATTGGAAGTATAACATGGTGATCCATTTAGTGGCTATTGCTTTAATGCCACAAGTTAACAATGGTGAAAATAATATGGGTGACACGGTGGCACAGATGGGCGACATGGTGGCACACATGGGTGACACAGTGGCATAGTGGTTAGCACTGCTGCCTCACAGCGCCAGAGACCCGTGTTCAATTCCCGCCTCAAGTCACTCTCTGTGTGGAGTTTGCACATTTTCCCCATGTCCAGTTCTAGATCTCGATAGGGTCAGATGTGTCATTGCTGACTCATGATAAACTTTGCAAATTTGCCTAACTAACCAATGTAACATGTAGCCATTGCTATCATTGAATAATCTACATCCTGTTGTTAAGACCTGTGGGTTTTCTTCTTAAGATTTATTAGTGCTTCATCATCCACCACTGTAAATTGAACTGTCCATTTAACCAAATATGGTGCTCCAGTTTCCTTCCACAATCCAAAAATGTGTAGGTTAGGTGAATTGCCATGCTAAATTGCCCGTAGTATTAGATGAAGGGGTAAATGTAGGGGAATGGGTCTGGGTGGGTTGCGCTTCGGCGGGTCAGTGTGGACTTGTTGGGCCAAAGGGCCTGTTTGCACACTGTAAGTAATCTAATCTAATCCTATTTGACTCAGAAAAAGATTCGTAAAGACATGTCAGTTTGTCACTTTAAGAATACAACTGGATAACTGAGGAGTCCAATTCTAGATCCAGATCCAGATAGGGTTAGATGCATCACTTCTGGCCATGAATAGTCTTTGTAATTAAACCTAACAGGCTAATGTAATGTGTATCAATTGCCATAACACTGTAAACTATGTTGGGCTGTTAAGGCAAGTGTCTCCCTTTGTTCAAACTCACTGGTGGTTCGTCATCTAATATCATTAATATCATTAGGCTGAGTATTGACAGAAGGCTAGAGAGCTCTTATGTTATAGTGCTAGTGTCCCTGTTTGGAGGAAGGTGATTTAGGTTCACATCCCATCTGCTCCATGGGTACGTCAAAATAACCCTGAACCGGTCGAATAGAAAATAATTCTATGCCTGACATTTGTTGAACTATGAGAGATAGTCATGTTCATATTACGGGGAATCTTTGAGATAAAATGAAGACTTGGAGGGAGGATGGAGGGTTCTTATTTTGCAATGGTAGTGTCACTACCTCTAGGCCAGGAGGCCTGTGTTCAAGTCCCATCTGCTCCAGACATGTATCACAATGTGTCTGAACAGATTATTGAAAAGTATCTATAAAGGAAACTAGGTGGCAGCTCTCCAACCCAGCCACAGGCTCTTAGTTGTTAGTCGCACAGACATACATAAATACCCACTACTGCACTAGATATCTTAAAGACAAACACTGAAGCCATCTTGCGAAAGGTCATCATTTTCACTTCCAGACAGCAGAGTAGTAGATGATGACTGTTGCCAAGGAAAGAGCCTATCCTGCGGCAAACTAATTCCCAAAAGGAAGGAAGACCATACAGGAAGAGGCCACTGGCTGTAACATGTTCTCATTCCTTTTGAAAAATTAACTCCAGGGTTCCTCAGCAATCTAGAAGAGGCAGAGAGTGAGAATTTTGAGGGCCTGATAAAAGGTGCAAATTTGTGAGCAATTTGCCTGCCTTTGTTTTCATACATGGGAGCCAGAGTAGATAATTCGGAAACCTCAAGCTTATTCTGCTATTCAATTATATCATAGCTGATCTGTATCTTTATTCCATTTAACCACCTTGATTCCATAACTCTTAATGCTTTTATCTAGGGTCAATTAACTCAGCCTTAACAGCTTTTGTGGGAGAGAGTTGAAGATTTACATTAATCACACTTTTATTCATTGCATCCACATCAGAATTAACATCAATTCCTTCTCCAACATTGCACAGAAAGCAATCTGACATGTCATTACCATCAGACTGCATTTTAATACTTGTCGCACCTCAATTTCTCCAGTTATTTCACATGGCACCATCAGAAAAAAAGACATAAGGCTATTGAGAAAGCAGGAAAATTAGCATCATTTTCTTCCAGCAATGCTAAATGAGCCTTTAATTCAGTGAGAATCCTGAGATAATTCAATGTAGATCCTGTGATCAGGCACTGAGTAGGAAAGACATGACTCTGGAAGCTGTGTACAACAGAGTTTTCCATCTTATGCTGCTTGAATCTCAATGACACCTCTTAGCTCTTTGGTTATTGATGATTTGATCTGACCTTTATCCAATTGAAAGTTCACATTTAATTACAAACATTACTCCACTATTACAATTACAAAGATCATTATAGTTATAATGGAGTAGTTTTTTTCTCCCCCCCCCCCTTCATTCAATTGCAGTGTGAAGTTTTGGCTCAACTCTGCTTAATGGTTTTGGAAAGGTAATATATCCTGACCCTAAAGAAAAGCTTCTTTTTTCTTTTGTTCGGTCCAAACAATATAATCAAATATTCCAGTTGAAGGAGAGGTGAATGAGTTGATGGGGAAGAATGAGGAAATATTTTGACCCAGAACCACAGTTGACCCCAGGTGACAAACATAACATTCAAAGAAAATGAACACTACACACACCAGAACATCAATATAAGCACACTAGTGTTTTAAAATGTGGTGCTGGAAAAACACAGCAGGCCAGGCAGCATCCGAGGAGCAGGAGAATTGACGTTTCGGGCATAAGTCATTCAGAAGGGCTTATGCCCGAAACGTCGATTCTCCTGCTCCTCGGATGCTGTCTGGCCTGCTGTGTTTTTCCAGCACCACATTTTTCAACTCTGGTCTCCAGCATCTGCAGTCTTCACTTTCTCCACACTAGTGTTTAACCATTATCTCACACTTTTAAACCGTTAACTCTGGAATACACAATTTTTCATGGAGGTAATTTTGTCTGATTTACTTTCCAGAATTTCTGTTTCACATTTCAAAGTACTTAGATCATGCTTTTCTTCGAGGCTCTGAGGTAAATTTTCATCTTTAACACTGTCAGCAAAGATGTTTTGCGGACTAGACTTGCAAACAACAAATGCAGGCACGCCCTTCCGATCATTTTACTTCCATTCATTTTAATGAGGAGTAGGCACTCAAACTCAAGGTTTGCACAGTCCTTGAACCAAAATTCTAGATGGTGTAAGGCTAGATGCATGCACCTAATATTGAGGCATCTCAAAATCTCCACCCAGACTTTTGGCTCACTTGTGTGGAGAAACAACAGGCAGCCTCTATGTTTATGCATTTTCTTGTTCAGCTAACAGATACCTTTGTCTTGCAGCCTGCTATATCTGTTGATAGATTGCTTCAATGGGTGAATGATCTTGAATGAGATTACTTTCATGCAATCTCACTTCCACAATTACCTTTCTGATGACCTGCTGCTGAGTTACATGTTCATAGAATCAATGCCTCGAAAGTTCTGCAGAGGTTGTGCCGTTATCTGACTCTGACACTGACACTGACACTGGATGGAAACTGGGGAAATCCCCTACGGAAATTTGGGTTCAATGACCCAGAATCGATTACTCCAAGTGGACATTTTTGCCATTGTCAGATGGGCCACTGCAAGTTCAGCGAAAACCACAGGGAGATGTGCAAATGGGTTTCCGCTGATCAGCCAAAGCTGTGGCAGGCCAACTGGGGATCCACTGAGGAAATGCTTAGTTTCTGAGAACGTTTCAGCCATACCATAGTGTGTAGACCTCTCGCTCTGAGTCAGAGGTTGTGGTTTTCAGCTTCAGCACCAATTCCATCTGTTACTTCAGTACAGTATTCAGGGAAGTGCTGCACTATCAGAGGATCTGTCTTTCAGATAAGACATTAAACTGAGAACTATTTACCGTCGGAGATGGATGTAAGAGATCAATGAGCCATTTTTGTATAACAGGGGAGGTATTCTTGGTGTCATGGGCAATATTTATCCCTTAACCTACACCAAAAACTATCTGTTCATTCTGAAATCTTGCAAATCAGCTTTCTTCATTCCTACATTAACACAGTGACCAGACTTAAAAAGCACTTAATTACCTGGAAAGAGCTTTAGGACATCCTAAAGATCTAAAAGTTGTCATAAAAATTGTGTTCTATTGTTCTTTAATTGTGGTTTTCTATTGAAAGATCATGGACCATCATCATTTGAACATCTTTGTGAAATTAATACATGTGCTTTTTGCATTTACAAATATGTCTGCATCATGTTTAATGACTTATTCATGAATTCTTGGCATGATGGCTGCAAAGATTTGGTGCTACATGTTGTTTCGATACAAAAATACTGACTGTGCCATGGACACAGACTTACATCATCTTGGTAAGGACATTCACACAGGCTTAGAAGGCTATACAGGAAAAATGCAGGGTGTAACATTAGTTTGAAGCCAATACTGCTATTTTTGCTTTTGCTGCTCCAGCCAACCTTGCTCTTAAACGTATGCGACTGAACCTGTAGCCATTCAGCATCAAATCAATATCAGGGCATTAGACTGTGTCACTTTGCTTCTGCTCCAGTCTCTCAATTCTTGAGTCACCACAGCAAGCCAGACAATAACTGAGGGACAGCAAGGGCCATTTGCTTAACACTTGACTCATGGTTAAATGCTGCAGCCCAACCACACATGAAGAGTATGCATTGCTGCCCATGAAATATGCCACTTAGATTGTTGAAGCAATGATTCAGCAGCTTGGACTGTTGGAATGGGTGGAGGTGTGGTTGTGATGAATTGGAGCCTTCTTGCACTTGAACTTGAACTTGTGTGTCCACAGTTGTCATGGTCTGCTGAATCCTCCACAACCTGGCCATCCTGGAGGCACAGGAAGGAGCTGAGGAGGATGAAGAAATGGACGAAGAGTAAAGGGAGGAGCAGGAGGAGGAGAAAGACGATGACTGGGGGGAGGTAGGAGGTAACCAGCTCATCACCTTTCCATCCGGGTTGCTTGGTTGCCGCACTTGAGTACAATTTCACTGAATGAGATGCGTATTCTACAATAGTCATGTACCTTCCCTTTACTGTCACTGACAATCAGTTAGCCATAATGCTGAATTGAAAGCCACCACCCAATAAGAGCCAGGTTGGAGCTGGATCCTTTAATAATGATATCAGGCTTCTGGCCAGTTCTGCCAACTAACCAAGCTTTCCTCCTTGCCTGCTCATCAACTTTTATTTTGGCTGCCCCATTGAAGCCTTTTATTTGCAGTAGAACTCATGAGTGACTAAGTCCTCCAGAGATCTGGTACCATTGCTATTCTAATCTCTTGCACTGGCTGCAGACCACCCACACCCAATATCTCATCCAATTTCATATACACACTGAAGTACACGCATAGTGGAAGTGTCTGAGATGGTAACTATGAATGTGAGATCAAGTGGTGTTACTTCATTTTCAGTCTCTTGTTTCGTTTGCGTTTCAGGCTCCTGTACTGGTGCTTGTTCAAGTAATAGTTCATTGGCATCTGAAAAGGTAAAGATGAATGGAAAGGTTGGGTGAAGGAAGTGTTGCAAGGCAAGAGGTGCACAGCTTTGACATGTCTAAAAAGGAAGTAAGTGTGAGAAGGTGAATTAGGTAGAATATACAGTCCTCCTTTGTGGTTCCACCTTCATTCTTAGCCACAGAATAAGCTGTGGCCATTCCAAGTAAGACCAGCACTACCTCCTCCATGAAGGTAATGACATGCAAGCATGTCCCCACCACTGAGATCCTGATAACTTTTGTTGTGCACCATCTTGTCCTGAAAGATAATGGAAAATGTGCCAATGCGTGCAGTCGTAATTACTTTGGTTACATGCCACTATCATCTAAATTAGCAAGTTGTGTTGAATTTACATGGTGCCCACATTATCACAAACAAGCATGGGTTAATCACACATTGCAATTTGCAGACCCCGTTTTTACCAAGTAAATGATCGTATTCATTATTTTGTGTAAGATGGATTCTTCATTCTAAACTTGAACCACTTGTTACTGAGGGAAAGGGGTCACTGCTTTGTGATACTAACAGCATGGGTTCAATTCAGGATTCTCTTCTCAACCTGTCCCTTGCCTGAGCTGTGGTGAGCCTCTGGTTAAGCTGCCATCAGACATCTCTCTTCTGTGAGAGAGGAGCCAAATGATCCAGTGGGACTATGGCAACTTCGTCTTTTACTTTAGAGTGCAAAATGTGAAAGATTGCTTAGTTTCCTGACACTGACTTCCTCAAACCTATGAATGTGGGCGGCACAGTGGCACAGTGGTTAGCACTGCTGCCTCATTGCGCCAGAGACCTGGGTTCAATTCCCACCTCAGGTGACTGACTGTGTGGAGTTTGCACATTCTCCCCGTGTCTGCGTGGGTTTCCTCCGGGTGCTCCGGTTTCCTCCCACAGTCCAAAGATGTGCAGGTCAGGTGAATTGGCCATGCTAAATTGCCCGTAGTGTTAGGTAAGGGGTAGATGTAGATGTAGGGGTATGGGTGGGTTGCGCTTCGGCGGGGCGGTGTGGACTTGTTGGGCCAAAGGGCCTGTTTCCACACTGTAAGTAATCTAATGTATTGGAGGAGAAATTTCACTTCTGTGAAGACTAGACGACAATATTCTGGCTAATGTGAATTTCACTGATACATAGCTATTCATTCACAAAGGCTAATTCTGTTTGGCTGCTCAGTTTCACCGTGTCCTGCTTAATATTCTGCTGCAAATTTCAGTACACAGTAACATGTCACCTGACCATACATGGCCAATATTCAAATGCTCCTACTCTGACCCCACAACCCTATCAGTGAAGGATCACAATTTTATGACTATATCAGAGGGGTTTTTTTTTTGCTGTCTGCTATTTTAAATTCTGGCATCATTGAACAAGTTTCCATTACATTCAATCTACTTGGAATTGTAATGAAATTAGTTTTAATAATGGCGAATAGTAGATGATTGCAATTTGTAACCACATTGCAGCATTAAGACAATAAACAATAACCTGCTGTTCACTCTCCCCTTGGTGAATAACAGTCTGTTAATTGATGTCAGTAACTTTTCAGTGCATTAGTGCACTATTTAAAAAGTTTCCATGTGGGAGATATTAGCTCAATGAATGTGTAGTTAGCATATAAAAGTTAAAGTATTTGCCAGTTCTCTTGCTAATGTCTCTCCATTGGAACGTGCACACTGTAACTGAATTCCAATGGCTAGATTGAAGAACTAGTTCTCTGTCAACATATCATTTGCAAAGAAAAATGGCAATTTATTGAGGATAGCACAACACCAACCTGTATTTATGAAATGGCAACAGTTTTTAACACCACTGTGCCCAAATTTTCACCTCAAAGAGTGCATTTTTTTCTCTATTATGTTTGCACACTTCTGGTGTTAGCTGCATCAGCATCATTTTGGTGAGAGCATTTGCATGTGGCGAGCATCGGTCAGAAATATGCAGATTCAGCAATTTGTGGTATAATTCAGCATGTAACACTCTTTGGTGTTAGAACTCCCATTGTGCCGTTCCTTAAACTTGCACAGTTGAGGACACACTCAGCCAGAAGAAAAGACATCTCCCATCTCCAAGCCAAAGCTATTAAAATGGATCCATATTGTGTCATAATTCACTGTTCTAGCTTGTGCTTGAGTTCCTTTCTGCTTCAAGCTGAACACCTGCTCCAGCCAGCATCTACTTCCTACCCATTGAAGAAGTTGTAGGTGGAGATCCAGTCCTAGCCGTGCCCTTCGCCAGTACATGTACAAGACTGGTAGCTACACAATAATATGGAAAATTGTCAAGGTATTTCTGTTTGCACGGAACAGGACCTATCCAACCTGGCCAATTGATGATCTTGCAGTCTATTTCTGATCATCAACTAAATGACAAAAGGTGTCATTGACAGCACCGTCAAAAGTTACCTATTCAGCAGTAAACTGCTCACTGACACTCACTTTAGATCTTTCAAAACCTCGCAGCATCTGAACTCAGTGTAGCCTTTGTTCAAACATGGACAAGAGAGCTAAATTCCAGAGATGATGTAAGACTGACTGTCTAGACATCAAGACCAGATTTTACTGACTGTTGCCTTCAAGGAGCTCTAGCAAAACTGGTGTTAATTGGAATCTGAGGTAATCTCTCCGCTGGTTAGTGTCAAACCTGGCACATATGAAGATGGTTGTGGTTATTGGGGTCAGTAATCTCAGCTCCAAGACATCTCTGCAGGAGTTCCTCAGGGTAGTCTCCTCAGCCCAACATCTCCATCTGCTTCACCAGTAACCTTCTAACCACCATGAGATCAGAAATGGTGATTGCACAATATTCAGCATCATTCGCAACTTCTCAGACCCTGAAGCAGCTCATTTCTACAAGCAGCAACATGTGTTCAATATCCAGATTTGGGTTGATAAGTGATAAGTAACATTCACGCTCCATCACTGCCGGGCAATGACTATTTCCAATAAGTGAGAATCTAACCATCACTCCTTGATGTTCAATGGCATTATCACTGCTGAATCAACATCCTTCGCGGTTACTATCAATCAGAATCTGAATTGGACCACCATGCACAAACTGCCACAAGAATAGGACAGAGGCTTGTAATTCTGAGATAAGTATTTCTCTGACTATCTAAAGCCTGTGGATGACCGGAAGGCACAAGCCAGGAGTGTATTAGAATACTATCCACTTGTCTGTAGCTCAAACAACACATTAGACAACTACAGAGTAAAACAATCTATCACATAGAACACCTTATTCCCTCCACCACCAGTATGTATCATCTACAAAATATACCAGAGCAACTTGCGAAGCCCTCTCTGATTATACAGTTCAAATCTGCAAACTTTACCAGTTAGAAAAACAAGACTAGTAGATACATTAGAACATCCGCCTTCCTGACATTGAAATGTATTACTGTCACTTCATTGTTGCTGAGTCGAACTCCTGCAGCTTCCTCCTGTCCTCCCTAGGCAAACATGCACCAGATGGACTGTATGTTTCAAGACAGGCTCACCACCAACTTCACAAGGGCAATTAGGGATTGGAACAAATTCTGACCTAGTCAGCAACACCCATGCCCCAATGATGAATCAAACAAAAACTTTACCTTCAAAAGTAACTGCAAACATTGAGAAAATGAATTCAAATGAGTAGTAATGGTTGGAAAAATGTTATCATTAGCAAAATTGAACCTTTCTTTTTAAAAATCTTAGACTTTTGACTGTGGGATAATATTCTTCAGGATAAACATACAAGTGGCAATCCACTACATAAGGAGAACATGCTGCTGCATTATCCTATCCAAATGTACCAAACAGAAAGCCAATTGGACAGGTTAACTTGTTATTTTCACTCCCGACAGATGCTGCTCAATTTGCTGAGTATTACCAGAGTTTTCTGATTTCATTTCAGATTGCAACGACATTTCAATTGCATGAAATGCATGTACCAGTCTTAATAACTCATTTTGTTTCCATGAAACAAGTAACAAAGAGAAATATTTCTAAAGCATTTTGCACTGCTTGAAGTTGAACTCTTTCCAGATGTCCTGACCTCCTCCTTTCCATCGCCTTTTACAAACTAACGAGAATCAGTTGAAATACCCAATTGAATCAATCGGATATTCTATCAAGCCCAGATGTGCCAGTCTCTGGATGGTCGGAGACCAAAACTATCCTGAAAGACTCACATCAAGATTATTTGGAAGTCACAATGCACTTACCAATACCTGGATGTACGTTTAAGTACATGTTCCTGCCATTTGACCAAGTACTGCCTTTAAAGATAAACTTTTCCCAGAAACCTATGTTTGGAGGACCATATTGCACATCATATTGCAACCTGACTAATCCCAGGTGATTATCTGGGAAGATTAAGTTTTCAATGGGAAACTACTTTGTATCTGGAAACCTCTGACAACTGAGTTACAACTGGAATCATCAGAGAGACCCAGCCTACTTATTTTAGTAGTTATTCAGGAAGAGTTAGTGAGTTAAAACCTGCTCTAACTCCTGACTAACTATAAAATTGACTACTACAAAAGTACACAGAATCTCCAATCACTGATACGTCTGTGGATGCCTGACCACCACCTGATCACTCCAAACAATAAACTGACCAATGTCCAACCTTCAACCCTACACTATTACCCTTGGACATCTGAGCACCCTACCAAACCCTCCCCCACAGACACTTGACCCCACCCCACAGACACCCAACTGACAAAGAGACCCCGACCCCACTCCACCCAACTCCTTATCCCCTCTGTGTCCTCAAATACCCTTCCCTGATACCTGCATACCTTATGGCTCCCTACTCCCACCTCCGTGACCCCTGAACCCTTCATCCATCTGATAACCTACCCCCTTCACTGAGTTACTTTCTTTCACTACCTACTTTGTGTCCTGCTAACATAGAATATGGCAGCCACTGCTGTAAAAAGGAGGGTGTGGTTTGTGTGACCATCCCCTCTGCTGCTGTCTGCCTGGTTCACTCAACTGCCTCCACTATCGAGATTCCTGCCTCAACGGTCCAGCTGGAAAACTCCAGGAAAGAAAAGTGAGTAACTTATTGTCTGCGACTCTAACCCAGACTAAAAAATTTGGACCTATGGAATTTTCTGATGATATACTGGTGGGTGAGGTGCTTTTTTCCCTGCCAGACAATCATCTGACTATTTTAATTCATCTATTAATTAATTTGGCACAAAATGCAGCAAATTTCAGTTGGAGCTTCAAAAAAATCTAGCCCTTCAATAACTCTAACTTCAAGCATGTATTTTCATTTTGTTTCATTATTTATAAAGAGCCTTTGCAAATACAAACTATACATGCACAACAGATTGTCCAATGAATATTACATCAGCTGACATGGCTTGGTGCTGTCACAAGATGGAGTATAACCTTAGCCTAGTGAATAATCATTGAGCTCCACTCACTCAGTGTTAATGCTGAGATCGTAACAAAATTGGAAATATTCTTCCTTTGATTTAGCATATGCATGGTAGAGTAGAGGTTAATTGGTAAGCAAAATAATTATTTGGGATATATATTGTGATTGTATCACTCAATGATATGTATCATTGAATCGCTTTCTGTTGTTCTATAGTCTCTCATCTGTAAAATTTATTCAGATATGTGGACTGGGACTAATTTCCTACTCTCAGACTGCCTTGGGTAATGTTCTCAAAACAGTAGGTTTAAATAATATATAACAGCACAAGTTCAAACCTTTTTCTCCGTAAACAGAAAGTATTTTAACCCTTGAAGAATCATGGTTTTAGATCCCGTAGTTGCTCATTTGGGTAGTTTTGGACTCCAAACCAGCTCCCTTCCTGGTTTGATGTAAAAGGACCTGCCAGAGATTAGTCAGGTTGCAACATGATGTGCTGGCCCTCCAATATTGATTTCTCAGTTGGCTGAGCAATTTCCTTTCAAAATGGCAAAGAACACCTCCAAAATAATTCCTCAATGTTTCTTTCAAATGAAAACTTCTTCGTGGAAGAGATTGGAAAGAATAGATTTGATCGATAAAAATAGATAGCTGCAATTCCGATCAAAATGCAGAATAAATACGAACAATTGGATGGATTGAATTAAATTATTCTATTCATTTTACTCATCTAGCTTCTGGTGCTTAAATTAGCAGTTTAGGGTTAATTTTGCTGATTTCTAGGCACATTTGTCACTGTAGCATTTGTGGATGAAGACAAGAAAAACCAGGGGCATAAAAATTTCTCCGGATTTACCAGCAGTGCAAGGCAAATGTAATCCTTCTGGTAATTGTTTCTATTCATGTTTTTGTTCCTCACATATTAAAATGAGCACTAAAATTTCATGCTGTGTGGATACATATTATTGAAGAAAAATCCAAGCATCAAAACTATTTTAATTTACCTTTTGAACACGCTACATTGCAATATCAAGAGGGCATGATACTGGATTGAAAAAGATACAAAAATTGTGTCACTTTCAGCAGGGAATTACTAAAGGAAATACTTGTACATGAAAGTAAAATTATTTTTTAAAAGCTGCTTTATAACAGTCAATGTCTGTCATCACTTTATTTTTCAGTCTCAGCTGCACTGGTTGTGCATTAAATCCACTTAATCTATGACGGGTGGTCACAGTCAGGGCCCCCAACAGTTTTAGGTTCAACTAGCATTCTTTATGCTATTGTCAGCATTGAATGTGCAGCAGTTAGATGGTAAAATGTGGCGAGCTAACATGAAGTCATAATATGGCTGGGAGATCGCCTGTACTCAAACAGATCTATTCACATCAGCCATTTCCTTTCAGCCTCTTTTGTAGTCTTTTCAGAACAAATTGGAAAGAAATTGCTGTCTGTTTACAGCGATTAGAGGATTGGCTTTTTTTTATTGGGAAACAAAAACAAACAGTTTGGGCTTTAGAATTAACAAAGCCACCAAGATTTTTTGAAATGCTTTTCATTTTGCTTTTTAATTAGTCATCGACTCGTATTGTTAATACTGTGTCTGTCACAACCTGGTGCTTCCTAGCTGTCTTCTTTCTAATTCAACAATTTGTACTCCTTCATATTCATCAGTATTCCATCAATGTGATCTCAGCGCACTGATCATTGGATGGGTTGGACAATAATCTGACACAGTCGATATCATTACACCAAAATATTATGATACTGATATAAATAAAAGAAATTTGAAATGAAAAAGTAATGGTTAATTTGTAAATGTTTAATGAATCTAAAAATAAGACAGTCAGATCATTTCCATTAACAACCTTATGGAGAATACTTGTTTTTTAAATTGTTAAGCCTAGACATCATTCATTTTGTAAATACCAGCCAATGTGCTGTTTTCTTCTAGCAATCTGCATCTTCCTATTTTCCTAAGTTTTTCCTGCACCATGGAAAAGTAGGCCATTCAGCCCTTCAAGCCTGCTGCAATGCTCAATATGATCCTGACTGATCATCCAAATTGATGTCTGTCTGCTCTTTCTCCTCACGCTCTTTGATCCCTTTAGTCCTAAAAACTGCATCTAACTCCTTTTTACAAACATTCGGTTGGCCTCAACTGCTTTCCACAAGTTCACCGCTCCCTGGGTGAAGAACTTCCTCCATTCTATGAGATCCTGATCATTCTTCTAAACCCCAATGAATATAGTCCCAAATGTTCCAGTCTCTTTTCATATGTCACTCCTGCCATCCCAGGGATCCGTCTGGTAAATCCTCATTGCACTCCCTCCAGAGCCAGAACATTCTCTACTGCAAAAAAGAAATGGTTCGGCCAAGTCTGAATTTATAGCAAGAGACTCCTTAAATTTGGCTTTTCTAAGCATTAATTTGCTTCTGTTTGTAAAACTCATCTCTGACTTCATTCTTTGCTTTGTTTTGAGTAACATCTGAAGATTTTACTTGCCCTGGATTCTTAGATCCAGGATTAGCGGGGCAATGAAAGTAACACATAGCATACTATATGTCTAGTTTGAGTGTAGTATTTTAATCAAGCTATCAAATGATGTGATCGATAACATAATTAATCAAATGCTGCTCATCACAGGTATTTATGTAATTTTGTGTAAGTCTGTTAGTAGTTCATGCAGCGTATTACTTGTGTGTATTGGCTTACCATAATTTCAGTGAAAAACTAACACTTGTCCATTGTGTCTAAGATTAAATATGTCTGGGTTTACATCATGATTTGACATTACTGGAATCAAGTACAAATAATTGTGGAATCTGTCAACCAGCTTCATTTTGCTGTCCTTATTTACATGGCTAAAAATGAAACAAGAATGATTTTAAATGTGCTTACAGAGGGATGCTTTAATTTCGGTTTGATTTGAATAAGGAGCTCCATGATGTTTGCACAATGTGAGTTAATTAGAATGAGCCCTTAATTTGGACTGATTCCATATAATTGGGGCTTTAAGCTGTTGGCACCACGCAGAAGAATGGATTATACTGAAATCTCTCGTATAGTTGTTTCTTAATGAGCAAAGCGCATTTGCCTGTGACAAATTGTGTTGGATAAACAAGGCTTCTGGACACACACTCCAATCTGCATAAAGATTGTACTTAAGTAGCAGATCTGATTACCAGAGCAACTGGATGGAGATTGAGGATGTACTTGCTTCAATATCTCACTCTGATACAAACAGGAAAGCTGGGAGGTAGGCGGAAGTAAGGGAGTTTGTTACAATGTTTTCATAGTGTCTAATCCAGATCCCAGGCAGCTTTTATTACTTTGCTGGTCTCTTCCCTTGGTTCTTTTTTCTCTGCTTGTCTATGCTTGGACAGTATATCACCGCGAATGTTATTTTCCAGGTTGTATTGCTGATTCCTGCTGTGCACTGCAGGATTCTCTTAAAAACCCTTACTTGTCAGTATGAGAGGAGACACAGGTGGTTGAGGCTGATCAGACCCTATCTGAAGAAAACACTTGCCAAAACATCCTTAGCATGTTGCACTCATTATCTCTGTATTAGAAGAACAATGTGGGTCATTATAAGTCTGCCTGTTCTGGAGTTGAGGCACAGTCATGCCATAGTATGGAACAGACAAACACATACTTGAGTTGTCCTGAATATAAAAGGCCTCTTTATACTATAGAGGCAGCCTGTGACGCTTGATGTAACACCAGTAGGATGACATGTCTGCAGAATATGTCTCTTCATGCTTGTAGCAAAAGATGCTTAACAATGGTGAAGAAATCATTCCTATCTGTCCCATGTGCATATCCAACTGACAGAAAAATCCTAAGCTGCCATAACTTTAATTTGCCACAAAGAGTCCCTTTCTAATGTAGACTTCCCTAAACCAATTCAGTTTTACAAAAGCAGCAGAAACAAGCTTACAGCTCATATTGTTAACTTGCAGAACAACAAATGATCGTTAGGAGATTATTGGTTTATTCCAAAATTAGGTGATGATATTTCCATAAGGCCCATTGCAGTATGAACTTTTGGTATAGATGCCTCAGTCACATATATTGAACAGCATGAAGTTTCTGTATTTATATTGTAAAAACAGACTAAATACTTCATAAAGTGTTAAGACTTATCCAGTTCAATCTAAATACACTTTTTAATCATGCAATATCTTTTAGTTACTGCCTAACAACTTCTCTGGCAGTGAAAACTATTACAGATATGAAATCTCCTAACTTCAGTTTATGATAGTTGCTGGAATTTTTAAAAACATTAAACATTTTTATATGCTACTTTCTATCTACTTTTCTCTCTCTAGCAACTCATTTGCTTCTCTGCTGTTTCACTTTGCTTCCAGTAGTTGATTTGTCTTTGAATTTACTGATCAAACTTATACTCTTATTTCAGAGCATTGATTATTTTTACCTGTTCATTAACAAAGCTTAAATCAGTTTAGGGACGCACAAAGTAACTTGCCTTTTAATGCATGCCCCAGCTTGCCAGCAGAGGGCACTGCACCATTTCCATCCTCCACTAACATGCAGTGAAAAAATCCTTTGGAAATTAAATTGACAAGAGCAAACTTCATGAACAGAGAACACTGGTTACTGTAAACAATGGAAAACAAAATTTCACCACAGTGATATAGCATTGATAAGAATGTTAGTGGCCTAGAAACAAATATGCTGGTGGTATTTTTACCAGGTGAATTGTTTCTATAATCTTATAATAGTCTATACCAGGAAAATTCATGTTCATAGTATATTTGCACAATCTTCTGTGGATTTTTGGCAAGTGGACAATTTCTTTTGAGTTGAAGAGACTTTGAGATTTCGAAGGTAGGTGGAGTATAAAGAATGGCTTATATCATTCAGGAGCTTGCTTGATTGCCTATGTCACAAAGTGTTTTCCCTTCTTTCCCTCTTGCCTCAGTCAGGAAATTGGGTTTATGGAATGTAGATTATATAAAGAGCTGTAAGGATACATAAGTTCTTGGTAAGGGCTAGCAGTAAATTCGCAATAGATTGACAAGCAGCGGTCTGTGGCATGCATGCTTTGCATTGCATATGATCGCTAGTTGGTGAGCTTAGTTGGCTGCATGGTTGGTTTGAAATACAGAGTAACACCAGCAACACAGGTTCAAATCCCACACTGGCTGAGAATACCATGAAGGACTCTCCTTCTCAATCTGTCCCCTTTCCTGAGGTGTGGTGAACCTCAGGTTAAACCAACAATCTGTTGTTTGTCTCTACTGAGGGAGCAGTCAACAAAGTGTGGCACTGGGAAAAAGCACAGTGGGTCAGGCAGCATCTGAGGAGTGAGAAGGGCAGTGTTTTGGGCATAAACCTTCATCAGGATTCCACTGAGAGAGCACCCCTATGGCTCAGTAAGGCATGATGACTTTACCATGAACTGATATTGTTGACATTATCCTAAAGGTATGTCAACATTTGGTATTTATTCATGGCAAAAAAAGCAGTCTATAAAGAATGAGATTACTTACAGTGTGAAAACAGGCCCTTTGGCCCAACAAGTCCACACTGACCCTCCAAAGAGCAACCCACCCACCTACACTTACCCCTGACTAATGCACCTAACACTACCAGCAATTTAGCATGGCCATTTCACCCAACCTGCACATCTTTGGAAGGACACCAGAGCAAACCCACACAGAGAATTTGCAAACTCCACACAAACTGTCACCCAAGGCTGGAATTGAACCTGGGACCCTGGTGCTATGAGGCAGCAGTGCTAAACACTGAGCCACCGTACCATATGTTTAATGATTGTTATTATTTTCTTGTCATATACAGCATCAACCTCTCTACCAGGTTAACTGCACTCCTACCCTCCAGTAAGGATGCCCTGAAGTGCCAAACGGGGGCTATCTCCTATGTCAGCTATGATATAGGTTGTTCAAATGCTATAACACTAGGTTGCTTTCACAAAAACCTAATTATCACTGAAACGTCCCACCAAAGTTGAAGGGGGTCAAGGAGAGAGTTTCCTGAGGAAATTCGGGACTTTTGAATCCTCTCTGTCCTGTTATTTTGCCGTTCATTAGTCTTAGACATGTACTTTTCTTTTTACCTCACTCAGCCTTTAGAAAGATACAAAAATACTTATTTTTGTAATCTCTGTAAAAGCTGCAATAATTTTTATTCTAAGATACAGTCGCTTGCCTTTAATGTGGTCATAGCTCTTCAGGTTTTGGCTGCATCCTTTAAACAGTTGTTGAGGCACAAAGTCCATAGTCCACGGTGTCCCCATGGTGAGCTTACAGAGCCAGGGTGAGTCAGGAGCTTCACAAATCTCGTGTTAATTAGGACAGACCCCAGGAGTTTGGCACAGTGGGAAATTGGCAAGAACTCAGCATTGCTGTCTAATTTATATTATTGCACCAATCTCTGAAAGGCACGATACCTTTAAGACAGCTAGATGGCATCATGACGTGCAACTCTCTGCTTTAAGAGGTCTCTCTCACTTACTCTCTGTACATTCAGGCAGTTAGTAAACTTCAGTCAGTCTACTAGTCAGCTTTGTATGTGGTACAATAATAATCTATTATCACAGGCAGCATATGTAAGTCTAAACATCACAACAGAGTACGCAGTTTTAATAAACTTTGAGATATCTGATTCAATAGAAACCTCTGTGGTATATATTACATGGACTAACAAATGGAGAACTATAAGCGCATCACTCTGATCTCACCAATGTAGCATCAAGGCCAGAAATAAACCTTCCTGCTTGTTAAGTAAAACTGTTATGAAATTGTCTATGTATTCCCTTTGCTTATCTAAGTATTACAGCTACATTTTTAAAATTGTGATTGATTGCCCACTATGCTCCCTATTTCCATGGTTACCGCCGGGTGAAATATTCATCATCTGCTATGTGATCGCATTTCTCTGTGAACTAACAGCAGAGGTGAACCTTTTGACCTATCGCCCTGCAGAGAAGTGAAAGCTCAATCAGTGGGGCTGAACAAATTTCAGGTTATATTGTTTTCAGATGGGACCAGAGACAAAGATAGCGAGGTTACCCTACTACTCCTGCTCAAACATCACAACGTTGTCTCTGATCAAGTTGAACAGGTGGAGCAGCAAGATTTCAAAAACAAGATTGCTCTTCCTTCCTTGACGTTAATTAGAATAGCAGTATTTACTTTTTAACCTTTATGTTTCACAAATGTCCTTTATTTTGAATTTATTGCTTATTCTTGCCTGATCTGAAAAGTGTTCAAATTATTCATCATCTTCCCGCATTAAATTGTTTCCTTTGAGTTAGCTTTGGATTGAACTGTACATATGCACCTCAAATATTTAAAATTCTTCCAGACCCTGTGTTTTTACCAAAATCTTGTTGGCGGAATCTAATGTTTTAGGTATTAGCCTGCTTAACTCATTTTGCCTTACAAAATCTTATCCGTTTCCTAATGTATGGAGTTCCAGAATCAGAAGGAATACTTAATGTATAAAGCTGCAGCAATTGCAGAAATATTCCCATTACACTGGCAGACATCTGTATCAGCACTTTCAAATTCTTATGGTATTCCAGAGATGCAGCATGGAAGGGTGATGGGCTTATGATATTACAGTGACACATTTTCCCATATCAGCCTCAGAAGCACAGACAACCTCAGATTCCTTACAATACAGAAGGAGGCCATTTGGCCCATCATGCCTCCACCAGTTCTATTACCTAATACCAATCTCATGCCTTTATCCCCATATACTGCAAATTGTTTTTATCCAATAATCGTCCAGTAGTCTCTTGAATATCTCAATTGAATCTGCATACACCACGTTTCCAGGCCGTGCATTCCATAGCCTGACTACTTGCTGTGTGAAAAGGTTTCTCTCACATTACTCTTGCTTCATTTGCATATTATTTGAAATCTGTGCTATCTTGCTTTCTTTTCGTTTGCAAAGTGGGGACACTTCTCCCTGTCTGTTGTATCCAGCCCACTCATCATATTGAAAACCTCGATCCAATCTCTTTCAGCCTTTTCTCTCCAATGAAAGCAGTCCCAACTCATTCAATCTATCGTCATAACTGAAGTTTCTCATTCCTGGCACCATTCTTGTAAATCACTTCTGCACTCTCTCCGATGCATTCACACCTTTCATATAATGTGGCACCCACAAGTGTGCACAATACTCCAACTGAGGTCTAATAAGCCCAGGTTCAGCATTATTACCTCCATGCCCTTGTACTCTACGTTCCTGTTGCTGGAAAAGCGCAGCAGGTCAGGCAGCATCCAAGGAGCAGGAGAATCGATGTTTCGGGCATGAGCCCTTCTTCACTCCTGCTCCTTGGATGCTGCCTGACCTGCTGCGCTTTTCCAGCAACACATTTTCAGCTCTGATCTCCAGCATCTGCAGTCCTCACTTTCTCCTACTCTATGTTCCTGTCAATAAAACTGAGAGGGCTTTAAGCTTTATTAATGACTCTCTCACTCTGTCTTGTGACAAGGCTGAGGAACTCGATACAAAGATCTATGAAGTTTGGAAGCAATTTGAAAAGAACAGCCCGCGATGAGTGAGCTGTGGCAGCACCACATCTGGCTTCTACATCCTTTTGGTGAAAGAGGAGAAAGTAGTCCAGTGTTACTGATGATGATTGCTGTCCAAAAGCCTCCTCCTGGAAGTACAATTGAATGGGTTTTGAATGAAAGCAGTGATGGACTCAATTTCAATATACCCTTGCATATTTGTTTCGCAAGAGATCAGTCACATTCTAGGCTCACCCTATGAATAGAAACTGAAACAAAAAACTGCAGATGCTGTAAACCAGAAACAACAGAAATTGCTGGAAAAGCTCATCATGTCTGGAAGCATCTGTGAAGAAAAATCAAAGTTAACATTTCAGGTCCAGTGACCCTTCCTCACAACCAAACCCGAAACATTAACTTTGATTTCTCTTCATCCTGTGAATAATGGCCACTTACTAAAATACACCAGCTTTCACACTTTTAGCAGGGAAATGTGGGAAGTATTAGAAAAGGAAAATACACAGAAACAGTGATTGAAAAATGAGGATGATATGTGCACGTGCGTTCTTTGTGTGTGCATGTGCGTATACTTGTATGCATTGTATGTAGATTTATAGCCATGTTTATTTACGTGTGCGTTTATGTATTTGTTATTGCTGGTTGGTAAGTCTGACAGTAAAATGAAAGAAGGGAAAACAGGCCAGTAAAGCTTGCAATGAATGCTTCATGGAAAGGAGCACAACTCAAGAGTACTTTAACAATGGCATTTCTGAATTTGTTTGGGCCTGTTCTTGGAAGTTGCTTGCAACTGCCCTGCTCAATTGAACAGCCAGCCAAGATACATTTATAACTAAAAGCAAAGTGATACTAGAAATGTTTTTAAAATCACGTAATTTGTCTGATGCCTGTATAATCATTGCCTTCAGCCGCTCACAGTAATGTTCATGATTTAATCTTTGATTTGTGGAAACTCTAAGACATCATTGGACAGTTGCCAACCCTGCAATGAAAATGTAGTGGAAATAAAATAAAGTAAAAAGAGTGATCTCTCCAACAGATGTATTTCTTTATTAATGATAATGACTATCTTTGTGTCCTTTGCTAAAAGTGTTGAAAACCTTTAAATGAAGGTTTTCAGCAAATTACTGTACGTATTAAACCTCACATTCAAAATCCCGCTTCTGATTATAAGTTAATGTCAGTCAGTGGACTGTGAACACACTTAAATTTGTTTAACAAGGAAATTTGTTTTAAATTCAATGGGAAGTGATGAATATGTGTCCAAAACATACCATCACAAACGAGTGATTATTCTGTTTGCAATATCGAATTATTCTGGTTTCTTTTGTGAGTAGTCACAAATGTATTTTAAATTGGTTTCCGTTTCTGTCACCAGTACATATTGATCAAAAGCATTCCCAATTCATTTTCAGTGAATGCAAAGGTCTGAGACTATGGAGAAAAAAATTAGGGATTTGCAAATAATTTCCGTAGAGTTCATTTTGAAAGGCAATGGTCAGTAATGCAGCAGATATTAGTAGAATAACAAACAATAGCAATACATCGAGGAGCGGGGAAGAAGCAAACTGGTGTCACTACTTCTGTTGCTACATCTATTTGTCTTGTTAGAATGAATACTCCAACATTTTGCTTAATGCTGGAATCGGGCACTGATAGCTGATTAAGGTAGTCTGCTGTGTCTCGTGCTTGAATCAGCTCCAGATCTATTATTTTTGTGCAGAACCCACTAGAACATTCATTCTAACTGTTAGTTACATCACAATTTAATTTGGTCTCCCATTAAGTTATAATATTTTAGCTTATTCATGGAATGCAGGATTTTACTAAGCATTGATGCCTATTCCTGTGGCTACTTCACAGGTGCCTTTCAGTCACATGTTGAGATATATCAATAGACAGAGCTACAAATTTTCAGCTGTCAGCTTTATAGGTAACATTTAATGGAGACAATTGGGGTTTCACCCAGCGACTCGCGAACCAGCAAGAGCCCTGTGTTGCATCTTTTTGGGGAAGCCTGCCAAATGAAATGCCAATCGAGCACTTAACTAGACAGTAGCGAGACTTCCCAGTGATCAAGGACCCCAAGGATGAAGTCTTGCCCATCAAGAGCTGCCGGCCAATTACTGTTTGGCAGCTTCACTGGTGTGGCAGTGCCTGCTGTTGCTAAGACATACATCCAAGGACTGTCACTGATCTAACCATAGTGCCAAAAGTGAGTGATGGCGAGAGGTGTCCCAGGGTGAGGGTTGCATGGGAAGGGATGTCAGCAGCAAAAGGCAGGACTTGGCTTTTAATGCCCCCCTCCCCCTGCACCAAGTGCCTTTGAATGAGAGTGGGCAGCATGTTCTTTTGGGTGGCTACCTAAGTGTGCAAAGCAGTCTGTCTAAGGTGAATCCCTGACTGTTGTTTTCAGGGTCAAATGAATGAAACGTTCAGCCTCCACCCATTTGTACCAGGCATGAAAGTAGCCTAATTGATCATGCAGGAGATTGACTAAATAAAACCATCAAGGAAGTTTTAGAGTTTTCTTTTGGTGGGTCCAGGAAGAAAAGGAATGCTCGGTCTATCCTTTAAGGTAGTTTTTCCTGGCTGTTGGCTCAGTACCTGTTTTAAGCAACAATGCCCACCCGCTCTGCCAACCTTTGATCTGCTTTTGAGTGCCACTTGTAAAGCAGTGCCGCACGGATCCCATGCCAGCTCGCAAGGCTGCATCATAGACACCAAGAAAATTCTTGTCATGGAATTGAATGTAACTTCCAAAGATACCCCCTTCATGCTGTCACTTCATTGGAAGTGCATCAGTGCCTGGAATATTCAGTTTGTAAATTCTCTCCTATCGCGCACACAGCACCCAGCTTCAATTTATTTGATCAATATTACTGCAAAAAATGTCATTGCTCATGCTAATGTGGGATGCCATTATACATCTTCTGGCCAATTTATCCATCTACCCTTTGTAAACAATATTCATGCCCCATCAAAAGCATAAGCAATCAAATCACAGATGCTATGAAGAAGCAGATTATTACACTGCATCAAATATTTCATTGCCACGATTGCCAAATATATGCTGCTTTTATCGAGATTTTTCAGTGGCTGTAATGCTTATAAATTTAACTTGGCTTCTACTCAAGGCCAGTCACTATCACCTCACAGTAGCAGTCAAAATTAGCATGCAAGCTATGTCAAAGAAGATCACAATCCAATAAAACTATGTGTCCTCTGGCACTGCTGAAATATTTCCAAAGATTAATGACCAGAAATGTTACACTGCAATATATTATATAAAACTTCAAGGGGAGAAATGGTAGTTTTTTTTACTCTTTTCCAAATCCCTGCCTGAAAGCTGTCACAGGGTAATAATCAGCATGGAAGCTATCATCAGTCTTGTTAGTTCATGGTTTCCATAAGGAATTTCTTTGACTCAGCCTTCAGAGGGCAGGTCAGCCAAGAAACCCTGGGGATCTGCCCTGTAGGACAAGACTAACACAACCTAAACCCTTTTGGAGCTGACTACATTGTCTTTCCTCAGCACTGGTTTAAACGCATCAATCAAATGAATTTTAAAATACTGCTGTTTGCAAGAGATTCTGCTATTCCTTGTGAGCGTGGTGAAACAATTATCAACCAATAATTCCAACGCAACTCGCACCTTTGTATTTTTTCAAATAGCTCATTAACTGCAGAGATTAAGAAATACTTCACAGTTCACTAGAATGTTAAAGCATTATGGGCAGACATTTAACTTGTTTTTGTACTGAGGCCATTTGAACTGTGAAAAACAGTTCATAGTACAATTAGTAAATTTGTGCTGCCAAATTTGCATTGTGTGTGTGGGGAGAGGACTTTGGAGCTACTTCACTCCAAAGCAGAGCATTAATGGTTGTAGGTCTTTAGCTGGTGCAGGGTAGTAATAATAATGGGAGCAACTTATGCTGGTGAATTAGAAACATCATTCAACATTTAAACATGTTGGCTTCAGAGTGATTTTTTTTTCTGTCCACTGACTATTATTGATTATAGTTACTGTGGCACCTACACAGTACAATATTGTTTGCTTTTATTAATGTCCAAATTATAGGGTACATTTACTGAAATGCTTTGGCCTATTTTTAACACATACATTACTTAAAATAATACAAAGCACAATTGCAAGTCTCTGAAGTGTTCATTCGTTATATTGATTCACTAAATTATTTTACTTTTGGTGCTGAAACATCCTTGTAGCTGGTCATGTTTTCTCCAGATCTCACACATGGGATGATTCATACCTCATGCAACCTCTGAAGCTAAAAGGGCGGGTTGACAATCTGCTTTGGTGAGACTCAGTGCAGCTCGGAAATTGCTGCAACGCAGCACCCTATAGCTGGTTCTTTCTTTTTCAAGGCTGTCCTCACTAAAGGCACAGCCTGGTGTGGTCCAAAAGGCTTATTGTTTAGTACCTGCTGTGTACCGAGTCAGTTGATGTCAATTTGATGCTGAGTGGGGCACTGCTGCAGATCCCAATGTTCCAGGAATGCAGAAGAGGATTTCTGACTTAGAAGTATTGGAGGCTGAGGCTGTTCCACCCTTCAAGGAGATCATGGCTGATCTGCCAACTTCATCCATGTCTCTTTTTATTTCTCACCTGACAAATACTACTGTTTCCATTTTTAAAAATTCCAATTGACACAGAATACCCATCCTTTAAGCGGTATTCAGTACCATCCATACAGAGTCCCATCCCTTGCCTCATTCCTCTGGCTTTGGGTGGGAAAATTGGGTGTTTATCAGGCTCTCCATTCCTCCATCATGAAAACCCACACATGTCTGAATCCCAGCCTAGCTTATGGTGCTTGCCAGGTATTCGTGCCTGAGCAGAATTTCAGCTCTGTTGTTAAAAGTCAGCACGCCATTTCCCCTCACTCTCAAAATCCTCTGAGGTACCATTAACCAGAAACTGAACTAGACTAATTATATAAATACTAAGGCTACAAGAGGAGATCAAATAATGGGAATTCTGCAGGGAATAACTAACCACTTGGTTCCCCAAGGCTTGTCCACCATCTGCAAGTCATAAATGAGGATTGTATGTTGGAATATTTTCCATTTACCTGTTTTGGAATATTTTCAAATTATATTTTCAGTCTCAATCAGGAAGCTCAATACCATCTCAGACAAAGCAAACTATTTGATTAGCACCTCACTCACTACCTTCAACATTCATGCCATTTATAAAATACACCGCAACAACTCACCAAGCATCTTTAGTCATTGCCTTTCAAACCTGTGACCTCTAATGCTACCTTTGGTCTTGCAGCTCCGAAGGGTGCAATGCCAAGGACATATAGGAGACAATTGCATTGCATGGCAGGGCCTTTGTCGGGTCAAAGCATATCAAGTTGTGAGTCAAACTGGAGTGCAAAGTTCACTGTGAAATTATGAGGAGGATAGTGGCTGAGTTCAAGATCTCATGGACAGGCTGGTGGAATGGGAGAGCATGTGGCAAAATAAAAATTTAATGTAGAGAAATATGAAGGGATTAGAAGGACAAGAAAAGGAAAAATGTAGTGAGGGGTACAACTCTAAAGGGGTTGCAAGAGCAGAGGGAACTAGGGAATATAGGTATATTTTATCGATGGGTTGATACCAGATGATTAGTAGAGAATCCTATGCTGTACAAATAGGGTCATATGACACAAAATGTCATTTTAAAACATTGATTCTGTTTCAACTGGTATATCAGAAGAAGCTAAAGTAGGCCTTTTAGGCCTTCAAGCCTGCTTTGCCATTTAATAAGATTGTAGTTGACTTGATCACTCAACAGTCTTGCTAGTCCCTGATAACTTTCACACCCTTGCTTATTATGAATCCATCCACTTCTGCCCTAAAAATCTTCAAGGATTCTGCTCCCAGATTCTTTTACAGGAAGAGTTCCAAAGATTGTCAAACAATGTTCCCTTGAAGTTGGGCAGCAACATGCTACTTGGAGGTCCCATGCACGGAATGCCCGCTGATGCATGAGCTTCCACATTTGGAAGCTGCTGCCACGATTGGAGGTAATTGGGGAAATGTTGGTCATAACCATTTGTGAGATAAAAACATTTCTGCATTGCTGTCTTAAATGCAACCCCTGGTTTTTAAACAGTGATTCCTAATTCTAGATTTTCAAACAACATGAACCAAGTCCACATGCAGCTGTCAAGATCTCACGGGACTTGCACAGTTCAAACAGGTCACGTCTTACTCTTCTAAACTCCAGAGGTTACAAACTTAGCCTGTCCAACCTTTCTTCATAAGACAACCCACCCATAGTAGGTTTTAGCTTTGTAATATATTTCTGAACCGATTCCAATACATTTCCATCAATAAGGAGTATGCCAGAGATAGTCTTATAATGGCCTGTATAACTGAAGCATAATCTCTTACCTGAGTTTTCAAATGCTTTGCAACAAACAAACAATGGTCTGTAATCTTCCCTAATTACTTGATATACCTGCATTGCAACCTTCTGTGATTCATGTACAACAATACCTAGATCACACTTCATCTCCGAGATCAGCAACCTCTCACTGTTTGGATAACATTGCTTTTTTATTCTTCCTGGCCAAAATGGACAATTTCACATTTTCCCACATAATGTGCCCTTTTCCACATCTTTCCCCACTCACCTTGCCCTTGTAGCCTTTCACGTCTCATTACAACTTACTTGTCTACCTAGCTTTGTGCCTTTGGTGCCTTTATCCAAGTCATTTATAAAAATTGTAACAAATTGAGGCCCCAACACCAATTCCTGTCTTTCACCATTCTTTAAATATTGCCAACAAGAAAACGACCCACTTATACGTAATCTCTGTTTCCTGTTTGCCAGCCAATATTCTACTCATGTCAATAGGTTATCCCTGATACCATGAGCTATTATTTTCTACAATAACTCTTGATGTGGCTTTTTCTGACCACTCCTGACATGTGTCTGGGGTAGGTGGGTTGGGGGGTGGGGTAGGGGTGGGGGCCGGGGGGGGTGGGGTGGGGGGTGCGTGTGCAGGAACTGGGGCTCACTGCTTTAGCTACTCCTTTTCCAAAGATGATTGATTTAAGGTCCTGCATTGCTCCATTCCTAAAAAAAATGTCTTCTGACTGACTTCTGCAGCAGCATTTCTCGAACCAAGCCTTGTGGCCAAGAGACAGACAGAGGCCTCTCAGCTTTACAGATACTCTCACAGCCCTTTCTTTGGTAAAGGGGTTGCTTGGGTATTCCAAAGAGGTGAAACTGGGAGCTCTTGGAACCATGTAGTGCAAGTTGAGGCATTGTCCTATCCCCTTACTTAATTTGCCTCTTCTTTCCCCCAAACACTCCCCATCACTCTTGCCCATTCAAATATTGGGCAGAATGTTGTACTCCCAGAGGTGGTGAAGAAGGAGGTTGGAAGACATTCAATTCATTGAGGTTGTAGCATACCCATTCCCCACTTCCTTCCCTGCCTCTACAGGAAATAGGGTCAGGATGGAAATGTCCATGGTCTACCTTTTTGCACTGACCCCAATTTAGAACCCACTTAAGTGCCTACATAACCTGCTGCAGTTGCTGGGATTAACCTAGCTGAAAGTGAGCTTGCTGACAAGTGACCTTCCAAGTTACAAAACAATGTGCAGGCTGCTTGTCAGCTCAAGGGTTTCATGGTGGTGGTGGCACTGCTGATGGCCTTGATTGAAGGCACTCAGTAAGCCTAGATACCATACCTGCTGGGAGGCAGCCCACTGCTATTGCATCTAATCCCTCTGTACATCTTCCCCTCTCTAACCTCTACTGCCTATAACCACTCATCTCCCCACCTTGGAAAAACCCCTCTCCTACACCTCACACAGATTTCTTATCTTGCTCCTGAACTTTGGGCCCCAGGATTGCTCTTCCAGCATCAACTAGAGCTCCTCCTTTGAGCTGGAGCAAGCAGCTAGTCTGATTGGTTGACAGACCCTGTCAGGTAATATGCCTGACCCGGGGCCTAGTTCAAGAGCAAGACCTCCTGGTATCTTCAGAACTGCCTGACTGGCAGATGATATCATGGCTATTCCTTAGAACAGGTAGGAAGAATCTCTTGCTTTAACTTCAGCTGGCAGGATATAGCCAACTGATGAACCTGTCAGGTCTCTCTTTTGTCCATATCTCAGTTTGCCATTTTTCAGCTGCAGTGTAGTCAGCTCCTCTCACTTCTTCATCATTCCCTTGCCCTTTTTATATTTTCCTGTATTCACTCTGTGGCCCTTTGTCTCTGGTCTGCCTTCCCCTAACCTCTCACTCTTTCTCATTTCTAGCCATTGGTCTGAACCCCTTCTTCCTTACCATAGTTTGCTCTCTGCCTTTCCCATCAACCCTAAGTCTCTCTTCTTTCTATTTCACTCCAAGTTTCCAATTTGCTAGCCTCCTTCCTAGGAGTGAGTTTCTTTTTTAAATGCTACTCCTGTCCTAAAATGGATACATATTAGAATTAGCTTTAGGAATCAATGATCACAGCCAGGACTTTAGGCATTGAAAGTAATGGTCAGATATTTATTTGTACACTGCCCATGCTTTTCTGATGAGGTAGTTCCAATATGTGCTCCCATTGAGCAAAGGTCCATCCCTTTGTCTGCTTAAATGTCATCCTCTGTCTCTCTCTGGACTCCATCTCTGCCTATCGACTCACTCCTTTTATCCCCCTTCAATCCCATTTTCAGCACATATACCACATTTTCCTAACTGCTATCAATTCTGAAGAAGGTCTCATTGGACTCAAAACATTAATTCCTTTTTCTCTCTCCACTGATGCTGCCAGACCTGCTGAGTTTCTCCACCAATTTCTGTTTTAGTTATAAGCAAGGTTCCTGCAGCCTTGGGACTTTGCACTTCATGCAAATTTACTTTCCTCTTAAAAGTGGGTTGATGCTGAAAGGTGGTGTAGTGGTATTGTCACTGAACTAGATGTCAAGAGGCCTAGGCTAATGCTGAGGGTTCAAATCTGATTGTGGAATTTTGATAAAATCTGGAATTGAAAGCTGGTTTCAGGGATGGTGATCGTATCATCATTTGTCATAAGAACCCATTTGCTTCAGTGTTGTACTCTAGAGAAGGAACCTGCCACCCTAACTGCCCTTACACGTGACTCCACATCCACAACAATGTGGTTGACTCTTAACTGGCCTCTGAAATGGCCTAGCAAGCCATTTACTTTAAGAGCAATTAATAGTGGATGGCAAATACTGGCCTTCATAGTGATGCCTACACCTATGAGAGAATACCTTTTAAAAGGATTGGCCATTTTACACCCAATACATGAGTCGGATTTTTTTTAACCAGGTAACTCATATCAAAGCACCTCCCAGCAGCAAGAGTTCTGCAAATGTAGCATGACTAGTGGGACTTTTTTTTTGCCCCAGTCTAAAATTGTTGGTAGAATTGTGTAAACATTAATCCATGTAGGCCTGAACAGGCAATCCGAAGGACAGGCAATCCGAAGGCTAATCGAGTTTTGATAAGTCGAGTGAAAAATATTGGAATTTTGTGCTGCTGTGCAAGCAGCAGTGGCCCTCAGCTATCTGCTTAAAGTGGAAGGGAAAGTAACCGAACTAAGACAACAGGGAGAGGAGGGTGATCATGACATTAGAATGAGGGATATTGACAGGGAAGGGCAAAGGGTAGCTCAGAAGGATGGAATATGTGATCATTAGTAAATTGTACTTATTTTATGTACAGCCAGTAGGAATACTTCTTCATTTCCCAGTTCCACATTCAGATAAGTATTTTTTTATAGTATCTTGCTGTGGTCCACACAAACAATCAAATTAGGAGCAGGAGTTGTCCTTTTGGCTCCTTGCACCTGCAGGTAATATTCAGTACGATCATGACAGATCTAATTGAGGCTTCAATTCTACATTCCTACCTACCCTCTTTAAAAACCTCCAGCTGGTTGTCATACTAATGTTAAGGTAATTAAGGCTTCATATTTACATATGCAAAGGATATTCTGCCTGATTTAGGCATGGACACTGGGAATGTGTTTGTTGCCAAAATCAGTATGGCAAGTGGCACACTTCCATCACGTCGTGACGATATGCATTCTGCCCAGCGTATTATAAGCTTATTGCGTTCAATTAGCACCTCATAAACTGACAAATCTTTAAAGTAACACAGATGATGGTTTGATTTTAGATTAAATGTATTGCATCATCATTGCAATATCTATGTCTGCCAGTGGAAGGTTAAGAAATTTGTGGGCTCCAAGCCAGGAACATGTTTGAGTTCCTTCTGTGATTGCTTAGAATCTGACTGATACAAATGAGCATTAAAAAGCAGCCTTTAATCATATATTCCTAAACTTAGACATTAATGTAATGGCAATGCCCTAATCAAGAAAACGAATTAATCAGTTTCAAATGCTTTCAATATTTCTTTCTGCTTTGAAAACTCATTTATGGATAAAAGTAATAGCACATACAAGTGGAGGGAGCCTTTAGATTTGGCTGAAAAAGTACTAGTTGGCAAGGAACCAGAGAGTGGAGATGAAAAGTACACACATTCATTGATTCTGTTAATGATTCAACTTTGCAGAAGACATGAAGTTAAGATAGAGAGTAAGCAGGGATATAAAGAGATGAAGTAAGTGAATGAAAAAATGGGCAAATGGAATTCAATGTGCATGAGTATGAGGTTATTTACTTCGGGGGAAGAAAAATAAATCAGAATATCTCATGGTGAGAAACTACACAGTGGTGAACAAATTTGGGAGACCAAGCATACAAGTTCTTTAAATGTGGTAGAAGGTCCAAATTTCACCAAAAACGTCATTGACTCTCAATATGCTTAGATTACAAGTAGGGGAAGTAATGTTTTATTTGTATTATTGATCAGGCAGTATCAAAGTAGAGTGTTCAGTTATGTAACTATATGTCAGAAAACTATGAAGTGAGTGCAGTAGCGAAGGTTCACCAAAATGAGACAAGGGTGTAAAGGATTAAATTATAAAGACAGGTTGTATACACATTTGGCTTCTATTCCTTTGAATATAGGTGACTAATAATTGAGGTGTTTAAAATGTTAAAAGGTTGATATTGTTGATATGGAAAACCTACTTCCTCTGAGGGATCAAGGACAAATGAACATAACATTAAAAGTGGTAGTAGCCTATTCAGAAGCATTTCATTTACTGTGTAGTATAAATCTTGTGTTCTCCACATTCCAAATAGCTGTGGGCAATGGAGCAATCAAAGCTCTCAAGACCAAGGTAGATATGTTTTTGTAGGTGATATATGATGCAATAGGGAAAAAAAGGAAGACAAATGGAGTTCAAGAGCAACTTACCCAAGTTATAATTGAATGGTAGAATAGAGTTGAAAGTAGACTGGCAAGAAGCTGGAAGAACACAGCGAGCCAGGCAGTATCAGGAGGTGGAGAAGTCAACGTTTTGGGTGTAATCTTTCTTCGGTCCTGGCTTGCTGTGTTCTTCCAGCCTCCTGCTGGTCTATTTTGGATTCTGGCATCTGCAGTTTTTTTTTGTCTCTAACCAAGAGTAGAGCTGAAGGCTGCATGGTTGGCTTACATTACATGTGTTACAAAGATAAGCTGATTAGAATTATTCTGTCCCAAAATACTCCACTTAATCAGCATTTGTGAGAGGGGAAATGCCTTTTGAATATTGACTTATAAAATACAGACAAATAAAAAAATTGTCTTTTAAACAGATGTAACATAGAATATATGGCACAAAAATGCCCAACAAATCCATGCTGATACTTCAGCATTTTCAGGTGTTTTGTTATATTTGTTTGTTTTTATTTTTTGGGTTTGGATTTTTTCTGAAGTATCTTTTGCCTATTATCCTTCAGTTAATTTGGTTCTTGTATATTACTAAGTAGAACGCAGGGCTGGTATGTTTTTGGCATTACGGCTGCTTTGGACTTCTTGAACTGATCGGCACAATCTTGCCACATGGTACATGCTGCATGCTAAGGAAAGGGATGCAAAGAAACAGTCGATCAAATATAGATTGCAATTTTCTCATAAGGTTATAATAAGAAGGTTCAAGTAGTCAGCTCACCATCACCTTCTTCAGGGCAACCAATGATGGGCAATAAATGCTGGCAGCCAATGATGCCTGCACCCCAGAAGTGAATAAAGCAATCATCTTTCCTATTTTGTTGTGCTGCAAACAAATAAGATTAAAACTCATATAACACTGGTTTGGTCATTTTATGTGTTTTGTTTGTAAATTTACGGGACTTTATTTAAAAAAATTTGGTTGTCCATAAGAAATTATAAGTGTTCAAGAATTTGTTTTTAAATGTATTATGTTGAAGGGATTCCAGCATCACTAGCCAGTATCTGTTGCAAATTCTTAATTGCCCTTGAACTGAGTGGTCCCTCTCAAAGGACAGAGAGTGTGGTGCTGGAAAAGCACAGCAGATCAGGCAGCATCCGAGGAGCAGGAAAATTGACAATTCGGGTTTCATCAGGAATGAAATTTTGCCCGAAATGTCAATTTGCCTGCTCCTCAGATGCTGCCTGACCTGCTGTGCTTCTCTAGCACCACACTCTTGACTCTAATCTCCAGCATCTACAGTCCTCACTTTCGCCATCTCTAAGGGCAGTTAAGAGTCAACCACATTCCTGTGGATCTGGAGTCACATGTAGACTAGACCAATTAATGAGAGCAGAATTCCTTCCCTTAAGGGTGTTAGTGAATCAGATAGCATTTTATGACAATTGCTGATAGTTTCATGATCATCATTATTGAGACTATCTTTCAATTCCATATTGTTCATTGACTGAACTAAAATTTTACCGGCTAACATAATGGGATTTCATACAACGTCTACACCAACGTTTCTGGATTACTAACCTAGTGACATTACTACTACCAACACACCCATCATGCTTCCCCATCTCGTATGTTTCCTATCATTATCTGAAGAGATCAGAAATGTATGGAAACCATCCCCTCAGCATTTCCTAAACTTGTGGTTTATACATGTAGAGGGAGAAGTGGTATCCTCTGTTCATTTATATTGCTGTTTCATCACTGATTTATCGCTTCATGTTATCATGGCAGATAGTATACCTAGAATCATCAAACATGCCTGAAACTGGAACAAAATATTGTTTTAAGGGCTGCCTAAGGCCAAACAGGTTGCTAACATTGGATGGATTTCACATTTTTGACAGCAATCCACTCAAGGGATAGATTCATTTCTCCCAGAAATATTAGTGGACTCATTGGCGTATGGTGGATTGATATGGGAAGTCTCCCCTGTCAACTGCTAGAACTGGTTTTGAATATTTGGAACTCCACAGTTTCAAAAGCAATTTTTGGACTCTTGGACCAAAGATGCCCCCAATAAATTTCTGAACAATACAAGCATTAGCCAATTTTTTAACTTTCAATTTATATGTTGGCACAACAACGTGTTTGATGATAGTCTTGACTGAAGAAATATTTTTTCTGGCATCAGATATAGGAATCAAAGATTTTTCTTATAAAACTCTGTAGTTAATTTGAATGCAAGCATATTTTCTCCCCTCTTCCTTTTAGTTTGGCATTCGTACTCTGACTTTGAAATGAGATTATTTGCGTGTAGCACAGCACAGTTTTTCTGCATGAGCATTTCTTCAGTAACTTAAATTCTGTGCTCTTCATTCCTTCGTAGATGTATTCCAGATATATGCACTCTTTTCTGTTGCCTGGAATGCCAAAAGGTGGAGGCTTATTTTGACTTTGTCAGCATGTAGCAGTCAAGGACTCTCTTTAGATTTACATTGGATATCAGATCTTTGCAATAATCAGTTGACCAATATTTTCTGTCATGAAAGGAAATTACATTTTGCAAGCCTAGACGGTACATTCTGACAGCAAATCTATTGGATGCATAAATATATACTTTATATTATATTCTGTTCATAAATAACCAACAAAAAATAATAAGGCAGGCACACACAGTGCATAACAATCAGAAAAAAAACTGTCAAGCAGAACAAACTGTTATTTTTTTCTAATCCCTTAGAAAGTATCAGTAACACATAAGTCAAAGGAAATAAATGCTGTCATTTCAGGCCTCTAATCCTCCTTTCCTGTTGAATCAGGTTGTGCCTGATTTGTATTGATTTTATCTCTAATTCCTTTAATTTGTGTTTCAGAAATCATCAAGTGCAGGCAGTAATGAAAACGTTGGGTTCCTTTCAGTCAGTGCCAGTAGGTGGCCTAATATACAGCAGACATCAGATTATTTCATTAAATGGAACAGTTGATACACTCTTTTCCTCCCCAATAAAAAGTAATGCAAATTAGATTCTTGCTTTCCTACTCTGTATCTACGTATTTATTCATTAAATAACTAATGCACTTAGAAAAGTTGCGAGTTCTAAATTAATCGTACAATCTGTACATGGAAATAGGTCAAAACCTACGTTGGAAATGCAGTTAATGTTCAGTGGTGATTTTAGTGAACAGATAGGCAACTTAGGAGAACTTCAACTCTTCAAAATTTGGGCATGCAACAAACTATTGTTTTACTTTAATTACGATGCATTATTTGGTCACAAGGAGGATATAAAATGGGATAAACAGCAGGATAAAATCAAAGTATAAGCTCTGAAAGGCAAAAAAAGTTTTTTAAAATTGCATAAAATGTATAACACAGACCTAGCCAATCAGACCAAATGGTTGATGCCCATATTTGTGCTCCGCAATTGTTAATGTCCCTGCCCCATATTCCAGGTTTTTTTCCATTTTCTTTATATATGCATCAAGCCTCCCTTTAAATGCATCAATGTTAAATGCTTCAGCTACTCCATATAGATGAGTGCTTCCCATTCTTACAATGCTCCACCTGAAGAGATTGATCCCAAAATCTTTATTTGATCTATTAGTGGATAATCCTTATTTGATCCATGAGTTACCAGGCTTTATGTTTCCTTGCCCAGGCTCACCTACAGATAGCAATGTTTTCTCCACATTGATTCTATCATATCCCATCATCCCTCAAAAGACTTCCATCAGGTTTTCCCTTAGTCTTGGTAAAGTTTGAGGAATTTGTGACCACAGTTACCTCATATAGGAAGTCAACCATTTGTAAAGACTTTTCAGGTAGTTCATTAAGTTTGTGAAAATGCAGCAGTTTAGACATAATACCTTAAGAGACAAAAAAAAGCACATGATTTGTGACAATTGAGCAGGGGACAGCCAAGGACAGACTGCTGGCATGGAATGTGTTGATTTCATTAATGTTGTGAATGCAACATCCTGCTTTCTCTCTGAACTCATCTCTGGATCGTCCCTCAATATCTCCTGATTCATCATCTAACTAAAAGGAACAAGTTCCGAGCAAATACTGCCAGCTACAACAATGGCCTTCTGACCTTGAACACTTGCTGATCCATCCTATTTCTCGTGACTGCTAATTGACACTGTCAATCCCCCATTCAATTCCTTTTAGTCAATGCACATGAGACAACTTATAACATTCTCCACTTGCCCACCTTTATCTGAAGGTTTGTTTTCATTCTTTTTGGATAGTCTTTTGTTTCCTTGTTTTTGCCTTGTATATTAGAAATCTTTTATGTTTGGGGAAAGCTAGTAACTATTACGACAGCCATTACCAGAGCTCATGCTACACAGGAAGTACTGGGAAAAAATATTTTGAATGAGAACCCCAATTTTTCACAGTCTTCTCTTTCACAGAGTAAAGACCTTGCTCAATTTTCCCTAATAGCTAGGTTCTCCAGTTCCCAGTCTCCCTTTTTTACACCCATACAGTATTTCAATTGCCTTATTTATAGCATGAAAGCCAGATCTCAATCAGCGTTCCAAAGTATGGTCTCACCAAGGTGCTAAGTTGCAAAATGATAGAATACAGCCCTGTAGGTGCTGATGCTGTGTCCTATTTTTATGGCAATCAGGTTGTGAGTGGCTAAGGTTGTGACTTTTGCCCCATTAGAGAATGTCCTGTTCCCACAATCAAGGTCAGCAACTGCCCAGAACCAGCAAAGCAGCATCAACAGGAGTAAGGCCAAGGGAAATAGCCATCTGATATTTGCTCTGCACTGGCAAAATAACAATAAAGGTGAGTAAATGATAGATGTTGTATTGTACTACCATTCCCCATGATCTATGCACTCTACACCTACCGGGGATTGCTTGTGGGTGGGGGTTTGAATTAAAGTGGTTGAAATTGAACCAATGCCATAGCAACTCTACAAGTATACTTCTCTGTAACTTTAATAGCATTGACAAACATAAGAGAACATTCAATACATTATTTCTAATCGCCCTGTTCAGACACGTTGTGATACAAACTCAGGCAGGTACGACTTGAAACTAAAATTTCTAGCCCGGAATTAGGAGCACTAACATTGCACAACACTGTGTTCAAATTGCCGTTGATCATATGGCTTGCTAATGAAAGTAACAATGAAGAAAGATGCCTCTGTTCCATAACTGGGCTGACATTTTTTTTTCTTCAACATTATAAACAACAGTAGAAGTGGCTTTGCAGTGAAAGCGGAAGAGTTAGAATTATTGCTCACTTCTGTTTGAATAGCTCATTTTATTAAAAAAACAGTTTTTTTTAACATGAAATTCAATAATGGCTCAATAACACAAATCATCACCAGGGTTGATAATAGTTCTCAATTAATCAACTTAGGATTCAATAACCTGCAAGTTTCAGCAGGAAGACATAAGGAAGGAATCTTGCAATTCTGGTTTATAAAGAAAGATTTGAGTAGAAGACAACGACGCAGTATTGCCATCAAACTAAGTGTGGTGATGTTACTGCTTTAACAAGGTTATTAGATTAGATTAGATTAGATTACTTACAGTGTGGAAACAGGCCCTTCGGCCCAACAAGTCCACACCGCCCCGCCGAAGCGCAACCCACCCATACACCTACATCTACCCCTTACCTAACACTACGGGCAATTTAGCATGGCCAATTCACCTGACCTGCACATCTTTGGACTGTGGGAGGAAACCGGAGCACCCGGAGGAAACCCACGCAGACACGGGGAGAATGTGCAAACTCCACACAGTCAGTCGCCTGAGGCGGGAATTGAACCCGGGTCTCTAGCGCTGTGAGGCAGCAGTGCTAACCACAGTGCCACCGTGCCGCCCACCGTTATGTGCCCTTGGCGTTTTTTTCAGAGAGGTTGTAAAAGATACAGACTTCAAAAAGTTTAAGTTTGAAGGGTTTCAGGACCAATTTGATTATGACTAACAGGCAATGGGCTTTTAAGTTAAAACAAAAGCACTCGTACAATGAAAGGCACTGGCCAGTTCTCCCAGCTCAGCTTTTCTCTGGTTTGGTTTGGTCTGGCTATTCACTGAAAGCAGTCAAGCAGTTTTGAAGTTGCTGGAGCCAATGAAACAGGTCCAGGTTGGTCTTCTCTCTCTCTCTGACTTCTCTCCTGTGAGACCCTCTGTTTGATTTTACCTTTTGTGCCAAGGGGTTTTTATGGGGATTGTTGCAAGTATTTGGAACAGCACCATTAAGTAGGGTTTCCAGATTGGTTAAGTTATTCAGTTTTCTGTTCTCTTTTGTTTGTGTTTCGCTCAGTAATCTTGTAAATAAATTCTGTTCCATTTGAAACTATGTGGTTCGACTAACTGCATCCTCCTGGAATAACCTGGAAGAGGGGGTGGCACAGTGGCTCAGTGGTTAGCACTGCTACCTCACAGCGCCAGGGACCCGGGTTCGATTGCTGCCTTGGGTGACTGTCTTTGTGGAGTTTGCACATTCTCCCCGTGTCTGTGTGGGTTTCCTCTGGGTCCTCCTGTCTCCTCCCACAGTCCAAAGATGTGCAGGTCAGGTGAATTGGCCATGCTGAGTTGCCCATAGTGTTAGGTGCATTAGTAAATGTAGGGGATTGGGTCTGGGGTAGATTACTATTTAGAGGCTCAGTGTGGACTTGTTGGGCCGAAGGGCCTGTTTCCACACTGTAGGGAATCTAATCTGCATTATCCTTACTTAAGACACCTAGCAAAGTTAGAATCTAGGCAACTTTCTTGACATGTTTTGAGGGGTCTCTCCTGGCCCATAACAGACTGGGAGCTCTTTGCAGGATTTGTTCTATAGTTAAAAATTGGGTTTAGGGTTGTTGGACTCAAAGGCAGTGAGTTGTAGGTGTTAGTGTCTTTTCTTCTGGGTGTTGAATTTAGTTGATTTAAACAGTATGTGGGATAACAATGGCTCTTTCAGTCACCAAGAGTTTTCTGGGGCTGGAAGAAGTGACCTTGGGGTTTTTTCAAAAGGCGATTAATGCCAGGTTGCTGGAATTAACAGGATTAGTGGTGCTGGAAGAGCACAGCAGTTCAGGCAGCATCCAACGAGCAGCAAAATCAACGTTTCGGGCAAAAGCCCTTCATCAGGAACGTTGATTTCGCTGCTCGTTGGATGCTGCCTGAACTGCTGTGCTCTTCCAGCACCACTAATCCAGAATCTGGTTTCCAGCATCTGCAGTCATTGTTTTTACCTTGCTGGAATTAACAGGCAAGTTGGAGCTGGAGCTGCCTCCTTCCATGAGGAAAGGAGAGATAATTACAACAATAGCTCAGTATTTACATTTGCTAGAAACACCATCAGAATCTTTAGAGATGGCTGAAGCAGCTTGAGTTAGGAGCAAAAGACAAGAAATAATGCATAAAAGCGGAGGAAAGAGAAAAAGAAAGAATTGCTTTAGCAGACCAGAAAGACAGAATGAGAGAGAGAAGAGAGAGAAAGGAAGGGAGAGGAAAGGAAGAAAGGGAGGGAGTTTGAACTTCAGAAATTGGTACTTAGACGGGAAAGTCAGCTTAAAAGGAGGGAGATGAAGGCTGAAGGTAAGCTGAGTGAGGAAGAGAGTGAGGATGAACAAACCCAGAGTAGCCAAAGGCCTGGTGAGAAACTGTTTAAATATATTCAAGCATTGCCTAAATTTGATGCAAAGGATGTGGAAGCCTTTTTCATCTCAATTGAAAGGTAGCTAAACAAATGCAGTGGCCAGTGACTATGTGGTTTTGTTGATCCAAACAAAACTTGTAGGTAGAGCTCGTGAGGTATTCGCATCACTATCAGAGGAGGTATGTAGGGAGTATGAGGTAAAAACGTCATCTTAAGTGCATATGAGTTTGTGCCAGAAGCCTACAGATAATGTTTCAGGAATGTAAGGAGGAACCCTGGTCAAACCTACATGAGCTTGAAAGGAACAAACAAAGTAATTTTGATAGGTGGATAAGGGCATTAAGATAGAGCAAATCTATGATGCTCTTAGAGAGACAATTATTTTGAAGGAGTTCAAAAAGTCACTTCTTGCGATATTGAGAACTCATGTGGAAGAGCAGAGTTAAAATGGCACAATTAGCAGCTGAAATGGCTGATAATTATGAGTTGGTTCATAAATAAAAGTTTGACTTCCAAAATCAATTTCAATCCATGAGGGATAGAAATTGCGGAAAAGAGAAATTCTCACATGGAAAGGGAAAGGTAGATATCGGTGAAGATCATAAGGATTATGTACCACAGTGTAAAAAGGAAACCCTTGAAGGGGAAAGAGAAGTTAAAAAGCTCCAATGTTTTCATGCAATAAAGTAGGCCACATGAAGTCACAGTGTTGGTGGGTTAGGAAAAGCACTGGGAAGCAAGATGTAGGAAAACAGGATAAGCCAGCAAATTTTGTTGGAGTGGTAACGAAAAGTACAGTGGAGGCTAGAAAACTGCACCAGAATGTACAAGCTGGTTGGAGGTTGGTTAAGGAGGAAGTGCCAGATCTTCTTAAACCATATACCTATGAAGGTAAAGTTTAGTCATTTAGGCCAGGAGCAGCTGTAAAGAGGTTACAATATTAAGAGGTACAGGATCTGTGATGTTGAAAGATGAGGAGATATGTACCTCTGAAGGACTATTGCCAGAAAAAGTACTAGTAATGGGAATTCACGGTGATACAAGAAGAGCTCAATTATGTAAAGTGAGGTTAGAGTGTCCAGTGAAGAGTGGGGAAGTCGTGGTAGGAGTACTGGATAAACTCTCAGCCCCAGGAATACCGTTTGTCCTTGCTAATGATATAGCTGGTTCACAGATAGGAGTGCTGCCTACTGTGGTTGAAAAGCCAGTGGAAACTCAAGCAACTGAACTATTGCAGGACACATATCCTGGGATGTTTTCCTGATTGTGTGGTAATGAGGTCACAAAGTCATTCGTTGAAACACAAGAGATCAAAGAGTACAGATAAGAAAGTTGAAGTGGAATTAGCAGAGACCCTGCTTGGTCAGATGGTGGAGACAAATCAAAAGCAGATAGATGACATAGCAGACATCTTTAGTTCAGAGAAATTAACTGAGTTAGAGAAGAAAGATGAAAATTTAAAGCAATTATATCAAAGACATACAAGAAAAAAGAATCAGAATGTATTCCTGAATGTTATTAGCTTAGAAATGATCTCTTAATGAGGAAACAGACACCATCACATTTTCAATCAGATGAAAAATTGGCAGAACTTCATCACGTCAGGCTCACTGTGCTTAATTGACACTAAATTTCTGAGCTAGTGAGGGCAGGAATAGGAGGATAGAGCAGATGAATGCATGGCTGAGGAACTGGTGTATGAGAGAAGGATCCACATATTTGGATCTTTGGAATCTCTTTTGGGGTAGAAGTGACCTACACAAAAAGGACAAATTGCACCTAAATTTGAAGAGGACTAATATACTGGCAGGGAAATTTGCTAGAGCTGCTCGGGAGGATTTAAACTAGTAAAGTGGAGGGGTGGGACCGAGGGAGATAGTGAGGAAAAGATCAATCTGAGACTGGTACAGTTGAGAACAAAAGCGAGTCAAACAGTCAGGGCAGGCAGGGACAAGGTAGGACTAATAAATTAAACTGCATTTATTTCAATGCAAAGGGCCTAACAGGGAAGGCAGATGAACTCAGGGCATGGTTAGGAACATGGGACTGGGATATCATAGCAATTACAGAAACATGGCTCAGAGTTGGGCATGACTGGCAGCTTAATGTTCGAGGATACAAATGCTACAGGAAGGATAGAAAGGGAGAAAAGAGAGGAGGGGGAGTGGCATTTTTGATAAGGATTAGCATTACAGCTGTGTTGAGGGGGGATATTTCCAGAAATACATCCAGAGAAGTTATTTGGGTGGAACAGAGAAATAAGAAAGGGATGATAACCTTATTGGGATTGTATTATTGACCTCCTAATAATCAGAGGGAAATTGAGAAACAAACTTGTAAGGAGATCTCAGCTATCTGTAAGAATAATAGGGTAGTTATGGTAGGGGATTTTAACTTTCCAAACATAGACTGGGGCTGCTATAGTGTTAAGGGTTTAGATGGAGAGGAATTTGTTAAATGTGTACAAGACAATTTTCTGATTCAGTATGTGGATGTACCTACTACAGAAGGTGAAAAACCTGACCTACTCTTGGGAAATAAGGCAGGTCAGGTGACTGAGGTGTCAGTGAGGGAGCACTTTGGGGCCAGCGACCATAATTCTATTAGATTTAAAATAGTGATGGAAAAGGATAGACCAGATCTAAAGATTAAAGTTCGAAATTGGAGAAAGGCCAATTTTGACGGTATTAGGCAAGAACTTTCAAAAGCTGATTGGAGGCAGATGTTCGCAGGTAAAGGAACATATGGAAAATGAGAAGCCATCAGAAATGAGATAACAAGAATCCAGAGGAAGTATATTCCTGTCAGGGTGAAAGGAAAGGCTGGTAGGTCTAGGGAATGCTGGATGATGAAAGAAATTGAGGGTTTGGTTAAGAAAAAGGAGGAATTTGTAAGGTATAGACAGGATAGATCAATTGAATCCTAAGAAGAGTGTAAAGGAAGTAGGAGTATACTTAAGAGGGAAATCAGGAGGGAAAAAAGGGGACATGTGATAGCTTTGGCAGATAGAATTAAGGAGAATCCAAAGGGGTTTTACAAATATATTAAGGACAAAAGGGTAACTAGGGAGAGAATAGGGCCCCTCAAATATCAGCAAGGTGGCCTTTGCGTGGAGCTGCAGAAAATGGGGGAGATACTAAATGAGTTTTTTGCATCAGTGGAAAAGGATATGAAAGATATAGACTGTTGGGAAATAAATCGATGGTGACATCTTGCAAAATGTCCATATAACAGAGGAGGAAGTGGTGGATGTCTTGAAACGAGTAAAGGTGGATGAATCCCCAGGACCTGATCAGGTGTACCAGAGAACTCTGTGGGAAGCTAGAGAAGTGATTGCTGGGCCTCTTGCTGAGATATTTGTATCATCGATAGTCACAGGTGAGGTGCCGGAAGACTGGAGGTTGGCTAATGTGCTGCCACTGTTTAAGAAGGGTGGTAAGGACAAGCCAGGGAACTACAGACCAGTGAGCCTGACGTCAGTGGTGGGCTAGTTGTTGGAGGGAATCCTGAGGGACAGGATGTACATGTGTTTGGAAAGGCAAGAACTGATATGGGATAGTCGACATGGCTTAGTGCATAGAAAATCATGTCTCACAAACTTGATTATGTTTTTTGAAGAAGTAACAAAAAGGTAGATGTGATCCATATGGACTTCAGTAAGGCTTTCGACAAGGTTCTCCATGGGAGACCGATTAGCAAGGTTAGATCTCATGGAATACAGGGAGAACTAGCCATTTAGATACAGAACTAGCTCAAAGGTAGAAGACAGAGGGTGATGGTGGAGGGTTGTTTTTCAGACTGGGGGCCTGTGACCAGTGGAGTGCCACATGGATCGGTGCTGGGTCCATTACTTTTTGTCATTTACAAAAATGATTTGGATGCGAGCATAAGAGGTACAGTTAGTAAGTTTGCAGGTGACATCAAAATTGGAGGTGTAGTGGACAGCGAAGAGGGTTACCTCAGATTACAACAGGATCTTGACCAGATGGGCCAATGGGTAGAGGAGTGGCAGATGGAGTTTAATTTGGATAAATGCGAGGTGCTGCATTTCAGGAAAGCAAATCTTAGCAGGACTTATACACTTAATGGTAAGGTCCTCGGGAGTGTTGCTGAACGAAGAGACCTTGGAGTGCAGGTTCATAGCTCCTTGAAAGTGGAGTCACAGGTAGATAGGATAGTGAAGAAGGCATTTGGTATGCTTTCCTTTATTGGTCAGAAATTTGAGTACAGGAGTCGGGAGGTCATGTTGCGGCTGTACCGGACATTGGTTAGGCCACTGTTGGAATATTGCATGCAATTCTGGTCTCCTTCCTATCGGAAAGATGTTGTGAAACTTGAAAGGGTTCAGAAAAGATTTACCAAGGATATTACCAGGGTTGGATGATTTGAGCTATAAAGAGAGGCTGAACAGGCTGAGGGTGCTTTCCCCAGAGTGTCAGAGGCTGAGGGGTGACCTTATAGAGGTTTACAAAATTATGAGGGGCATGGATAGGGTAAATAGGCAAAGTCTTTTCCCTGGGGTCAGTGAGTCCAGAACTAGAGGGAATAGGTTTACAGTGAGAGGGGAAAAATATAAAAGAGACCTACAGGGCAATGTTTTCACATAGACTGTGGTACGTTATGGAATGAACTGCTGGAGGAAGTGGTGGAGTCTGGTACATTTGCAAGATTTAAGAGGCATTTGGATGGATATATGAATAGGAAGGGTTTAGAGGGATATGGGCCAGGTGCTGGCAGGTGGGACTAGATTGGGTTGGGATATCTGTTGAGCATGGACAGGTTGGACCGAAGGGTCTGTTTCTATGCTGTATACCTCTATGACTCTCTGACTGTAAGTCGCATTGCCAGTGGGTTATAGAAAGGAGGTGCTGTGAGTGACATGTGAGCGACCACTAGGGCGTCATTTAAGAGTGAGAAAAACACAAGCTAAAATACAGCAACATTTTTACCGACTCGGACTGCACAAGGATGTAGTTGAATTTTGCTAGACATGTCATATATGTCAGGTAATTGGAAAACCACAGGCAGCAATAAAACCCGCATCTTTAATATCTATTCTTGCATTTAGGAACCTTTTACAAGGGTCTTAATTGATTGTATCGGACCCCTACTTAAAACAGAAAGCGGAAATCAGAATTTGTTAACAATAATGGATGGGTCCACCAGATCTCCAGAGGTGATCTCCATTACGCAGTATCACAGCTAAAAGAATTGTAGAGGAATTACTCAAATTTTTCGCTAGGTATGGACTACCCACAGAAATACAATTAGATCAAGGGTCAAACTTTATATAAAGATTATTCAAGGAAATTATGGACAACTTAGGAATAAAATAATTCAAATCTACCACATATCATCTGGAGTCACAGGTAGTGCTAGGAAGGTGATGTCAGACATTACAGACCATGTTGAGTGCTTATAGTCAGGACTATCCAGATGTTTGGGATAAGGGAATTCCGTTTGTGCTTTTTGTGATCAGAGATGCACCAAATGAATCGAACAAGTTCAGTCCATTTGAATTGGTTTTTGGTCATTAAGTGAGAGGACCGCTAAAGTTCATTAAGGAGAAATTGCTAAGTCAGTATTCAGAGACCACATATTTGTACAATGTATCAAATTTTAGGGAATGGTTCAATAGAGTGGTGAGTTAGCTAGACAGCATTTGGATGTATTTGGAACAGCATCATTAAGTTGAGATGATTGTTGGATGATCTGTTGGGTTTTTGGATAGATTGTTAGTATTCTGTTCTTTTTTGTTTGTGTTTCATTCAATAACCTTGTAAATAAATTCTGTTTTGTTTAAAACAATGTGGTTTGACCAACTGCATCCCTCCTGGAATATCCACATTACACCTGCTTAAAAGAACTAGCAAAGTTAGGGTCTGGGCTACTTTCTTGAAATGTTTTCAGGAGTTTGGCCTGGTCCATAACACCGAGGGAAAGAAAATATTTAATGTGTGTAATGAGTCATAAAATATTATTGTGTGTTAACTGTGGCTCAGTCAATAATACAATTGCCTCTGAATTATAATGTTAAGGGTTCAAGTCCCACTCTCCAGGACTTGGACACAAATATCCAGACTGACATATGGAGCTGCCAATCAAGCTGTAAAAGGCAAGCACCCTGCTGTGATAATGGGTGGTTGTGAAATCAGTCAAGCAACAATAATCTAGTTTTGGCAACAAAGAGCTTCTTGGACATGCCGAGAAATCCAGACCTGAACATCAAATTCTTAGTAGGTGGGGGAGGGGTTAGGTTCTTAGAGTTCAATCAAATTTTAAGATTTATAGAGGTGAATCATTCAAATCATTAAGTGTCTATGGGTAATTAGGGACAAATCAAGCATTCCAACTTTTCCCTTTCTGCAGTACTCCACAGGTAAGCATTATTGTACTCCATTGTACTAACACCAGTTAGACTTCATGTCTTAAACTAGTCTGACAGAAAGAGGTCTCCACTGCCAATCACCTAGCTGCAGCTGAAAACTCTTTGCAACATCACCCCCCATTATCAAGCTTTCTTTCCTTAAAAATACTTTAGGGTAGAAACTACTGCAAGTATTGGCAGAAAGCGAGTGTTCAACGTGATCTGATGATATTTGTTCTCTATTTTAAGAGTTAATAATCTAATGCAAGTAACAGAATGGTCAGAGTAATGTAATTTGAAATGCATTTATCTGCTGGTCTTGTCATTAGGAAATTTCAACACTGATGAATTAAGGAGCCAATTTGCCAACATAATTTTAGTACTTTCGGAAAAGAAAATTTAAAAGTTGACAATCGTGAATGGCATATGCTGGAATGGGGAAAAAAAGAATACTTGACAACCATTTCTTCTTGATTTTGGAAAAATCATTATGAAAAGTTTAGCCTCACCTAAAAATAAATTGCTCTTAATTCGTAGCATATTTTGTGAGTGATGACTAAGGAATCATTTGTATTAGCCAGTTTCCTGTTTAAACTCAAATGTTTTATTTTAAAACTTTAAAAATAATCACGTGTCCTGCTGGAAAGAATAGCCCATATATTTTCTAAATTGAAGAGATTATTATCCAATTTCATTTTGTAAATTTGCCACACCGTAGAATCAGTCACGCAGACTACATATATATATATATATATATATACAGTATTCTGTGTGACTGATTCTATGGTGTGGCAAATATATATATCTATATATACAGAAATACATTTAAAAGTCCAAACATTTGCATCCACAATACTTTCATGATTTATGATCCTGGGATCTGAAATGCATTGCTGACCTTCCATATAACTTTTACCCTCGGCAAATTGATCCCAATTCATCTCTCTAGCCTGTACATGTGAAAAAATGGGACAGCATTGAAGTGATTCCATTTTTAGTTGCAGTGCAAGGGGAATGATGAACAACTTTGTATACGTCGTAAACGTTGGTAGGGTGGTAAATAGTAGGAGGATAGTCATATACCAGAGGAGGATATCAACGGACTGGTCAACTGGGCAGAGCAGTGGCCTGAAACAGGGACACCAGCAACCAGAAGCCCAAAGCAAAGTGGGGGCAGTGACCCCAGTGTGCAGCAGGGGTGGTGGCCCAATGCAGTGCATAGAAGCAGCCAGCAATCAGATCATGTGGAGGACCTCTGCAGTGGTCTGCTGTGGAGAGCCCTTGGAGAGAGATTAGGATGTTTGTCTTTTTACCTTTTTGTTTTTTCTGACCTATAGAGATAATGTGTAACACTGTAAAGCAATTTTGTTTCTTCATTTCTCTATTCTGTAACTATGGATTGTATGTAGGTCCTCTGTACCTCAGCTGCGTGTTGTTGACACTATTACACTGTCACTAACCTGTAACAGAGGAAGCTCTACCTAGGTACTTTTGTTCCTAAGGTGGCACTGAAAGTGGTGACTTATCATCATTTCACTGTACTCTTTTGAGTACATAGATTCATAAAGATGGAAACAGACCCTTCGGTCCAACCCGTCCATGCTGACCAGATATCCTAACCCAATCTAGTCCCACCTGCCTGCACCCAGCCCATATTCCTCCAAACCCTTCCTATTCATATACCCATCCAAAGGCCTCTTAAATGTTGCAATTGTGCCAGCCTCCACCACTTCCTCTGGCAGCTCATTCCATGCACGTACCACCCTCTGTGTGAAAAAGCTGCCCCTTAGGTTTCTTTTATATCTTTCCCCTCACACCCTAAACCTATGCCCTCTAGTTCTGGACTCCCCGACTGAGGGAAAAGACTTTGCCTATTACCCTATCTATGCCCCTCATAATTTTGTAAACCTCTAAAAGGTCACCCCTCAGCCTCCGATGCACCAGGGAAAACAGCCCCAGCCTGTTCAGCCTCTCCCTATAGCTCAATAACAATAATGATCGTGCATTCATTCATTGTAATTCATCCAGGAAAAGAGTGAGGCAATGCACTTGTAGAAGGCTAACAAAGCAAGGGGTTACACAATAAATACTGAGATTACAGAAAATACTGATGATTAGAGATTTGGTGGGCATATTCACAGATCCCTGAAGATAGATAAGATAGTTAAAAAGGCATTTTGGACATTTGGCTTTGTAGCCAAGGCATAGAATATTAAGAGAAAGTTGGTTATGTTGTAACTGTGTAAAATACCATTTAGATGACAACATCTAAATAGTACTTAGATAATCACTTACATTATCATAACTTCCAGGGTTATGGGCCAAAAGTTAGAAAATGGGACTAATGTAGACTTTGTTGACTGACATGAACACTGTGGGCTGAATGGCTTCTTTCTGTGCTGTGAGTGCCTATGGGTCAGAGTCGAAATGCAGCTAAATGACTGCAGATCAGCCATTCTTCTAATACATGGCCAGGAGACTGAGGGACCAATGCACCCACCTAATTCAGCCCCTTTATGCCTAAAACTGATTTAATTTTACCAAGTTAAAAATCACACAACACCAGCTTATAGTCCAACAGGTTTAATTGGAAGCACTAGCTTTCGTAGCGCTGCTCCAAACCACCTGATGAAGGAGCGGCGCTCCGAAAGCTAGTGCTTCCGATTAAACCTGTTGGACTGTAACCTGGCGTTGTGTGATTTTTAACATTGTACTCCCCAGTCCAACATCGGCATCTCCAAATCATTAACTTTACCAAGTTGCAATGTCGTCATGCACCAGTAAGTGGCATGTGATGAAGTTAAAATCATTAGTGGTATGATACAAATGTGACTACTGCACTCCAAAAACATTAAGCATAGTTCCCACTTATAAATCTGTAATTTACAGTCAGAAAGTTTTGTCGAACTGATCCTCATAATTTAAGTACACTATAATTATCATGGACTAACTAATGGGGCCCCTTTGGAGAACCCAGGCTTGTGCATTGAGTGTCATCGAAAACATTGGAATTCTGAATGAAATGTTGGGATTGAGCCCTGATTAGCTTTGTTGTGATTCCAACTCTGGCTTAAAACTATAATAAATAGTGTGCTCAGCATTTTGCATTTGCCCAAGTAAGGAAAGTACAGTGCTGAAGGTGAAACATTGCCAGCACTTGTTTCCAGTGATGGACGCACTAGAGATAGTCTGCAAGCTAAGAAAAAAATCTCTGACTTGGGCTGGACAATAGTCTTTGTTCTCAAGCTAAGAGAACAAACAATAAAGAGCGCAATCTTGGCTCAGACGGCAGGACTCTTCCTTTCTCCACCAGGAAGTTGTGGACACAAGCCTCACACCTAAGCCTGCAGTTTAAAATTTCAGTCCATTGCATTGTGGGGGAAAATTGCATGATTGGACACACTAGCCTTAGAATGAGATCTGAAGTTGTCTCTGTGATATTAGTTGTTAAAAATCTGCATTTCTGTGCAAACCAGGATTAACCATAAAACATAACTGGTGCAATATTTCCATTCATCATTTGGCTGGTGGGATGACAGTATTACTGACTGCATGCTGAAGAACTGTAGGGTTCTATAATGGGCACATGATCCACTCTGTGGTGAATACAGAACTTACTTCCATCAACTGCTCATTGCTGTCCGTGGAAGTTAAAAATTCAGAAACTTGGCTCTGTGTGGCATTGATATGATTATGTCTACTATTATTGTTATCTATTATTTGAAAAATATAATCAGACAGTGAAGCAGAAAGTGCACCTGCGTGAGTTTGTCATGAATAAAAGCAAAATACTGGAGAGGCTGGAAATCTGAAACAAACACAGAGAAAGCTGGAGAAACTCAGCAGGTCTGTAACAGATCTGGAAGAAGAAAGGTATTCTGCAGAAGAGGTTATTATTCCCTGATAACCTTTCATACTCAAAACATTAAGTCTATACCTCTCACTATCGATGCTGCTATAGTTTCTCCAACATCTTCTGCTTGTGTTTGAGTTTACCTTTAACAAACAATATCATGAATCAGAATTCTATAGTAGGAAAAAATGGTCATTCAGGCCTGTGCCCGCTCTGCCAAAAAGCTAACCAATTAGTCCCATTCCCCCGCATTATCTCTCTAACTCTTTGTTTCTTTTTTGTGTATGTATCCAATTCACATTTGAAAGTTATCGTGGAATCTATTTTGCCACACTTTCATCCTGGGCATTGTGATCATAATTTTTTTTAAGCAATTACTTTAAATGATTCTCATTATGCTACTTATCAGCAGAAAAGGTTACTCCCTATATGTTTGCCTACTATTTAGGCCCCGGGGGAAGTGGGTAATTTCCCTGCCTCTGTGACAAGAACTGTGGAAACAGCTCTCAATGCAGGAACTGAAGGCAGAGCAACATACATTCATAACATAGTCAAACAGTTGGTGTATCAGAATACAAATCCTTTCCAACATGTAGTAAGAGGTAAGAACTGCAGTAATTCCTGGTCAGTCATGTGAAGGGGAGAAAAAGAATTGGAGCTTTCACCATCATATCCATAGTTCCAGATTACAAAATGGATGTGAAAATACATGTTGCTATAGCAACATGAACTAGCAACGTGGACTCCCTGAGTGAACTGTAACACACCATCACCGCTTTATCAATATCTTTTGTTAAACATTGATCCCTTGCTTCCAGATGTACATGGAACCAAATGTCAATTCCAAATCTTCACACATATAAACTTTATCCGATTATAGTTTCATGCACAATCTAATCAGAACAATTAAGTACAACTTCTTGATTTGAATTTAAAATACAGTCAGTTTTCCTGTGACACAATGGCAGTTACTTTATTAGCACAGTCTCAGTATGAGAGGATAATCATTTAGGACTGATATGGAGTGAAAGAAATGCTTTGAAGTGGGTGTGGACATTTAAGCAATGAACAGGAGTAAGCCATTTCAGGCTGTTGGAACTAGAAATACCCACTCCCTGATAACCTTTTATACTCTTCTTCTTCAAGAATCTATCCGCCTTTGCCTTCAAAAAAAATTCAAAGACCCTGCTCCAAGGTGAGTTCCAAATATTCAAACCCTCTCATAGAAATAATTTCATCTCATCTCTGAATCAAAAGTTCAGAACAGTCGGGAAAATGTTGTTGATGATCAAGGTTAGTTACAATGGTATTGTTTGGTGGAGCAGGCTCAAATGAACTATAGGGTCTATTTGTGGTCCTAATCCTTGTATCCTTGTAGAACATGTTTTAGTTTGACCTGTTTTATTACTCCAATAAGTTTGATTCTGTGGTAGCTTTTATTTGATAGCACATGATATAGATTCACGTCAGAAAACATAGCCTAATATGAAGGACAACTTATGTTACTAGTAGTGTCATCTTCCAGATGAAGATTGTAACTGATATACAATAATTAAATGTGCTACAGTACTTGAAGGAGAAACAAGTGAATTTTTCCAGGTATTTAGCCAACCAGCTCCACTAAAACAGATTTACTGATCATTTGTCTCATTTCAGTGTAGGAGACTTTGAGGTGTGCAAAGTGCCAAAACATTTGCCTACAAACAAAGCTTCCGTACTTTTCCTTCTGTACCTTTTTCCTTCTTTCCTTCGTTCCTTCCTTCTTTCCTTCCTTCCTTCTTTCCCTCTCTCTTTCTTTCCTTCTCTCTTTTATCTTTCTCTCTTTCTTTCTTTCTCTCTTAGTTAATTTAGGAAAGTACTGAGAAACAATTAAAAAACAAAGAGAATGCTAGCTGTGGGGGAGACTGGCTAAAGAACATTCTCGGTTAATGATTTTCTTAGTTTAAGACTGCTCCACAGTGAGCTGTTGGACTCTTATTAGGAAAACCAAATTGGAGAATTGAAAGAAACATTAGTAGCTATTTTCAGGCACAGTATGTGGCACCTCTTCGTCCGATGATTTACTGACAGAAAGCTTGATTAAACGAATAGGATTCAAAGAGTGTCTTTAAGGAGGATTAAGAGGCAGATAGAGGAAAAGATTTTTAAAATGAATTCCTGAATTCAGATGGAGTGGTTTATGTAGAAAATTTCAGAGTTTAGAGATCAGGAGCCAAGTTAGGTCAGTGATCAAACAGTTCTTGATGTAAATTAAGGTATGGGCAGCAGAGGTTTAAATGAGCTTGGATTTGATGATCAATTTGAACTCTCCTAATAAGGAGGTGGCACGGTGGTACAGTGGTTAGCACTGCTGCCTCACAGCACCAGAGACCTGGGTTCAATTCCCAACTCACTACTGGATTAGTGGTGCTGGAAGAGCACAGCAGTTCAGGCAGCATCCAACGAGCAGCGAAATCGACGTTTCGGGCAAAAGCCCTTCATCAGGAATAAAGGCAGTGAACCTGAAGCGTGGAGAGATCGGCTTTTGCCCGAAACGCCGATTTCGCTGCTCGTTGGATGCTGCCTGAACTGCTGCGCTCTTCCAGCACCACTAATCCAGTATTGGTTTTCAGCATCTGCAGTCATTGTTTTTACCTCTTCAATTCCCAACTCAGGCAACTGACTGTGTGGAGTTTGCACATTCTCTCCGTGTCTGTGTGGGTTTCCTCCGGGTGCTCTGGTTTCCTCCCACAGTCCAAAGATGTGCAGGTTAGGTGAATTGGTCATGCTAAATTGCCCGTAGTGTTAGGTAAAGGGGTAAAGGTAGGGGATGGGTGGGTTGTGCCTTCGGCAGGTTGGTGTGGACTTGTTGGGCTGAAGGGCCTGTTTCCACACTGTAAGTAATCTAATCTAATAAATGACTATTTATGTTGCACAGAAAATTGTCTAATTCAAGATAATCTATTCTGTAGTTATCAGGGTGCAGCTCAAGATGAAAATGCAGGAACACTCAGTTTTAAAAGGAGATTCTTTAGTTATGAGAAAAAAGTAAACTACTTGACTGACAAAAATGAGGAAATATTCATTCAAAAGTGTATTGTGAAAAGATCTAAATACTGGAAAGACAAGTCACCAACCAGGGCCATAAAGTATCAGAAATGGAGAAATTCAAGGATATCCCCCTGATATTTAATGGTGACCACATGTCTGACAACAGGCTCCTGGTCTGTAAACTCTGAAATTTTCTCCATAAACCACTCCATCTGAATCCAGGATGAAATATTTGCAAAATGTGATTGAAGGTCTTGAAGATCCTCATTACAATACATATATAACGACAAATTACCAGCAATTAACCAGCATATATCAAATCAACTCATGCTGATGTGATATATGAGCATTGGGATGTTGTTTAATTATAAACAGGTACTGAGGTTAACAATGGTATGTTCAACTCTCGTGATCTGCCAAGGATGCAGTCATGGGCTCTTTTCCTACAGCAGAGTATTCGTACCCTGAGATGATACTTACTTTAGCTTTCACAACATAAGTACTGGATGTGATTCATGTAGTACTGGATGATTCAATAGATGTTTATTATGGCTCTTGGCATCTGCAATATATTACATCCAGAGGTACTGCTAAGTTCAGCAGAAACCTACACACCCCTTTTGTGTGTTCTTCAAAGTCACAGCACTCAAGGAGTTAAAACATTTCCTTAAAAAATATCTTGTTGCAGTTAGTCAAAAGGTAGAAAAAACATGAATCATCTGACTATCTCTCCCTTGTCCATAACAATGTGAAGGAATTTATATTACTTTCTTGGTTAGCCACAGTAATTCAGTTGAATAGGTTCCCTTGGACCCGAACTCAAATTGATTGTGGAATATCTCAAAAGTTTCAAATATATTGTGTACAGTATATGCAAATGCAAAGGTAATCCACTTTGATTTTTGAAGTTTAATGTTTGAAAAAAAATCAGACTTGAGACCAGAACCAATGAACATTATAAAACAACTTGCTTAGAATCATTGAAACTTGTTAGTGAGGGCTGATTCTTCCCATTTAGCAGCATATTGGTGCTGGCTAACTGCCCGCTATATGGCCTACTCATCCAAACCAATTCTTCTTTATCAGGCAAGTAGTTTAGCAAACAATTGATACGTAGTTTTCACCATGTAGAACGTCAGAATTGGCTCCTCAGAATCTCATCATGGATATGATTTAGTTGCAATAATACTGCAGTGATTGGAGAGAATAGTCAAACATACATCAAATACTTTACAATTTGACATGATCAAGATCAGGCAAATATTTGAGTAAATCTGCTTTTCTATATTTTTAAAATTGGTCTTGTGTGCCAACTAAATTGGTAGCTGTGAAGGAAATACTCTCACCCAATCTGCTACTGGAGAATCCCTCATGAAAATACTGCCATATTTAAAACGTTTAACTTGCTTCTAAATCATTTCATAGGGAGACAACTAAGTTGCAAAAGATTTGGAAAGCAGTTTCCAAAAAGATAGATAGACAGCATGAATCTTTTAATATTAAAAATAAAAGTTTGACGGACATTTAGCTTTACCTGTGATCTCAGATGGGTCAGAATGTATTGTACTTTACCTGGTCAGTTCTGAATGGGTAGAGAATAAAGTATTCTACACATAGTTATTTATATGGGAAGTGTTACAGAAATTTCCGTTCTTTCGCAGGTAAAAATTGGTCAATTTGTGATTGACTATTGCTGCCTGGAAACTCTATTGATCACACTGCGGAAGGATGGAAGGAAAGTGATGCTTGGGGACAGAGTAACTTGAAATGTCATGTTTAATATCTCAACAAGTGAATCGGTATAAGTCGGCTCAATCAGAAGGTCACTTGGTGTTAAGGGTACATTTGTAAGCTGAAAATAGCGGAAGTGAAGAGTCTGTTTCTGTAAGGGAAACCCGAAGATAAAATCATCACTGAGCTTTGTGCTGGAGTACACCTCTAAATGTGCTGGAAAGTAATATTACAACGGAAGTTATTGTCTGTGAAATAATGGACTCGTTAAAATGTTAAACTTTCAGCTACAGGATTTGGAAAAGCATGTCTAACTATCTGTCTGCAAGTTCGGGTTTTGTAAATTTGATGCAAATGTGTGAAGTAGTTCAGTGAATCAGTGTGAACAGAGAAATTTCCTGATTAACACATTAGATTTAGTTCTTTGTTATAATTTTGTATAAATCACGTGGTATTACATTACACAACAGTGGCCTTTTAACGTTTTCAACCAATGGAAATATCTTTGACTATTCCATGCAGATGTCATATTGCTTGGAATCAGAGAATCATAGATTGATTATATTTTAGAAAGTCCATTGGGTCCATGTTGGTTCTCAGAAGGAGTACTTTAGCTAATCCCACTCTACTGCCCTTTCTCCATAGCCCTGTAATTTTCTTTCTTCAGATAATTATCCCTTCTGAAAGCTATGACCAAATCCTCCTCCAACACGCATGCAGTGCATTCCAGATTCTAATCCCTTGTTCTGCATATGTTTTTATCTCTCTATCTGCTGTTTTGTCCTACATCTTAATCAGTGTGCTCAGCATATCCACACTTCTGTCAGTGAGAAGAGTGACTCCATAACTATTCAGTCTAGACCCTTCACGATTTCGAACACCTCTATCAAATCCCCTCTCAATCTTCCCTTCTCTAAGGAAAATAACATTGGATTCTTCAAGCTGTCCAACCAAATGAGGTCCTTTATCCCTGGAACCATTGTCATTGCAAATTTCGCCCTGCATTCTGAGCCTAGATTACAATTATTGGTCAAGAAAAGCTATGCTTTTGATATAAACTTCTGAGGAACCCCTAATGTTACTTCAGCCTGAAAACCAACAATTCACTGGAGCTCTCCATTGGTTGTCAATCAGCTAACTTTGTTGTCATTGTCCCCCTTTTCGATCTTTTCATGGGATGTGCATATAAATGGGAAGTTCAGTATTTATTTTCCATCCCATAATGCCCTTGAACTAATCAGCTTGCTATCCATTTCAGAAATTAGTTAAGAGTCAATCACATTGGTGCAGGCATGGACTCACATTTAGGAAAGACAAGGTATGGACAGCAGACGAACCTTTGACAACCAGTTAGGTTTTTACAACAATTAATGGTAGCTTCATGGTCATCCTGCTGGACTCATTCCCTTCCCCATGACCTGCAGTGGAGGCTGGACCAGGCCAGACTAGTCCAAGCTGTCTGGAAGAATGCACAGGACTGTAGGAAGAAGGTCAGTAGCTTTCTTTACCCCACCAGCAAAAGTGCCATCATCTTCTCTTGCACTCACTCTGTTATTGCATACACCTCCTAACACGGCTCATAGTCTGCCATTGTCGTATGGTCTGCAACATCTTCCTCACTCACATTCATCCACACCAATGCCTGAACACTTCTAACCGTGCATGCCCTCTAAACTGCCTGCTCACTCACTCAGGACACTTCTTCACCTGCATCAAATATCATGTCTGTGCCATCCACTTTCATCTCCTGTAATTCCTGCCTCTCTTTCATTCCAGCAGGAAAACATCCCACAATAGGGCAGAAAGAATTAATTTTAGTGGTGGGCTTCCTGACATTCAGCTTCTTAAGAAGAGAGAATCCTGACTCTCACTACCCTGAGTGACTGACTGACCATGCCTAATATAAAAGGATCAGCAGGGCAATACAAGGCAGGGAATGCTGTGAGCAAACACGGAGGCTGAAAGTGAGTAAGCACTAAGTGAATATGCAACCAGCCCAGAGATGTAGCCTGATCCAGTCCATGAGCTGGGTGCCTGGACCCAGATGCAAAGAGTCCTTGGATCTGGATTACAATGATAATTGCTGTTGCTCATACTTTGTAGCTTTCCAGTGCAGAATGGTTGAACACGGCCCACAGGAGTTCTTAGAGTCTGGTACACATTTGATGCCAATGTTCATGGACATGGCTAGGGCCTATGGAATGTGTCCTGAAATATTGGTGCTTGATGTCCAACATGGAGGTACATTGGAGCAAGCAGTGAGTTAAAGTCACCAAGTCCTTGCTCTGAACTCCATGTCAAGAATTCTTGGCATCCGGTTTGCTAGCAGCAAAAAGCACAATAGAAATCTACATATTAATAAGGCAAGATATGCAGTTAATGAGGTGGTTAACAAGCAATAACACCATTTTAAAGCAACTGACCGGTGTTAAGAACACAGAATAGTATAGCACAGGATCAGGTCCATTAGCTCTCATGTCTGTGCTTCATCATTCTAAACTAGTCCCATCGAGTCATGGTCTGTATCAGTCTATTCCTGCCTGTTCATGTGTCTGTCTAAATGCCTCTTAAAGGTTGTTAACTTATCTGATTCTGTAATCTTCCCTGACAGCATGTTCCAAACACCCACCCACCCTCTGCGTAAAAAGCTTGCTTCACACATCTCCTTTAAACTCTTACCCTCTCAACTTAAACCGATGCCACCTCGTGTTTGACATTTCTACCCTGGGAAAAAGACTATCTATGTCTCTCGTACTTTTATATTCTTCTATCCGATTGCATCTCAGCCCCCAACGCTCTCGCAAAAACAATCCAAGTTTAACTTCTCCTTATAGTTAGTATACTTCAAGCTTTGACAAAGGGTCAGTTAGACTCGAAATGTCAGCTCTTTTCTCTCCTTACAGATGCTGCCAGACCTGCTGAGATTTTCCAGCATTTTCTCTCTTTGGGTTCAACATCCTGGTAAACCTCTTTTGCGCCCTCTTCAAAATCTTCACATCCCTCCTACATTGTGGAAACTAGAACTGCACACAATATTCCAGATGAGAAACTCCTGAGATACCCAGAGCTTAGTTAAATGGTGTGGCATGTTCTTCTTGATGCTGAGATAAGACTCACTAGTTGCACAATTCTGCCACATCTCTCATCAAGGCCCCCGTTGTTCAGGTATCAATAAGACTTTTTCCAGCATGTGCTTTTTTTTAAAAAGAAAGATGTTAAAAATAAATGGCTGCTAGGCAAATTCAGTGACTGTTTACAATTCCTGTGTGGATTATACTGAGAAGAGTATACTGAGAAGAGTGGGCGGCACGGTGGCACAGTGGTTAGCACGGCTGCCTCACAGGGCCAGAGACCCGGATTCAATTCCCGCCTCAGGCGACTGACTGTGTGGAGTTTGCACATTCTCCCCATGTCTGCGTGGGTTTCCTCCGGGTTCTCCAGTTTCCTCCCACAGTCCAAAGATGTGCAGGTCAGGTGAATTGGCCATGCTAAATTGCCTGTAGTGTTAGGTAAGGGGTGAATATAGGGGTATGGGTGGGTTGCGCTTCGGCGGGTTGCTGTGGACTTGTTGGGCCGAAGGGCCTGTTTCCACACTGTAATGTAATGTAATCTAAAAAAAAGACTCATAGAATGTCACACCTGAATAGCACCAAGGGAACCACAGGCAGCAATACCCCAAGTGGAAATGCATCTTTCAGAAAAATGAACTGTGATCACCTGTGTATTGTGTCACAGACTGCAGACTTATTGAATTGAAAGAAAAGCAGTTCTGGGTGAAGTACATGTTTATATGTTAACCTCCCAGGAATACAGTACAAAGGAGGTTAAAAGCCAAATGCAATCCTTAGTCTGGATGTGTTAGTGTGTTAGAGAGCTGGCACACTGGTGTGTTTCACTGGGCTAAAAAATGTTGTGAAGGGGATAACTGACAACTTCTACCACACACTCCTGTGTGTTCAGGTGAAAAGGAATAAAATCTCTCTGATTGTTGAAAGCCAGTCACTGTCTGAGGAAACTGGATAAACTTTTTTCACAAGCTGTAGAACAAAGTCTCTCCAAAGAACTGCTCAAAAGCATTACTGAAATTTCCCAACTTGCCAGCTACAATGTTTCACAATCAATTCATCATGGACAAGCCAAAGACTGATTTATAGATTCCGTTTTCAGTTTTGCTTCTTTGGACTCACCTCTCATTTTAATCCAGGTGTGTGTGCATCATCTTTTATTATCTTCTCTCACATTTTAGTCGCTAGTAAACTCAACTCTGCCTTAAACTCAAGAAGCCTTGGTTAAACTAGTTGCTCTTAAAACATAAATATATTTGAGTTGAAAAGTGTGGTGCTGGAAAAATGCAGCCGGTCAGGCAGCATCCGAGGAGCAGGAGAGTCGACGTTTCAGGCATAGACCCTTCATCAAATATATTTGGCTGGGAAATGGTTTTCACAAGCTAAAAGATCCTTTATAAATTAACATATTTGTGACCCATTGAGGGACAAGTTGAATGAAGGGGTCCCAATTCACCCTTTTTCACGCGGGATCCTAAAAAATTGAGGACTTGTCCACAGGCAAGCTGTAATGTTCTAATGGATTTGAGAGATAAATTGATAGGTATTTGTTATTGCACTTTTCCAGCCTTTTACTCACCAGCAAAGGGTGGGGAAAACATGGATAAGTATGATTTTGACCTACCAAAAAGGGCTGTCATACTTCTACCATCATTACTGATCTTTAAAATCTTTATGTCTGATTAGTGCCTGAACCCTTATTCTTCTATAGCAACGTAAATATGGGCATAACAGTAACATATTGCAGAAGTATAAGTTACTAGACTAAGTATCTGTTGCAAAATTTAATTTATCACACACAGATTCAAGTGGAACTTTGATAACCTTTTTAAAAATATTGGGAAATAATATGGCCTTAATTAAAAAGAAATCTAAAAATGCCTTCTGTGATCTGATTTTTTTTACATGTGCATGTTGTGAACATCAGCACATTAGTGAGTGTGCTAGTAGGAGTGAGTAATCATTTTAAGGGTTGTAGCTGTGTTGTAGTTCGGGTTTCCATTAAAAATAAGTAAATGTTAACAAGGACTTTAGAATTTCTTACAGGATCTTAAGGAGAATTGTCTAGATTTTGTAAATATTTTTAATTGCATCAATCCAAGCACATTTCTTTCATCATTCCCGTGTCCTTTTATGTTTCCTTTCAATTCAGTGAAATTTGATGCCTAAGATTGGCGACCAGCATGTAACCTATCATTGGTTGCAATTCTTACAGAATACATATATAAATCAGTGCAGTTTACTTTGTATTTTTTGCTATTCTGAGAACTATTTTAAACAAGTAACTTAAATAGGAAAATGTATGTATGGATGCATCACACACCTTAACACTGCACAGGTAGGTTTTGCAGGCTTCCCAATTCTCTCCAGATGAAAATGATCTTTTCACACTTTTTCTTATATCTGGTGGGGTTATTTTAGTCCACATGTGCCTAAGGGAAAACATAGAACTGAGGAGCAGAAATAGACTTTTTGGACCTTTCAGCCACTCCACCATTTGATATCATCATTCTCATTCAATTGTGGCCTCACCTCCACTTTGCTGTATACCTCTAAAAACCTTGAGTCCCTTGTAAAACAATGTATTTATTTAGCATAATAAATGGGCCAAGACAATTCACAGTAACCCAGGAGAAGGTTAAGAGTTCTAAACAGCAGAACAGCAGGAAGGAGAATGGGAACTTCTCAACTACATACAGGTCTATTCTTAAGAGTAAAAGGTCACAACAAGCACACATGTGGGCCAACCAGAGAAAACGCTTTGCTTGGCATTGAACAGTTTCAGGGTTACCCAGAAAGGACCAGCATAATTAGGTCAATATTTGACTCTGTGCAGTTGGAACTACTGAGGATGACATATTGACCAGAAAAGAAACGCACAAGACTTCATCTTCTTCCGATATAGTCCAGAAACTGTTGATACATATTTCAGTGCTCCAGAAATGTCTAATAATTGAATGGTTTAGATTTAACAAAGAAAGATAGATGCAGGGCTTGTGCCCGAAATGTCGACTCTCCTGCTTCTTGGACACTGCCTGAGCTGCAGTGCTTTTCCAGCACCATGCTTTTTGACTCAAACAAAAGTAGAGACCAGGGAGTCTATTGATTGCTCATCAACAAGCTCAACTGATGAGCAGCATTGTGCATATGGCAACTTAAGGGATGAATTAATAAGAAATCACATAATCATCAGTGAGGATGAGGCACTGTCAGATTCTTTTACAGTTCAAAGAGGATTTAACACTTGGCAATGTGGCACATTTCGCAAGCCAACCTGAAGTCTGTAAGTTAAACTGTGGAACAGTACGAGGTGAGGCCAAGGCTCCATGGAATAAGCCAAACAACCTGCTACAGAAACTAGGCCTAAAACCAGAAGGCCCACCATCAATACTGAAGGTATGCAAGGGTCCATTTTCAAATGCTTCAGATGTGGCAGGAACAAGGCTCGAAAGAGAAATGATTGCCCAGCAGGGAGAACTGAATGTCACAATTGTGGTAAGAATCATTTCAACAAATATTGTCATTCTAAGCCAGCAAGTAATGAAAGTAAGATGTAATCAGATACTAAGAAATAGGAGAATCAACATCACAAAAGCTAAACATCCTAGGTGAGATCAACAACACGTGTAATACTTATTGGTATGTGATTGGTTAGTTTTTGTTATCACATGTACTCAGATACATTGAAAAGTGTTTTTTTACATATTATACAGGCACAAAGAGCAACAGGATAGCAAAACAGAGTACAGGACACAGTGTTACAGCCACAGAGTAGGTGCAGAGAGAGAGAGAGAGAGAGAGAGAGATCAGAATGAATATTTCAGAGGTCCATTCATAAGTCTGATAAAAGCAGGGAAGAAGCTGTTTGTGAATCTATTCGTATGTGTATTCAAACTTCTACATCTCTTGCCTGATGGAAGAGGGTGGAAGAGAGTTTAACCTGGGTGACAGGGGTCTTTGACTATGTTGGTTGCTTTCCTGAGGCAGCATGAAGTATAGATGGAGTCAGTGGATGGAAAGCTGGTTTGTGTGATGGACTGGGCTGTGTTTACAACTCTCTGTTGTTTCTTGCAGTCTCAGGAAAAAACCACACTGCGATGCATTCAAATATGATGCTTTCAATGGTGCATCCATAAAAATTGGTAAGAGTGTAATGGAAATGCTAAATTTCCTTCACGTCCTGAGGAAATAGAGATATTGTTGTGCCGTCTTGACAGTCACATCTATGTGGGTGGACCAGGACAGATTGTTGGTGATTATCACTCCCAGGAACATGACAATCTCGACCATCTCCCGCTTAGCTCCTTTGATGCAGACAGGGACATGCCGTCCACTCCACCTCCTGAAGTCAGTGATCAATTCTTTAATTTTGCTGATGTTGATTGAGAGATTATTGTCTTTACACCACACACTAAGCAGTCAACCACTTTCCTGTCTTCTGTCCCATCATAACTTGTAAATGGAGTTAAGGTGAAATTTGGCTGCACAATGGTGAGTCTATAAGGAATACAGTTGGGGCTGAGTATGCAGCCTTGTGGGCCACTGGAGTTGAAGTGATAGGCATCTTTGATAGGCAATGGTCAAGGATGTCCAGCCTTCTGATAGGACAGCAGATGTGTTGATGGTATTTTGGGAGCATGTTCTTGAGATTGGCCTGGTTGAAGTCATCGGCTATGATGAACAAGGCCTTGAGGGACTCTGTCTCAAGACTATTTGTAATGTTGGATACTACGTTAAGTGTACTTCTGCATGGGGTGGTTTGTAAACCCCTGTCAGGATAGTTGGGGTGAACTACTGTGTGGCAGGAGCAATAATTTGTCAAGGTCGCCATGTCTGAGCAACAGGAAGTGTTGATTAGGAGGCAAACCCACCGCTCCTTGCCTTGCCAAAGGATGCTGACTGGTCCATTCAGTGAACTGAGAAAACCTCAGGTTGTAAGGCACAGTCGGGTATAGCAGCAGTAAACCAAGTCTCTGTAAAACAGTTCACACAGCAGTCTCTCAATTCCCTCTGGAAGGTGAGTCTAACTGTAATTTCATCCGAATTGTTCTCAACGGCTTGAACGTTTGCCAGGAGTATGCTGGGGAGGGGGGGCACAACACGCTGAAGTTTCAGTCTCACCTGAAACCCAGTGTGTCTCCCACATCTCCTGGGTAGGTGTCTGCTTCAACTCCATTCCGAGCATCAGTGAGGTCTGCTGCTCCAAGAGACATGTGAGTGGTCCCAATGGGGTCCTGGGCATCAATCTCAGCCTTGAGGCCTGTTTGGCTGGGCCTCCTCAATGCCAGCTCACCATGGTGCTGATTGAGATCAATTCTGGATTTTCACAAGATGGAAATAACTGGAGAAACTCAGCATCTGTGAAGAAAAATCAGAGATAACATTCAGGTCCAGTGTCTCTTGCTCAGAACTATGAATGTAGGTGGGACTATAACAGCAGTTACTAAAGGGGAGAGGATTGTGAACGCAGATGAGGATTTCACCAGCAGAATTACTAATGGGGAGACAACTGCAAATGCACTTTCTATCCTTGTTCAAGAATTTAAGACCACATATTACCATGGAGGTTCACGATCAACTGAAACAATGGCAAGAAGTCCAGAGAGAGAAAAACAGATAACAACTTCAGTTGTTGATATTGAACAAGAGAATGAACAATTTTTTATCCTGGAGAAAGAATATGGATCTGAGACAAACAGCAAAAAGGTATAAAAACCAAAAGAACTGTAAATGCTGTAAATAGTAAACAAAAACAGAAATTGCTGGAAAAGTTCAGCAGGTCCAGCAGCATCAGTGAAGTGAAATCAGAATTAACGTTTCAGGTCCGGTGACCCTTCCTCAGAACTGGTTCTCAGACCCTTCCTCGAAATGTTAACTCTGATTCCTCTTCAGCGATGTTGCCATGAAAAGAGAATTATTGTTGAGAAAACAGAATAGGAGAAAGTGAGGACTGCAGATGCTGGAGATCAGAGCTGAAAATGTGTTGCTCGAAAAGCGCAGCAGGTCAGGCAGCATCCAAGGAGCAGGAGAATCGACGTTTTGGGCATGAGCCCTTCTTCAGGAATGAGGAAAGTGTGTCCAGCAGGCTAAGATAAAAGGTAGGGAGGAGGGACTTGGGGGAGGGGCGTTGGGAATGCGATAGGTGGAGGGAGGTCAAGGTGAGGGTGATAGGCTGGAGTGGGGGTGGGCACGGAGAGGTCAGGAAGAAGATTGCAGGTTAGGAAGGCGGTGCTGAGTTCGAGGGATTTGACTGAGACAAGGTGGGGGGAGGGGAAATGAGGAAACTGGAGAAATCTGAGTTCATCCCTTGTGGTTGGAGGGTTCCTAGGTGAGAAGATGAGCCATTCTTCCTCCAACCGTCATGTTGCTCTGGTCTGGCGATGGAGGGGTCCAAGGACCTGCATGTCCTTGGTGGAGTGGGAGGGCGATTGGAAGTGTTGAGTTACGGGGTGGTTGGGTTGTTTGATCCGGGTGTCCCAGAGGTGTTCTCTGAAACATTCCGCAAGTAGACGGTCTGTCTTCCCAATATAGACGAGGCCACATCGGGTGCAGCGGATGCAATAAAATGATGTGTGTGGAGGTGCAGGTGAATTTGTGGTGGATATGGAAGGATCCCTTGGGGCCTTGGAGGGAAGTAAGTGGGGAGGTGTGGGCGCAAGTTTTGCATTTCTTGCGGTTGCAGGGGAAGGTGCCGGGAGTGGAGGTTGGGTTGGTGGGGGGTGTGGACCTGACGAGGGAGTCATGGAGGGAGTGGTCTTTTCGGAACGCTGATAGGGGAGGGGAGGGAAATATATCCCTGGTGGTGGGGTCCGTTTGGAGGTGGCGGAAATGACGGCGGATGATATGCTGTATATGGAGGTTGATGGGGTGGTAAGTGAGGACCAGTGGGATTCTATCCTGGTGGCGGTTGGAGGGGCAGGGCGTAAGGGCAGAGGAGCGGGAAGTGGAGGAGATGTGGTGGAGGGCATCGTCAATCACGTCGGGGGAACATTGCGGTCTTTGAAGAAGGAGGCCATCTGGGTTGTACGGTATTGGAACTGGTCCTCCTGGGAGCAGATGCGGCGGAGACGAAAGAATCGGGAATATGGGATGGCATTTTTATAGGGGGCAGGGTGGGAGGAGGTGTAGTCTAGGTAGCTGTGGGAGACGGTCGGTTTATAGTAAATGTCCGTGTTGATTCGGTCGCCCGAGATAGAAATGGAAAGGTCTAGGAAGGGGAGGGAGGAGTCTGAGACGGTCCAGGTAAATTTGAGGTCAGGGTGGAAGGTGTTGGTAAAGTGGATGTTGGTAAAGTTCAACCTCCTCGTGGGAGCACGAGGCAGCGCCGATACAGTCATCAATGTAGCGGAGGAAAAGGTGGGGGGTGGTGCCAGTGTAGCTGCGGAAGATGGACTGTTCCACATATCCTACGAAGAGGCAGGAATAGCTGGGGCCCATGCGGATGCCCATGGCTACTCCTTTGGTTTGGAGGAAGTGGGAGGATTGGAAAAAGAAGTTGTTCAGGGAGAGGACCAGTTCAGTCAGTCGAAGGAGGGTGTCAGTGGAAGGGTACTGGTTGGTTCGGCGGGAAAGGAAGAAGCAGAGGGCTTTGAGTCCTTCGTGATGGGGGATGGAGGTGTACAGGGACTGGATGTCCATGGTGAAGATAAAGCGTTGGGGACTGGGGAATCGAAAATCATGGAGGAGGTGGAGGGCGTGGGTGGTGTCCCGAACGTAGGTGGGGAGTTCTTGGACTAAGGGAGACAGGACTGTGTCGAGGTATGCAGAGATGAGTTCGGTGGGGCAGGAGCAGGCTGAGACAATGGGTCAACCGGGGCAGTCAGGTTTGTGGATTTTGGGCAGAAAACAGAATAGCCAAGATTACATTTGGCGGAAACATCATGAGGTATTCTGGGGAGAAATCAAAAAACCTTAATATCTTTGACAAAAGCATAAATATAGCTGTGTTATTGTGAATCTGATGATCAGATAGAAACTACTGGAAGCTCTACATAGACCAATGCAATGAACAATGACGCAGAGCAAAGAGGGAATATGCCAGACATCAACCTTAGAAGCAAATCTGAGGAAGATCAAGGAACATTGTCAAACCACCACAAAGGCTGTGTCTGTGATTTATGAGATTTTGGTGAAGGTGGAGATGTGTTAGTGTCCAAATATGGACATGCAGGTCCTTGGCCTCCTCCATCGCCAGACCATGACGACACGACGCCTGGAGGAAGAGCGCCTCATCTTCCGCCTAGGAACCCTCCAACCACAAGGGATGAATGCAGATTTCTCCAGCTTCCTCATTTCCCCTCCCCCCACCTTATCTCAGTCCCAACCCTCGGACTCAGCACTGCCTTCTTGACCTGCAATCTTCTTCCCGACCTTTCCGCTCCCAACCCCTATCACCCTCACCATAACCTCCTTCCACCTATCACATTCCCAACGCCCATCCCCCAAGTCCCTCCTCCCTACCTTTTATCTTAGCCTGCTTGGCAGACCTTCCTCATTCCTGAAGAAGGGCTTATGCCCGAAACGTCGATTCTCCTGCTCTTTGGATGCTGCCTGACCTGCTGCGCTTTTCCAGCAACACACTTTTCAGCTCTGATCTCCAGCATCTGCAGTCCTCACTTTCTCCAAATATGGAGCAATGTGTTAATAGCATGAGTTTAAACGGTACTCTTTAGAGTTTAAATGATGAGAGGAGATCTAATTAATATATATAAGATGCTAACAATTATTGACAAAGTAGGTGTCGAAAGGATGTTTCCTCATGTGGGACAACCTAGAATAATCTAGAAGATTTGGGATAAGGGGTAGCAGATTTAAAACAATGTTGAGGAAAAATAACCTCTCAAGCAAATCTATGGGATTGACGACCCCAGAATGTGGTGGATGCTGTGACATTGAGTAAAATTAAGGAGGATGAGATAGACTGACAGATTTTGAACTAGTAATGGGTTGAATGGTTATGGAGAGTGAGCAGGAAAGTGAAGTTGAGGCTGAAAAGAGATCAGCTGTGTCCTTTATCAAATGGCAGAACATGCTCGCGCGGGGCTGAATAAACAACTCCTGCTCCTTGCTTTTATGTTTTATGTTGTCATGATATAACATCACATAATTGAGAGAGATAGCTGGAGTCAGGTCTCATGGGGGAATGCACTGAGCTTGTCTATATGTCTTGGTATGCATATTTACATGTTGTATTATCTAACTTTATGTGCAGTATCATTTATATCTACATTAAGCATCAACCTTGAGTATTTCTAGCATTAGTATGTAAATGTAGTTGTTTTAAATTGTACCCAGACTATGGTTGAATGTTTTAAGAGATAAGAAGAGCCCCTATAACAGTCAGCCAGAGGTGAAACGGCAGATAATTAAGAGGCCATCACAGCCACTGCCGTCTCACATGTTTCAGTCATTCTGTCTGGGTTGTGTACCCAATAAGACAGCCAGCAGGTTTGCAAAGGTGGCAGTACCATCAATAGAGTTGGCCCCTGTTGAGACATGAAGTAGAGAAGAGAATGAACCTGCACATTGCAGTGTCAGAAGGCTGCCATTAAATGTTGATGTTCTGGGACTCGACTAGTAGACCCAAGCAATCAGTGAACCCTCCAGGAGCAGTGTGGGACTGCAGTGGTGGCCATGACTGCTGAAGGACCAGTTTGTGGGTCCTGCAACCTCTGGAAAGGAGACTGTCCCCTCTCCTCTCAAGGCCCTGGGAAATCAGTGGGAAGCCTCTTTGAAACAGCTGGTAGATTAGTAGATTGATATTTTGATGCTAGTAATGTGTTGGCATCACAGTAAAATAGTAAACAATAAGATTGTGAGTGGAATAGCCACTGTTCCCACATCTGGGGATAACAGTGAGAATTGCAATGGGAACATGTCCTCCTTTCACCAACATTTTACAAGACTTGCAGCCTCCCTACCTGACCCCAGTGTACTGGGAATATTACATTGAGGGCAAGCCAAAGTGTCTCAACAGGGGCCAACTCTATTGATGGTACTACCACCTTTGCAAAGCTGCTGGCTGTCTTATTGGGTACACAGCCCAGAGAGGATGACTGCGAAACATGTGAGACGGCAGTGGCTGTGATGGCCTCTTAATTATCTGCCGTTTCACCTCTGGCTGACTGTTATAGGGGCTCTTCTTATCTCTTAAAACATTCAACCATAGCCTGGGTACAATTTAAAACAACTACATTTACATACTAATTTACAAAATTTGAAAACAAAGTTGAGAATGTTAAATCCAAGGGGTTGCTTAAACCAGAAATCAGTGGAGTGGAGGTCAGTGGAGACAGGAGTAATGAGAGAATGGAACTTGCTGATTTTAAGGCAAGGGGCAACAGAGGTTTAGATATTCTCAAGTCTACAGTAGATAGAGCAAGGGAAGTCAGTGGGGAGTGCATTGGAATAATCAAGTCCGGAAGGAACAAAAGCTTGTTTTAGCAACAGATGAGTTGAGGAGATGTACAGTTTGAAGATGGTACACAAGTGGAAATTGCTGACCTTGCTGATGGCAAAGAAATGTGGTTGAAAGTTTGTCTTGGAGTTAACTATGACACTCAGGTTGTGAATAATCTTCTTCAGCCTCAGATATTTGTCAGAGATAGAGATGGAGATAGATAGGGAGTAGAGTTTATTCTGGGAACCTAAAGGAATGTCTCTCGAATTCCCAGGATTTAAGTGGAAGAAATTTCTTCTCATTCAGTATTGGATATTGCTAGATCAGCAATCTACTGGTATGGAAACGCCAGAAGGTAACAAGAGGTTTTATGCAAAATTAATTTACTTCCTATTGTGTATAACATCTGCTGCTTCTGAGGAAGAAGCATAGCAGAAACACTAATCTGTGTTTTTACTTCATTTGTTAATTTTAGCATTACACATTTCCCATCATGTTCTATTTATTTCATTTTATAGAACTGCTGAATTTATTATGGCTTATAATTACATTCAGTATCAAACATAGCCCACTCTATCAGCAATGAGGATAGCTCAAGCTGACCAGTATCTGACTATGCAAATATATCAGCTGCAGATTCTTTGACATTTCCAACATTTCCTGCATAAATAATAACATCATTTTCGATCTAGGAATTGCCATAAAGAGAAAGAAAATGTTCTCCATTTCCAAACACCCCATGTAATTATATATGCTTTTCTTTGATGAATATCAAAAGATGGTGGCTCAAATATTTAATATTGATTATTTGCTTTTGTGATCCGTTTAGATCTATCAAGGTTCATTTAAGTTATTTAAAACTTCCATTTCCTTTTTATTTCTAGTGGAGATCGAGAAATAACATTGAGCATATGTATTTCACTACTTTTTTATTCTTTGTGAATTTTGGAATCAACATATTTTGTGTGTTACATAAGCAGGTATAATCCAGCATATTCAAATTTAACCACTAACAGGAATGTTGGCGACTTTATTGACAGTAGAAGATGGAGCACTGTTAGCAGAAACTTGCTTGAAAAAGATAGGGGTCAAGAAGGTGATTTAGTTGTGCTGACAGCACTTTCTATCACGCCAGAAATCAGGGCTGGAATCTTCTGTTTTTGACTGACATCTTACTCACTGGCTACAAAGCTGGCTGGATCCCCACACTGACTCTTCAGAGTAAAGCCTGCCTTATCATCCAGCAAACAGGCCACTTAAAGAGCTGTAGTAGGCCTTCCTCTATAATCAATTCTAGTGGGGGTGGGTGGGTGGGGGGGGAGTGAAGAAACTAGTTGGTGTGATGTCCCACACAAGAAGTGAGGGTAAGGGGAGGGATGTAAGTCCAAGGAGATGGATCTCTGCAGTTCCCCCTTTATCCTATGCGTGATCTGTTGATCTTGTAACAATTACTTCAGATCAACAATGCATCAAGTGCTTCATCAGCCACCTCTTTCAAAACCTTAGGATGATGTCTAGCAGGACCCAAAGACTACTCAACTACGGCTCCATTTGCTTGCATTATACCATTGCTCGAGTAACTGCAATTTCACTTAGTTCCTTTGTACCTTCCACCTCCTGATTTACAGCTATTATTGGATTTGTTTTTGAAAAAAGAAGCAGAATGTTTGATGATTTCATCTTCCCTTTCATTATTAACTCCCCACTTTCACTTTTTAGAAGACCAGCACTCATTTTTTTTAGATTAGATTAGATTACTTACAGTGTGGAAACAGGCCCTTCGGCCCAACAAGTCCACACCGCCCCGCCGAAGCGCAACCCACCCATACCCCTACCTTTACCCCTTACCTAACACTACGGGCAATTTAGCATGGCCAATTCACCTGACCTGCACATCTTTGGACTGTGGGAGGAAACCGGAGCACCCGGAGGAAACCCACGCAGACACGGGGAGAATGTGCAAACTCCACACAGTCAGTTGCCTGAGGTGGGAATTGAACCCAGGTCTCTGGCGCTGTGAGGCAGCAGTGCTAACCACTGTGCCACCAAACTGTGTGTTCATTGGAGTTGAACATTGCTGGCTGGACTGATCTTTTCTGCTTATCCCTAATTGCCCATGGAACAGTTAAGAGTCAGCCACATTTCTGTCAGCCTGAAGTCACATGGAAGAATAACATGCTTTCATACCTAAAAGGCATTTAGGAAACCATATGGGTTTTTATGATAATTGGCAATGATTACATCAACACCATTAGGCTATCTTTATTCATTTAATTCCAGATTTTTTAAAAAATGAGTTCAAATTTCATCATCTTCTACAATAGGATTTGAACCTCTATCCCCAGGCCAATGGCTTAGGATTTTGGATTACTCGCTTCAGTGACATTACAACTACACCACTATTGCCCCTGCTGCCCCTCCTTCTTTGCCATTTTAAATACTAATAGAAAATCTTGCTACCTGTTTTTACATTTCTCGTTAGCTTTCTCTCATACTCTAATTTTCTTTTCCTTCAGGAATTCTCTTCTTTTCTCTGTATTCTGTTCAGTCATCTGATCTGCCACTCATCTTCGTGCAATTGTGTGCTTTCTCCTTAATGTTGATGTTCCTTAACTTAATTGACCACAGATGGTGGATCCTCCGATTAGAATTTTTCTTTCTAGCCAGAATATATTTATTCTGAGTATTTTGAAATATCCCTTTAAACGTCTGCCATTAGTTTTCAATTAATCTATCCCAAGAGCTGGTATTCCAGTTTCACAGTCCCAAAAGGCCTGCTCTCTCGTCAGAGAGACGAGTGGAGGTGGTTTAATCAAAGAGTTACCATGACTCAGTTGAGGGAAGTGTTTGAGCAAGGAAGACGCTCATTGTCAGTTAGCTCATGTGGTTGGATGGCTGGTTTGTGTCACAGAATAGTGTCAATACCATAGGCTCAATTTTCACTTTGGCTGAGGTTTATCACAAAGGGCTCTCTGTTGATTAACAATTTAAAGAGTTTTTAAAAGGATTTGTTAGTTTTAATGTGTGTCTGAAGAGAACTGAATTTGCTTTTTTTTCTGGAAACATTTAACCACATGAGCAGGTTTAAAAACTTTGACAAGTTTTCATGAATAAAGATATTTGGATAAGTAGATGAATAGAAAAGGTTTGGAGGGATATGGGCCAGAAACGGGCAGGTGGGACTTGTTTAGTTTGGGATAATGGTCAGCATGAGCTGTTTCCATGCTGGGTGACTCTATAAGAGATTTATTTTCATTATCAAGTGTGTATGAGTGTGGAATGTATTAGAAATTAGGAATTAATTTTCATATCCACATGACTCCTTAGGATTGTCCATGGTGGTTACAGGCTAGGTAGCTAAGGTGGTAGCATGGTGATATGAGTAAGGCATGAGCTGTCACTGAGTTGACATAAATTTGACATGGAGGTTATGAGTGACCACAGGAAGTCATTAATTGATAATGAGTTAATATGAAGGACATGGGGAGCCATAAGTTTGCTTTAAGTTAGTAAGAAAGGTATGGAAGAGTTACGGTTGCCAGGCTCTCAAACAATGAGTGCCAGAAAACTTCTAAACTGTGACAAATTTGTACAGAACCAAGATGGGCCTTTTTAACCAACCCAGCTCAGCACTTAACTGCCCCCATGGTTGTGTCTGTGGGCAGCATGTTCTCACTCCATCCCACAATTATCCTGACACCCGATTGCATCATTCAAGATTCCTATTATTACAACAGATTCAGAGAATTGGCAAAAACCTCCTGTCTCAGTCATGAAAATCTCACCCAAAAGCTCAGAGCTAAAAACAATTCTTGCAATGCTTTATTACATATATTCAGCTCACAAATCTAATAATGCTCAAAGATAGTTGTATGATTCTGAACTTGATCATGAAATCTGAACAGATTGCTGTTCTCCAACCCAAGTGGGTAATCATATAAACTAAGAGGGAAAATACTGTGGAATGTAATCATAGTGCTGGTCCTTTAAAAGGGTTATTTTCTTGAGAGTTGCAAATTTACATTTTAACGCATAGCCTTTTCCTCCACTTCATGTGAAATGAGGTTATAGCTCTGTTATTTAAATTAAGCTGTGTGAAGGTTCACATATGAAATTTCTATTGGTGCAAATATGTGTTTTCTTATCGTGAACAATAACTGAGTCAATAGTTCTGTCATTTATCTGAGTATCTTTTCACAGAAATTTGATTCTTCATTGAGCACATTGATGTTCTGATTTCTTCTAATGATTTACATCCTGGGACTTTTTTTTTAAAGTTTGCAGCATTTATTATTAAAATAGTAAATTACATTGTTCAGTAAAACTTGCTCAAAACAAATTGAGATTTTTCTACTTAATTTTAACTTAAATTGGTAGAAAAAGCACCACTTTCTTAATTTATTTACTTGGCCCTTCCTTGATTGTTTAGGTCTATTTACTCTGTTATACCTGTTAAATGTCTACAATTCTTATACTTTTACATGTTCAAAAAAAGAGATGAATTCTATTGTATAAATTAGATAATTGGTTTTGCTATCGATCTTGATCCCACAGAGCAATTTGGAGTAAGCTGCAAACACTTAGTGGTTTAAGTGTTAAACTGCTTTTCAGCTTTCTGTGGCCTCTCTGGGAATAGAAGTAGCTAATTGAGATGGGGAATTCTGGAAATTTCCCAACTTTTGATAACATCGCCTTTCCAAGCCTTTTATTTGCTTGTGGAGGTGTGAAATTTAGGCTTGACCTTCTGTAAATAACTGATTTATCAGGGAAATAGACACGTGAAGGAGAAGTAGCAATAGAGCAGAGTTTCCCGATTATACCTACAGCAGAGTGTGAACATGCAGAATAAACAGGCTAACACTATAGGCACAGCTGAAAGCACTTAATTTCATACAGCCCTGCACAATCAGAGTATTGTTCCAAGATGCCTTCAGTCATTTTCTTGCTTGTGATTGCAGCTAATTTCAATAAACAGGCACAACAAAGCACACAAGTCTTTTTTTATGAGCTGTAAAGATTTGCCATCATATTATGAGCTTACCTCAATTACATTGAGGAAAATAAAAGAGGAGTAAGTTTCATTATGTTTGATAATCAAATTTGTGCCATTCGGTGACCATTTTGCTTGAGGCTGGGGGTGGGGATGGCAGCTGTTTTTTTCAAAAGTTAATTCCTCCACAGGAAAGTATTAGGATCTCTAGCTTCACACAAAGCAGAATAGAAATCTGGAACTCTCTTCCCTCAAAACATTATTGCTTATAGGCTACTTAGCCCGATGAGCTTGTTCTGCCCAAAGACAGTGAAGGCTCAGCAAGTTGGAACTTCTAATACTGATATTGATAGCTTTCTTTCAGTTCAGGGTCTGAGGGAATGGAGAACAAAATGTAGGAAAATTCTGTCATTGTGCAAATCACTGACCAACTTTAAAATCTCCTGGGTCACTTTTTGATGTGAATGCTACATTTAGTTTGAAGGGTGGAAGACCTACTTCTGCTTCTGTTCTTTATATTTTTATATTTTAAATATTTCTGTTCAAAGAAAAGCCACCTCTTCTCATAACAGAGGCCCATTATTCCCTGGCAATATCCTTTTAAAATTCCTCTCCATTTTTTTTAAAGCTATTACCTACTTTCCTGAAGTATGCTACCAGAATTGTCCATAATGCTCCAGATTATCTTAACCAGTGACTTATATAATTCTACCATTCTGTTTTTGCAATTTTACTCCATGGTCTATTTATAAAACCAAATAGTTCATATGCTTTCCTAATGATCTCTTCATGTCACTACACTGCCTTTAAGGATTTGTGCATGTGGACTCCAATGTCTTCCTCCTCCAGTGGTCCCCAGCATTATTGATACTGGTCTTTAGCCAATTCGATTAACTCCAAGTGATATCAAGAAATATTTGGAGGCATTCGATACTGCAAAGACTGTAGGGTCTGATGACTTTCTGGCAATAGTCCTGAAGACTTGTGCTCCAGAACTTGCTGCACCCTAGAAAGCTGATCTAGTACAGCTACAAAGCTGAATCTACCCAACAATGTGGACAATTACCCAAATGCAGTCCTTCACATAAAAAAGGACAAATCCAACCTGCTCCATTAGTCTATTCTCAATCCTCAGTAAAGTGATGGAAGGGGTCATCAACAGTGCTATCAAATAGCACCTGCTCAGCAATAACCTGCTCAGTGACACCCAGTTTTGGTTCTGACAGGACCACTCATCTCCTGATCTCATTACAGCCTTGGTTCAAACATGGATAAAAGAGGTAAGATGAGTAGACTGCCCTTGACATTAAGGCTAGATTCTATCAAGTGGCCGCAGCAAGGAGTCTTAGTAAAGCTGGAATCATCAGGATTCAGATGGAAACTCTCCAGTGGTTGGAGTCATGCCAGGTTGTAGTTGTTGGAGGTCAGTCATCTTAACTCCAGAACCTCTCTGCAGGAGGTCCTGTAAGTAGTGTCCTAGGCCCAACCATTTTCAGCTGCCTTATTAATTACTTTCTCACTACCATAAAGTCAAAAGGGGGGTGATTGCCGATGATTACACAATGTTCAGCACCATTCATGATTTTTGAAGTACTGAAGCAGTCCATGGACAACATCCAGCTTTAGCCTGATCAGTGGAGAGTAACATTCTCACCAGACAAGTGACTGGCAATGACCATATTTAACAAGAGAGAAGCCAACAATCATCTCTTGACACTGAATTGCATTACCATCACTGAATACCTCATCATCATCATCTTGGGTTACAATCAACCAGAAACTGAACTGGACTGGCTATGTAAGTGCTGGGGCTATAAGAAATGGTCAGAGGCTCGGAATACTTCATCTCCTTTGTGAAGACAGAGACAGCATGCTCATTAAGAAGCCTGCCCACACCTTCTGTATCCGTGCAAAAGTTGCTTTGCACATTTCTGACAGGTGAAAACCTTTCCTTAGTCATATTCTTTTCAATGCTCACTGTATATAGCAGTTGTACCTGAGTACAGTGGGATGGTAGTTTAATGACAGCATTTAAGAACGGGGAAAAGCAGATACCAGGAAACTAAGGCCAGTCAGATTAACATGGGTGGTGCAGAATGTTTTGGAAATCATTATTATAACAAACTAAATAAAGAACAGGATAATCAGTATTCATTTGTTGAAAGTAAATTATGTTTGGGTAACTCAATAATTTTTTATTGATGAGGTAACAGAGCTTGGTAATGAAGGTAGAGTAATGTATAGACTTATTTCAGAAGGCATTTGACAATGTGACACACAAATGGCTTATTTAGAGCATATAAACTCATGGAATTAAGAGAAAATGTCAGTACACATACAAAATTGGCTTAGTGACAGGAAGCAAAACATTTTCAAATTGGGAGGTGGTTTGCAGTGATTTTCTCAAAGGGTCAGTTTTACAATCATAGAATCCCTACAGTGTGGAAGTAGGCCATTTGGCCCATCAATTCCACACCAATGCTACAAACAGTATCCCACCCAGAGCATTAAACAAAACTTAAAATTTGACAATATATTAGTTAGCGGTGAGGATACTTACAGGCTTCAGGATGACAGACAGACACTGAAATGAACAGAATCATGGTGGATAATATTCAATGCAGAGAAATATAAAGTGATGCATTTTGGGTTGGCTCATGGAAACAGTGTATTCCTGGGTATGCCTTGATTTTTAAAAGTATAGATTCCTTTGATTCATTTATGGGGTGTGGGTATTGCTGGCTGGACCAGCATTTATTATCCATTTCTAGGAGCTCTCAAGAAGACGGTGAGACCTAACTTGTTGAACCACTGAAGTCCATCTGCTGTTGGTGAGTAGATTGGCTTATGAGGACAGACTCGGCAGGCTAGACATTGCAGCCAAACAGAAAGAGTGTGAAATATTAGATAAAATAATCAAAATGAGAAGAGAGGCATTGCAGGTACTGACCTCCTTGAAGGTAGATAAATCACCAAGGTTGATTGAATTGAACCTGAGGCTGTTAAAAGAAGCCAGGGAAGAAATAATGTTGCTCTAAGGATCATTTTCCAATCTTCATCAGATAAAAAAGACCTACAAGAGGGCTGCAGGTTTGAAACAAAACTGCCTGTTATTCAACAAAAGGTTGTGAGGAATAGGCAAGTAATTATTGGCTGTTTGGTCTGACCATAATAATGGGCTAATTACAGGAATCAATACTGAGAGATAGGATTAACAGTGACTTAGTAAGGTATGGGTTAATCAGGAATTGTCAAATGGGCTTTGTAAAGGGAAGGATACTAATGTAATTACATTTTTTGAGAAAGTGACAAGGTAGATGGAATGTTATTGTGAGGGATGATGAATTCCAATAAGGCATTTGGCAAAGTTTTACATACAGACTAGAAAAATACAAGGGAATGTGTTGGGTGGATCCAAAATTGTCTCGGTGACAAGACAAAAAGGGTAATGGTCAATGGATGGAAAGGGAAAGTAGTTTCTAGTGGTGTTTCAGAGCTCAGTTTTATTTCCTTTTCTATTTATGGCACAGATAAAAATTCAGACTTAAATGGAGGAGTGACGGAAAAATTTGCTGTGTAGTTGATGGTGAAGAGGATGGCTGTTGGCTGCAGAATGATGTCAATGGCTGAGACAGTCAAACTAACTTCAATCTGCAATGCAACCTCCCCTTCATCGTAAAGTCAGAAGTGGGGATCTTCACCAAGGATTACACAATCTTCAGCACCATTCACAACTCCTCGGAAATCAAAACAGTTTATGTTCAAATACAACAAGATCTGGACAATACCCAGGCTTGGGCAGACAAGTGGCAAGTAATATTCGCTCCACACAACTGCCGAGTTATGACTATCTCTAATAAGAGACAATCTAAACACCTCCCCTTAACATTCCCTGGTGGACCATCTGGGAGTCCTCCACTAACAAGATCCTAGGGGCTCAACTGGATCATAAACTCCACTGGACTACCACATAAACACAGTGGCTCCAAGAAAAGGTCAGAGGCTATGAATACTGTGGTCGCTAACTCAATTCCTGACTCCCCAAAACCTGTTCACCAGCTTCAAGGCTCAAGTCAGGGCTGTGATGGAATAATGAATAAATGAATGAATGAATGATATTGTCACATATACCTTAAAGCTACAGTGAACAGTGCTCCCCATTTCACAATCAGGACTCCCGCCCACCTTCCGAGGACCCCTTCGCCCACCTCCAACACACTGCATCCACCTGGACACCCCACGCTGACCTATTATCTGCCCTCGACCTCTTCATTTCCAACTGCCGCCGGGACATTAACCACCTCAACCTGTCTACCTCCCTCCCCCACTCCAACCTCTCACCCTCACAACGTGCAGCTCTCCAATCCCTCTGCTCCAATCCCAACCTCACCATCAAGCCAGCGGATAAAGGGGGCGCAGTGGTAGTCTGGCGCTCTGACCTCTACACTGCTGAAGCCAAATGTCAACTCGAGGACACCTCTTCCTACTGCCCCTCGACCATGACCCCACCCCCCATCACCAAACCATCATCTCCCAGACCATACAGAACCTCATCACCTCAGGAGATCTCCCACCCACAGCTTCCAACCTCATAGTCCGGGATCCCCGCACTGCCCGGTTCTACCTCCTTCCCAAGATCCACAAGCCTGACCACCCTGGCCGACCCATTGTCTCAGCATGCTCCTGCCCCACTGAACTCATCTCTACCTACCTTGACACTGTCCTATCCCCCCAGTCCAGGAACTCCCCACATACGTTCAAGACACCACCCACGCTCTCCATCTCCTCCAAGACTTCCGTTTCCCTGGCCCCCAACGCCTCATCTTCACCATGGATATCCAATCCCTCTACACCTCCATCCGCCATGACCAGGGCCTCCAAACCTCCATTTTTTCCTCTCCAGACGTCCCCAACATTACCCTTCCACCGACACTCTCATTCGTTTGGCCGAACTGGTCCTCACCCTTAACAATTTCTCCTTTGAATCCTCCCACTTCCTCCAGACCAAAGGGGTAACCATGGGCACATGTATGGGCCCCAGCTATGCCTGTCTCTTTGTTGGCTACGTAGAGCAGTTGATCTTCCGTAATTACACAGGCACCACTCCCCACCTCTTCCTCTGCTACATTGATGACTGCATTGGTGCCACCTCGTGCTCCCGCGAGGAGGTTGAGCAATTCATCAACTTCACCAACATATTCCACCCTGACTTTAAATTTACCTGGACCATCTCTGACACCTCCCTCCCCTTCCTGGACCTCTCCATCTCCATTAATAACGACTGACTTGACACTGACATTTTTTACAAACCCACCGACTCCCACGGCTACCTGGATTACACCTCTTCCCACCCTACCTCTTGCAAAAATGCCATCCCGTATTCCCAATTTCTCCGCCTCCGTCGTATCTGCTCCCAGGAGGACCAGTTCCACCACAGAACACACCAGATGGCCTCCTTCTTTAGAGACCGCAATTTCCCTTCCCACGTGGTTAAAGATGCCCTCCAACGCATCTCGTCTACATCCCGCACCTCCGCCCTCAGACCCCACCCCTCCAACCGTAACAAGGACAGAACGCCCCTGGTGCTCACCTTCCACCCTACCAACCTTCGCATAAACCAAATCATCCGCTGACATTTCCGCTACCTCCAAACAGACCCCACCACCCGGGATATATTTCCCTCCCCACCCCTTTCCGCCTTCCGCAAAGACCGTTCCCTCCGTGACTACCGGTCAGGTCCACGCCCCCCTACGACCCACCCTCCCATCCTGGCACCTTCCCCTGCCACCGCAGGAACTGTAAAACCTGTGCCCACTCCTCCTCCCTCACCTCTATCCAAGGCCCTAAAGGAGCCTTCCACATCCATCAAAGCTTTACTTGCACATCCACTAATATCATTTATTGTATCCGTTGCTCCCAATGCGGTCTCCTCTACATTGGGGAGACTGGGCGCCTCCTAGCAGAGCGCTTTAGGGAACATCTCTGGGACACCCGCACCAATCAACCACACCGGCCCGTGGTCCAACATTTCAACTCCCCCTCCCACTCTGCTGAGGACATGGAGGTCCTGGGCCTCCTTCACCGCTGCTCCCTCACCACCAGACGCCTGGAGGAAGAACGCCTCATCTTCCACCTCGGAACACTTCAACCCCAGGGCATCAATGTGGACTTCAACAGTTTCCTCATTTCCCCTTCCCCCACCTCACCCTTGTTCTAAACCTCCAGCTCAGCACTGTCCCCATGACTTGTCCGGACTTGTCCTACCTGCCTATCTCCTTTTCCACTTATCCACTCCACCCTCTCCTCCCTGAGCTATCACCTTCATCCCCTCCCCCACTCATCCATTGTACTCTCTGCTACTTTCTCCCCACCCCCACCCTCCTCTAGCTTACCTCTCCATGCTTCAGGCTCACTGCCTTTATTCCTGATGAAGGGCTTTTGCCCAAAACGTCGATTTTGATGCTCCTTGGATGCTGCCTGAACTGCTGTGCTCTTCCAGCACCACTAATCCAGTACTCCCCATTTGTCTGGATGGGTGCAGCTCCAACAACACTCAAGAAGCTTGATACAATCCAGACCAAGGCAGCCCTTGTGATTGGCACCAGATACACAAATATCCACTTCCTCCACCACCAATGCTTAGCAGCAGCAGTGTGTACTATCTGCAGATGCACTGCAGCAATTCATTAATGACCCTCAGACAGCACCTACCAAGTCACAACCATTTCCATCTAGAAGGACAAGAGCAGCAGATACATTGGAACACCACCGCCTTCCAGTTGCCCTCTAAGCCACTCACCATCCTTACTTGGGAAATATTTCACCATCCCTTCACTGTCATTTTGTTCAAAATCCTGGAATTTCCTCCCTCAAGGTATTGTGGGTTTACCAAAAATGCATACAGTGCAGCACATCCACAACTTCTCAAGGGCAATTAAGGGCAGGCAATAAATGCTGACCAAACAGCAATACCCACAAACCACAAGCAAATTTTAAAAAAGAATATGCATCTGAGGAGGGGAAACAAAGCAAGGGGCTGCACAGTAAATTATAGGATAGTAAGAGGGGTAGATGAATTGAGAGGCTTTGGAGTAAATTTGCCATGTTCCTACTGGACATGTCTTATGCAAGGAGAGAGGTTGAGAAGGTACATCCTTCATAGTAATTTGAAGCAGTGAGGAAATTGAACCCATGCTGTTGGTATCACAAACCAGCCATTCAGCTAATTGAGCTAAGCAACTGTCCCAGTTTGGAGTGTATGTCCACAGGTCCCTGATGGTGGCAGGACAGGTGGTTGAACTGAAGATGATATAAGGGATGCTTACCTTCATTGGGCAAGTTATTGGATACCAAAGCAGGGGTGTAATGCTGGTAGCATATACAACAATTGGTTACATCACAGCTGGAGATTTGAGTACAGTTCTGGTCACCAATTACAGGTAGATCATAATTGCTCTAGAGAGAATACAGAGGAGTTTTACATAAATCACTACCTGTTAATATCTTATTTATGCCTTCCATCATCTCTTTTAATGAAGCTTTATATTGTCCACTTAATTTTTGAAGACAAAATATTGATTCAATACTTTACTCATGTCTTGTGCCTTAAATAAAGATTTCGTTTTGGTTTCTTAATAGATTCAATTTCTTTCCCCGTGGATATGTTTTCAACAAATATTTAAGTTACGGGGTTCAACTTAAGTGTTTATTTCTCATAAGGCTTCTTGGCTTCTGGTTCCTGCTTCTTCAATTCCCACTTCTACTTTCAAAGATCTGCCTACTAACTGAATCTTGCTCCTGACAATTGTCTAAAGACTTTTTCATCTGTTTTAATTTTTTTCATCAAGGACATGTTACTTTTGGATTCTCTTTCTTTTACCTTCAAAGGAATATATCCATCTGCCTTATCTCTGGCCTAAATGTTCCCCATTGTTACCTTACTGCTTTATTCCATGCTGGAGCCTTTCTTAAATCCCTGAAATAATCTCTTTCACAGCTGAGGATTTTAATTCCTGTTCCAAACACTTCAAAAACTGAATTAAGTTGTCATTATTGTTAACCAAGTGATCTCCTGATGAACTATACTTACTTGCTCTACTTAATTTCCCAGAATCAGTTCCAACACAGCCTTTTGTTTAGCCTGGAGATAGATATTGTTTGAAAATATTCACCAAGTACAAAGCAGAAATTTCTTACTTTCCCTCTGCATGGAAGTATGTTTTTGCCTAGTCGACATTCGGGTTATTTAATTCTCCTAATATTACTACTCCTTCTTTGTCAAACTCTTCAAAATTTGCAAAAATACCCCTTGCCCATCTATCTCTATTGCTCTCATCGTTTGCTGCTCTATGGAAAAGACTCTCAACAAAATAAAACAGTTCATTTCTCCATCCTCCAATCTGTTCCTCAGCTCAAATAAACTGATTTTAGCTCCAGAAACATCAGGTATGTCCTTTGAAATCAGCCTTAAACAATATTGCCATGCCACATCCTCATTTCCTTGTCTATTAATGATGGTTACTACCATGTTACCACCGTGAAGAGACATGGTGGGATATACAACTATCACACTGTCGTGGAATCATAGATAGCATAATACAAATACGGGTCATGTAGTACTCAGGAATTCAATTCACTTTTATTACAGCTCCTGGTGTTTACATATGTATAAGGGTACTTATGTGTTTGGTCTCAGGTTAAGCAATTTGGAAGCACTGTACCACGCTTCCCTTCGTATGTTATACTACAAGATGATGAAACAGAGTAAGACGGTAAAGGAGAGCACCTGTTTGGACATTTCTGACACAAGCAGTACTTAAACCCAGGCCTCCTGGCCCAGAGGTAGGGATACTACCATTGCACCACAACAGCCCTAAACCTAGGTATTTTGTACTATTAGGTCACATGCTGTGATACAGTGATGACATCATCAGCACAGCTCTCAAAAGGTATATTTGCTACAAAAGAGAACACTGAAAATGGACAAGCTGGACTGTTAAGAATGCATGCCTAGCTCTGTTTCAGCTCTCCCTCTATTCATAGAACAACGTCTTCATTCCCAGTAGTAATTTGTGGCTGCAGCTCATCAGCCTTGTCAGTACATGCAATGTAACATGCTTTTTGTGATTTTGCGATATTCTGATCCCCGCAATTTTTGAGGTGTTTTGAATTTTACTCCTATTTCAGTGGCTCAGCTGTCTTCTGTCATGATGTTCTTTTCTGCTTTTCCCAGGTTCACATCACTTTGTCAAATTAGATGTATAGAGTCATACAGCATGGAAACAGACCCTTCGGTCCAACTCATCTATTCCGATTTGATTTCCTAAACTGAATGAATCCCACTTGCCTGCTTTTGGCCCATATTGCTTGAAAACTTTGCTATCCATCTCCCTTTCCAAATGTCCTTTAAATACTGAAATTGTATTTGCTGCTACCACTTCCTCTGGCAGTTCGTATCATATATGGAACCTCTGCATGAATAAGTTGCTCCTCAGTTTCTTTTTAAATCTTTGCTCTCCAGTTTTTGACTCCCCTAGCCGGTGGAAAAGACCTTGGCTATTCACCTTAACTATGCCCCTCATGATTTTATAAGCCTCTGTGAGGTCACCCCTCAGCCTTCTATGCTCCAGGGGAAAAATTCCCAACCTATCCAGTCTCTCCTTACAACACCAGCTATTCAGTCTTGATAACAGCCTTGTAAATCTTTTTTGCACTCTTTCCAGTTTAATAACATCCTTCCAATAACAGGGCAACCAGAATTGTGTGCAATATTCAAATGTGGCCTGACCAATGTCTTATGCAACATGATGTCCTAGATCCTGTACTCGTTGCTTCAACCAATAAGAGCAAGCGTTTCAAATGCCTTTTTCATCATTGGGTCTACCTGGGATGCCACCTTCGAGGAACTATATATCTGCACCATTAGGTCTCTCTGTTCAAAAACACACCCAAGGGCCTTATCATTAACTGAGTAAGTCCTGCCCTGGTTTATCATACCAAAATACAACACCCCACATATACCAAGTTAAACTCCATCTGCCAATTCTCGGCCCACTGGCCCAATTGATCAAGATCCCATTGTCCTTTTTAGATAATCTTCTTTATTGTCTACTGTACCACCAATTTTGGTGCCATGCACAAATTCTGTGCCTCCCAAATTCTCATACAAACCATTTATATGAATGATGAACAACAGTGGACCCATCACCAATTCTTGCAGCACACGCTTGTCACGGCTTCCAGTCTGAAAAACAATCCTATCCCACTACCCTTTGTTGCCTAGTGCTAAGCCAATTTTGTATCCAGTTAGCTAGCTGTTTCTGGATTCCGTGTGATCTAACCTTAGTAACCACTCTGCCATGTGGAACCTTGTTGAAAGCCTTGCTAAAGTCCATGTAGACCACATCAATTACTCTAATTTCACCTACATTCTTGGTCAACTCTTAAAAATACTCAACCAAGTTTATGAGACACAATTTCCCATGCACAAAGCAATGCTGACTATCCCTAACCAGTCCTTGTCTCTCCAAATGTGTGTCGATCCTGTCTCTCTGAATCCCCTCCAACAACCTATCCACGTCAGGCTCACTGGTCTGTAGTGCCTTGCTTTTCCTTACAGTCTTTCTTAAATAATGGCACAAAATCAGTCATCCTACAGTCTTACCCATGGCTATTGATGATACAAATACCTCTGCTAGGGTCCCTGCAATTCATTTTCAGTTTCCCCCAATGTCCTGGGATACACTTGCTCAGGTCCTGGGGATTTACCTATCTTTATGCTTTTTAAAACCTCTAGTACCTTGTCTTCTGTAATTTGCACTCTTTTCAAGACTTCAATATTTATTTCCCCAAGTTCCCTAGCTTCCAGGCCTTTCTCCACAGTAAATACTGAGGAAAAATATTCATTTAGGATCTCATCCATCTCCTGTGTTTCCACACATGAATGGCCTCGTTGATCTTTAAGGGGCTCTATTCTCTCCCTAGTTGCTCTTTTGCCCTTAATAAACTTGTAAAAAAACATTCCTCAAATATCTTAAAAAACATCCAATCTGCCTTTAAATGCATCAAAGTTTTCCTCTCAAATACCTCTTCTGGTATAAGGTTGCACATTGTTACTTACTCTGAAATAAAGAAGTGTCTCCTTAATTTTTGCCTTTTTTATCTGGTGCCACTTTTCACCTCTAGTTTTGATTGCTTGCAATGAAATCCTAGCATTTCAGAGGGAAAAAAGAACTCAGTCTTCAGGTATTTATTTCGGTATAGATTGGTATACTTTGCAAATCTCTGGTGTTTTTGAACAATGAGCAATTGCTAATTTTAGTTGTTTTCCTCACAGCCACCTGCTAGTTCTAAAAGAGATCTCTTATGGGAGGCCAAGATAAGCATCAGTGTAATCTGTAGACCTTGTCAATAAAACAATAGGAATTCATCAGAATGGGGTATTGAGGTGTAAGAAAGACAATCTATCTACAACACTGATAACCCTTTGTTTATCATGAAGAAGTTGAAAGCACATTTAGTTACATGCTTTCAGTTGCAATACTATAGGACATTATAATAACAATGTAAGGGGCAGAAAAATAGGTAGGAACTGACTTCCATCACAAGCATCCTTTTTGATTTATTTTTCATTTTCTATAGAATGCATTTAGAAAGCAGACAAAGTGGTCACCAATGCACAATTTAGTGCTTAAGTAATAAGTTGAATTTATGTAGCACCTTTCAAGAAAGGTTCAAGTCATTTCACAATTACTTCTTGCCATAAATGTGAACAAATTTATAATCCCTTTGTATTTTTTTCTCTCTGCCTTTTCCCTCATCAGTGCCATATTTTGTTTCAGAAAGCTTCTGTGATGTTCTATGGTATTAAAAGGTGCAATCTAGTGCAGTCTGGTTTTGTTGGAAGCACTCTTGATTTTGAGTCATGATGGTCAGGGGTCAAATCCCACTCAAGGACCTGACTGCAATAGTTACAGATAACACTCCATTGCAGTACTATGAGAGTGATGAATTGCTGGAGATGCTGTCTTTAAATTAGATATTAAAATTAGGCCATACGTCTCCGTCCATATGAATATAAAAGATTCGATGGAAAAGCAGGCATAGTATCCATGGAAAAACTTATCTCTCAATCGTAATGATAAAACATGGGTGATCTTTTCTTTAATTCTATGTCTTGTGTACAAGTTTGCTGTGTGAAAATTGGCACTTCACAAATGTCTCTTGATGGTAAAGTGCTTTCTCAAAGTCCCGTAGTCCTTAAAAGTAATGTAAATACAAATATTTCTTTTCATCTGTGAATATAAATTGTTGTGCAGTATTTCCTAGGTGGTGAGAAGGGCACTACCTATGAGATTCTTCATGTATACTTGGACTCTCTCTGCCACTGCACACTGCCCTCGAAGCGACTGCATGGGTGGCGGTAGAGACTGTCAGACATCTCCTTCTGGAAAGTGTCCATGCAAAGGAATTCTGGAGAGAGATGCAGTAATTTCTGTTGAGGTTCATCCAAGCAGCTCAGTGACGCAGGTCTGTTCCCTGGGATGCATACTGAAACAAACAACCACGTGATGAAGGAGCGACGCTCCGAAAGCCAGTGTGCTTCCAATTAAACCTGTTGGACTATAACCTGGTGTTGTGTGATTTTTAACTTTGAAACAAGCAAGACCATCAACTGAGTGAAAGTCGCTCTTTGGTCTGCCTGAAACTTGTTGGCCTTCAGTGTGAAGAGTTGACCTCAACCAAGTGCTGCAGTCTGGCACTTTCCAAGTTCCATGACTTTGTACTAAGGGACACACTAAAGCTTGGGCAGCTGCCATCAAGCTACATGAGGGAAGACCACCGTCTAAAATTCTTCTGCCAAAGTACAATGACAATCCATTCAGTTATTTGACCCTTCCGCTGCCTCAAAGACATGCAAATAGTATTTTGCATCAGTGAGAAATACCCTGGGTTTGCTATGACGACAGAAAATCAAACCCCAATGTCTGTTTGTACTCCATATGGAAAGAGTGTACGGAACCTAACTGCTTTATTGACTGTGTATGTGCATAATATTTTATTTTAATAAAGCATAGTTTTGCAATTTAAAAAGTTCATTAAGTAGAGGTTATTTAAGTAATTCTTTAATAATAGAGTTAGGAGTGACTTTCTGATTCATTAGTTGTGTTACATTGTCCCTGGGTCTGCGTAGGCTGGCCCACCCAGACTTGCCCAAATTGATGCCCTTATGTGATCGCTTATTAGGGGTTTAGTGCCTAGCCACAACTTTCAGCCTAGCAGGAGGAGTTCAGCAGCACAGGAAGGCCTGTAATTTCACTGTGGTCAGATTTTGGTCGAAAGTGAAGAGAGCATTTCCATAATTTGTAGCTTTTCTCGATTGTGTGCCCCTTCCAGTAAGGGGGGTCCATGAGGGCGCTCTCCCTCTCACTGACCTGCCACCAACACTCACCCCTCCCCTTTTACCATTGCCCCAGGACTCGTCGCCCCTATCTTACTTGGTTCTGGACTTTGGCACCTCGATCCTGGGAACTGCATATAAGGACCTTCCAGTTTGTTATGGTTTCTGGCACAGATGGGATAAGAGAACTGCTAGCTAATCAGATAGGCTTGCAAAATTCTGATTGGGGTTTATCCTTAGTCAGAAGTGAGAGTCCCATTGACCTGCTGCTAAATGGTTGCAGGGCGGCCAGTATTGATCACAGCAGCTTATTCGTTGGCAGACAGGGAAACAATGCCAATCTCAAAATCTCATCCTTGAGATCTGCTCCCAGCAGGTTACTAGCATGTAGGAAAAGCAATGATAAAGAGAACAATTAGAAGTCATGTCTGATTTTCATTACCCTATGCATGAAATGTGATGTTTGCAGACCTCCCTGGAGCCGGCCTGAACGTTGTTGGTTTATTTGAATTGTTGGACTACTCTTTTGGAGAAATAAGCTATCCTTTTTACAATAGTCTTAGGACACCTTTGGGAAAGGTAAATTGCCTTCAAGAGATTTGGGATGACCTTTGAAATTGCTAAAAACAGACATGAATGGGAATACAAAACGTATACACACCTTAACTAGTCAGCCCATTGGAACTGTCAACATACCTGTCAAAAGGAACCAACAAAAGCATCAAAGCATTTAAAGCTCCTGTTTTTTAAAATTTGGAAATATTTTCTATAGTGTTAAAACCATTGCTTGTTACTTTTCACTCTTTGTTGAGGTTAACCATTACTGTGTCAGGGCTGCTGACTGATTTCACAAATGTCCACTATCATAGTAGTATGCTTACCATTTCACGGTTTGATTGACATCTCCAAATGGTTATAGAATCTTTGAAGGACAACAATGAAATCAATTTTAAAATGTTTTAAAAGGGATTACGTATGTTCATAAAGAGTTATGTAGTTTAAAGATTTTAAACATAGTAGATGTTTAGTTTTGCGAGTAAGAATGCTTAAGAAAACAGAAGTTGCAATAGACACTACTGAAATCTATATTATTTCATCTTAACATTGGTCTTGAAGCCTGCACATGATGGATCTTGGCTGATTTGGACTGGCAGATGAAAGGACAAAGTATCATAGATGGTGATGTATGTTCTTCAGAATATATTTTTCAACTGAGCTTTGTGTCATCTACAATTTACATTTGGTCCCCACAGCCAAATCTTTGACATTGTTGCGAATGGCTTGGACTGATGAACTGATCCTTGTGGCACCTGCAAAACTGTCTCTTGTTGTTAACTTGAGAATGACCTACTTTATTCCTAATTTGCTTTCTCTCCATTAACCAATCACCTATCTCCATGAGCATGTGGTGATGGAAAAGCACAGCAGGTCAGGCAGCATCTAAGGAACAGGACAGTTGACATTTTGGGCAAAAGCCCTTCCTGCAAAAGCCTTTTCCAGCACCACACTCTCAACTCTAATTTTCAGCATCTGCAGTCCTCACTTTTGCCTGTCTCCATGAGTATATTACTGTCTATCCTATATGCACTAATCTTCTTTCCTAACCTCCCTTGTGAGACATTATTGAATGTCTTCAGAAAATCCAAATACACCACATCCACATCTTTCACATTATCTACTCTGCTAGCAACATCAGCAAAGTCAAACAGATTTGTTGAAAATGATTTCACTTTCAAAAACCTATGTTGACATTGCTCAATCAGATCATTATTTTCTGAGCCTATGCTCGAAACATCGACTCTCTGCTCCTTGGATGCTGCCTGACCTGCTGTGCTTTTCCAGCACCACGTGTTTTAACTCAGTGTTTTCTGTGTCCAGTTACCATATCCTTTAATAGATTCTAGTAATTTATTTGTTATTAATATCAGACTAACAGATCTTTAGTTCTCTATTGTGTTGACCAAATGGATGTTGGGGTCCTTGAACATAAGTCACTTAAAGCTAACATGCAGTTGCAACAACCATTTACGAAGTCAAATGGTATGTTGACCTTTATTATTAGAAGATTTGAATACAAGAGCAAAGATGTCTTGTTGTAACTGCATGCAGACTTGGTGTGACTGCATCTGGAGCTTTTTTGAAATTCCGTTTGCCTCATTTATGGAAGGATGTGCTTTCCAATAGAGGGATTGCAGTGAATGTTCATCAGATTAATTCCTCGGATGATGGGACTGTCCAATGAGGAGATTTCAAGGAGACTGAGTCTGTATTCTTTGGAAGTTAGTAAGGATAGAAGGTGAGCTAAATGAAGCTTAGAAAATGCTTAAAGGATGAGGTAGATGCAGCAAAGTTATTTCTCTCCTATGGGAAGTGTTCAGAGAAGGAGAGGGCTAATGATTTAGCACAGAGATGAGGAGGAAATTCTTCACTATGAGTATGATGAATCTTTAGAATTCTCCACCATAGATGGCTGTGAAAGTTCAGACATTGAGTATGTTCAGAGATTGATAGATTACTAGGTATTAATGGCAGGGGGATGGGAACCAGAGCTACAGATCAGAGGAGTGGGTAGTTGTTGAATGGGCAGAAATAGAATGCAGAGAGTCTGTCAGGAAGGACATGCAGTTGACAGGGCAAAGGGATGGATTAAAGTGTGTCTGTTTCAGTGCAAGGAATGTCAGGAATAAGAGTGATGAACTTAGAGCATGGATCAGTACTTGGAACAACAATGTGGTGGCCATAATAGAGACATGGATTTCACAGGGGCAGGAATGGTTGCTGGATGTTCCAGGGTTTGTATTTTTTAAAAAGAACAAGGAGTTGGGTATAAGAGGTGGGGGACTAGCATTGTTAATTAGAGAGTGTATCACAGCTGCAGAAAAGAAGGTTATTGGGGAGGGTTTGTCTACTGAGTAAGTATGGGTAGAAGTTAGTAACAGGAAAGGAGCAGTCACTTTATTGGATGTTTTCTATAGAGTCCCCAATAGCAGCAGAGAGATGGAAGAGCAGATTGGACAGTAGATCTTGGAAAAGTGCAGAAGCAACAGTGTTGTTGTTATGGGTGACTTCAACTTCCCAATATTGATTGATACCTCCTTAGTGGAGATGTGTCAGACGTTGTCCAGGAAAGATTCCTGATTCAATATGTAGATAGGCCGACTGGGGGTGAGGCCATATTGAAATAGGTGCTAGTTAATGAGCCAGGCCAGGTGTCAGATCTCTCGGTGGGAGAACATTTCGGTGACAGTAACCACAACTGCCTCACCTTTACCATAGATATGAAGAGGGATAGAACAGACAGTATGGGAAGATATTTAATTGGAGGAGGGGAAATTATATCACTTTTAGACAGGAGCTGTGGAGTATAAATTGGGAACAATTGTTCTACAGGAAATGCACAACAGACATGTAGAGGCTATTTAAGGAGCTCTTGTTGAGAGTGTTGGACACCTTTGTCCCACTGAGACAGGCAAGGAAAGGTAAGATGAAGGAGCTTTGGATGACGAGAAGAGGATTACAGGGTAGCTAGGAAAGAACTCAAAAATGGACTGAGGAGAGTTAGGACAGGGCACAAAAAAACCTTGACAGGAAGTATTAAGGAAAATCCAAAGATGCTCTACACTTACGTGAGGGGTAAGAGAATGATTAGAGAGTGGGTAAGTCTGATCAGGGATAGTGGAGCAAACTTGTGTCTGGAGTCTGAAGAGGTAGGGGAGGCCCTAAATGAGTTTTTTGCTTCAGTATTCACTAGAGAGTGGGAGCTTGTTGATAGTGAGAACACCGTGAACCAGGTTAATTGGCTTGAACAGATTGATATTAAGAAAATGGGTATGATGGAAATTCTGGGAAGCATCAAGGTAGATAAGTCTCCAGGGCCAGACCAGATCTATCCAAGGTTACTACGGGAAATGAGGAATGAGATTACTGTGCCTCTGGCAATGATCTTTGCATCCTCACTCTCCATGGGAGTAGTACCGGATGATTGGAGGAAGGCAAATGTTGTTCTTCTGTTCAAGAAAGGGAATCGGGAAATCCCTGGGAATTATAGACCAGTCAATATTATGTCTGTGGTAAGCGAGGTACTGAAAATTATTCTGAGAGATAGGACTTATGACTATTTGGAAAAACCTAGTTTGATTAAAGATAGTCAGCATGGCTTTATGAGGGGCAGGACCTGCCTCACAAGCCTGAGAGAGGTCTTTGAGAATGTGATGAGCAGGTTGATGAAGGTTGAGCAGTGGATGCAGTGTATATGGATTTCAGTAAGGCATTTGATAAGGTTCCCCATGGTTGGCTCATTCAGAAAGTTAGGAGGCATGGGAAACAGGGAAGTTTACCAGTCGGGATACAGAATTGGCTGGCCGAAAGAAGACAGAGAGTGGTAGTGGACAAAAACTATTCCACCAGGAGGTCTGTGACCAGTGGTGTTCTGCAGGGATCTATTCTTAGGCCTCTGCTCTTTTTAGTTTTTATGAATGACTTGGTTGAAGAAATGGAAGGGTGGGTTATTAAGTTTGCTGATGACATAAAGGTCGGTGTTGTTGTAGATAGTGTTGAGGGTTGTTGCAGGTTACAACAAGACATAGACAGGATGCAGAGCTGGGCTGAGAGGTGGCAGATGGAGTTCAACTTGGATAAATGTGAAGTGATTCATTTTGGAAGACTGAATTTGAATGCTGAATACAAGGTTAAAGACAGGATTCTTGGCAGAGTGGAGGAACAATGAGGTCTTAAGGTCAATGTGCAGAGATCCTTCAAAGTTGCCACCCAAGTTGGTAGGGTTATTAAGAAGGCATATGGTGTTTTTCCTTTCATCAGCAGGGGAATTGAGTTTAAGAGCAGCGAGGATTTGCTACAGCTCTATAAAACCCTGGTTAGACCACACTTGAAATATTGCGTCCAGTTCTGTTCGCCTCATTATAGGAAGGATGTAGATGCTTTAGAGAGGGTGCAAAGGAGATTTACCAGGATACTACCTGGTTTGGAGCATTTGTCTTATGAGGAAAGGTTGAGTGAGCTAGGACATTTCACACTGGAGAGAAGAAGGAATAGTGGTGACTTGATAGAGGTAATGAGAGACATAGATAGAGTAGATAGCCAGAGACTTTTCCCCAGAGCACAAATGGGTGTAACAAGGGCTCATAATTTTAAGGTGATTAGAAGAAGGTGTAGGGGAGACGTCAGAGGTAGGTTGTTTGCACAGAGAGTAGTGGGTGCATGGAATGCATTGCCAGCAGTGGTAGTAGAGTCAGATACATTAGGGACAATAAAGTGATTGCTAGACAAGTACATGGGCGACTGTAAATTGAGGGGTGTGTAGGTTAGGTTGATCTTAGATTAAGTTAAATGCTCAGCACAACATTGTGGACCAAAGCGCCTGTACTGTGCTGTACTGTTCAATGTTTTATGTTCTATGTAATGACAATGGGAGAATACAGTTATGTAATGGTAAAATAGTATTGCGGTACAAGATCTACTGAGATCTAGAATGGCAGAGCAGGCCCAAATATATGAACACACAACATACAAACAAAGAGCAGGAGTAGGCCATTTAGCCTTTTGAGCCTGCTCCGCCACTTAATAAGATCATGATTGATATGATTATAACCTTAAGTCCGCATCCCTGCCTACTCCCCGATAACAATTCACTCTCTTGCTTATGAAAACTCTATTTCCTTCCACCTTAAAAATATTCAAGGACTCTGCTTCCATTGCACTTTATGAATAAGAGTTCCAAAGATTCTCAACCTTCTGAGAGAAAAAAAATCTCATCACTGTTTTAATTTGTTGACTCTTTATTTTTAGGCAGTCACCCCTCATTCTAGATTCTTCCAAAAGTGGTAGCATGCTCTCCATGTCTACCATGTCAGGACACCACAGGATCTTATATGTTTCAATCAAGTCATCTCTTACTCTACTTAACTATCCAACCTTTCATCAAAAGACAACCTGCCCACTCCGGATATTACTCTGGTAAATCTTCTCTGAGCAGCTTCAAATCATTGAGATCCTTCATTTAATTAAATAGGTTTTCCACCTCCGTCAGCAAGTTGGATGATGGATTCCAGGCAGCCAGCATCCTCAGGTTGAAACACTTTCTTCATATCCTCTCTAATCCTTCTATCAATCACCTTAAATCTGTACCCCCTAGTAATTGACCTCGTTGTTAGGGTCTTTCTTGTTCAATTGATCCAAGAACCTTGTTATTTTATACAGATTGTTATTGTATTACGTCATCAGTCAGCCTAGTTAATGTTTCCTCAGAAATGCCATTTCCAAGTCTTGACAACATTCTTGTAAGGTAAAACAAGGACTGCAGATGCTGGAAGCCAGAGTCTAGATTAGAGTGGTGCTGGAAAAGCACAGCAGGTCAGGCAGTATCCAAGGAGCAGGTACATTGACATTTTGGGCAAAAACCTTTCAACAGGAAGTCTGATTTGTAAGTCTGCTCTGTACTTTTTTGAGATCAGTTTTGTCCTTCCTGTAATGTGGTGACCACGCTGTACACAAATCTCCAGCTGGGGTCTAGCCAGTATCTTATTTTGTTCCAGCATTACTCCCTGCTCTTGCATTCTGTACCAAACCCAATGAAGGAAAGCATCCAAAAGGCCTTCTTTACCACCTTAGCTACCTGTTCTGTCAACTCATGGACCTTAAGACATGTACTGCAATATCTCTTAATATTCTCCAATTTATTGTGCTTTTTCTGGCTTTGTTTGCACTCCCCAAATTCATAGCGTTTCACTTCTCCAAACTGAATTCCATTTGCTATTCTTCTGCCTACTCAACCAAACAATTGAAATTACTAAGCAGTTATTAGTAATATCTTCACTATCAACTACCTGCAGGCTTCTGCTGTTTTCCATTCGCAAAATGTCCTTTGAGCATTATCCTTTGTTTCTTTCACTGAGCTAATTTTGTATTCAACTCAGCACGTTTCCCTGTGTCCTATAGGTTGTATTTTGTTTGACCAGGCTACCATGTAACATCTTGTCAAAACCTGTACGATAATTCTTATAGATGGCATTCACTGCATGATCCTTATCAACCTTTTTCATCACTTCTTCAAAAAATTCACTTAGTAAGACATGACCTTCCCTTAACAAAAACATGTTAACTACCCATGATTGGGCCTTGTTTTTCTAAGTAAAAGTTAATCCTATCACTCACATTGATTGTTCTATTTTTCCCACTGCTTCAGTCAGATTGGTCATCTTATATTTATTTGATCTAACCTTTGCATCCTTTTTGTATAATGGCAGAGTGTCCACAAAGCTCCAATTCTTTGGTACTACACCTCAATTTGGTGAGGACTGGAAATTGGTCCTCAGAATAATATATATCAATTCTTTACCTATCAATTCTTTATCTATCTGCCCTGCACCTTTAGGGAAATGTGAACATGCACTGCAAGGTCTTCCACTTCCATTATCCCTCTGAACATCCTCCTATTTATTGTGTACCCCTTGCTTTGTTTGGCCTCCCCATACATTTTTGTTCCTGTATCTTGTGAGGATTGGAAAATGATCTGCAGATTATCCTGTATGCTTTTTCTGTCCAGAGCATTTTCACATTCTAGGTTACTGAGTCTAGGTTATCCTCTCTATTGTGCTAATATCATCATTATATAATGGTCTACCCTCTTCCTTTTCCTAGCTCCTATGCTTCCTGATTGTCATTTACTCTTCAATATTCAGATACAAAGTAATTTCACCTTGCAGACATGTCTCTGTGATAGCTACTACATTATATTTATGTATTACTCTTTATATTCTCAGTTTGTCCGAGTGGGATTCTTTTGTCATAGAGTCATCAAGATATACAGCATGGAAACAGACCCTTCTTCAGTCCAACTCATCCATGCTGACCAGGTATGCCAATCTAATCCAGTCCCATTTGCCTGCACTTGGCCCATATCCCTCTAAAGCCTTCCTATTCAGATACCCATCCAAATGCCTCCTAAATGTTGCAATTGTACCAGCCTCTACCACTTCCTCTAGCAGCTCATTCCATACACACACTACCCTCTGTGTGAAAATGTTGCTCCTTAGGTCTCTTTTATATTTTTCCCTTCTCACCCTAACCTATGGCCTTTAGTTCTGGACTCCCCCACTTCAGGGAAGAGACTTTGTCTATTCATCCTATCCATGCCCCTCATGATTTTATAAATCTCTATAAGGTCACCCCTCAGCCTCCAAAGCTCCAGGGAAAACAGCCCCAGCCTATTCAACCTCTCCCTTTAGCTCAGATCCTCCAACCCTGGCAACATCCTTGTAAATCTTTTCTGAACCTTTTCAAGTTTCACAACATCCTTCAGATAGGAAAGAGACCAGAATTGCACCAATATTCCAAAAGTATCCTAACCAACGTCCTGTACAGCCGCAACATGACCTCCCAACTCCTGTACTTAATACTCTGACCATTAAAGGAAAGCATACCAAACGCTTTCTTCACTATCCTATCTACCTGCAACTCCACTTTCAAGGAGCTATGAACCTGCATACCCCAAGATGTCTTTGTTCAGCAACATTCCCTAGGGCCTTACCATTAAGTGTATAAGTCCTGCTAAGATTTACTTATCCAAAATGTAGTAACTTGCATTTATCTAAATTAAACTGCATCTGCCACTCCTCAGCCCATTGGCCCATCTGATCAAGATCCCTTTGTAATCTGAGATAACCTTCTTTGCTGTCCACTATACTTCCAATTTTGGTGTCATCTGCAAACTTACTAAATTATGCTCACATCCAAATTATTTATACAAATGACAAAACGTAGTGGACCCAGCACCAATCCTTGTGGCACTCCACTGGTCACAGACCTCCAGTCTAAAAAACAACTTTCCATCACCACTCTCTGTCTTCTACCTTTGAGCCATTCTTTTATCCTTTATTTGTATTCTCCAGCTTTTTCTGTTATTTTACTGTTAGATTTGTATTATCTTTGTCTGTTATTATTTGCTTATCATTTCCTGCAATCATATCTCTCACTTTTCTTGTCCACACTCTGGGATTTACCACAGCTTCCCAAATTTAATTTCTCCTTTCCATTATTTAGTTTAAACTTCTATCTAATTCCCTACTTATGCAGCTCACTTGTAGACCAGTCCCAGAAAAGACTGTCCCAAAAATACATATCCCATTTGCTCAGCACTGTGCCAGTGCCCCAAGCACTGGAACCCACTTCTCCTGTACCACTCTTTCTCCCATACCAGCATCCATCTCTTTAATCTGATTTTTCCTATGCTAATTTTCACATGGAACAGATAATAATACAAAGATTATCTTTGAGGTTCTGCTACTTAACTTGGCGTCTAGCTCCTCACAGTGACTGTGTCGAACCTCCATATTTGACCTGTCTATGTTGTTTGCGCCCACATGACCCTGATGACTGGATCCACTCCTTCCACGTGCAAGTTCCTTTCCAGCTCTGAGCAAATATTCTGAACCCTGGCACAGGGCAGGCCATGTAACTCTCCACACTTGTTGCTGCAGTGTTGAGGGGCTGAAAGCCCTAACTCTACTCTTATACTCCCAACATTGGAAACTATTGCAAATACCTGTAAGTCCTAGAATCATAGTGGACAGGGTGTCATCTTTGCTTCAATTATTTGGATTTTGCAGATGTTGTGATTCTATCTTTTATTTCTGTGCTGGATTGTTAAATAGACTGTTTCCATAAACAGGATACCAAGTGAACTGTTGAGATGGGCTCTCAAATAAATTGAGGCTGAACAGGCTGGGGCTGTTTTCCCTGAGCGTCGGAGGTGGAGGGGTGACCTTATAGAGGTTTACAAAATTATGAGGGGCATGGATACGGTAAATAGGCAAAGTCTTTTCCCTGGGGTCGGGGAATCCAGAACTAGAGGGCATAGGTTTAGGGTGAGAGGGGAAAGATATAAAAGAGACCTAAGGGACAACTTTTTCAGGCAGAGGGTGGTACGTGTATGGAATGAGCTGCCAGAGGATGTGGTGGAGGCTGGTACAACTGCAATATTTAAGAGGCATTTGGATGGGTATATGAATAGGAAGGGTTTGGAGGGATATGGGCTGGGTGCTGGCAGGTGGGAATAGTTTGGGATAGGATATCTGGTCGGCATGGACAGGTTGGACCGAAGGGTCAGTTTCCATGCTGTACATCTCTATGACTCTATGACTCAAAACAAGTGTTTATTATTACAAATAAGATTTTTAAAAAATGTGTATTTCAAGACCTTCATCTGATTAATAGATTTGGTTGGCACAATTTTGATTCCGATGCAGCACAGTTTAATTCATGCACATTCACTTTTATAAACAAACTTTATCTCTCTTTTGGGATAAAGGCAATTTAATGCAATTGACTGCAAAGTTGTTCTGTGCAGTAAAGACCAATTGACCATTGGGTAAACTGAATTGATTTTATGCATTTCAATATATTGATGCATGAAGCCTATTTGCATTCTTCTTAGGAAATCGTGTTAGGTCAGGAAAATTGAATAATGTAGCGTCAGCTATATGGCCCAGCTTGTAGAATGTGTGCGCCCATTGAATTCCCAACCTAAGCCATGTCAGTTAGTGGAGTCATCAGACTGAGTGGAAGGAGGAAAAATGCATGCCATTCAAATTTTCCTCATCTACCCTGCCACAGCTGAATAACAGAACAGTCTGAGGTTGAAAGACCTTACCAGCTTATCAGTTACAGAAAGTGCATCGTCCAAGAAATGCAAGAACAGAGAAATAATGAAACAAGTATGTTCCAGTTAAAGGCCTGGACTCATGCACATTGCAGTGAATGACACTACATGTTCTTTCTAAATCCAATTGGTACAATCTCCTCTTTCTTTCGCGTATATTGCAAAGTTGCTGCAGAACAATCAGGTGTGTGTTCTGATTGTTTTGTAAACCCTGGCCACCTTGCAAATTACTAAAGGCTTCTCTAAAGTCTCCGAGGCACATTGCTGATATGAGTGTTTGCTCTTTTGCAAATGCAGATTATGGGTTTTTTGTTATTCTTTCATGGGCTGTTGGTATTGATGCCTAGTCCAGCATTTGCCTCCATCCTTTGGTTTCCCTGTGATGATATCACAGTGCTGATGGGAAGGGAGATCCCAGATTTTACCCAGTGATGATGAAGGAATAGTGATGTGTGGGGAGGTGGTGGCATCGTAGTAATATCACTGGGCTTGCAATTCAGAAACACAGCCCAATGTCCTGGGGACATGCATTTGAACCTCACATGAGCAGGTGAGAACATTTGAATTCAATGAAAATATGGCATCGTAAAATCACTGACAATTGTCACAAAGTATGTCTGGTTCATTAATATCCCTTAGGGAAGGAACTCTGTCATCCTTACTGTTGACCCATGGGTGACTCCAGACCCATAGCAATGTGGTTGACTTTGAACTATTCTTTGTGCAATTAGGGATAGGCAATAAATTCTAGCCTAGCCCATGAATTTATATAAATTATTTGGATATGAACAGAGGAAGTATAGATAATAAGTTTGCAGATGACACCAAACTTGGTGATGTAGTGGACAGCGAAGATGTTTACCTCAGATTACAATGGATTCTTGACCAGATGGGCCAATGGGCTGAGGAGTGGCAGATGAATTTAGATAAATGCGAGGCGCTGTATTTTGGAAAAGCAAATCTTAGCTGGACTTTTACAATTAATGGTAAGGTCCTAGGGAGTGTTGCTAAACAAAGAACCCTTGGAGTGCAGGTTCATAGCTTCTTGAAAGTGGAGTTGCAGGTAGATAGGATAGTGAAGAAAGCATTTGGTATGCTTTCCCTTAATGGTCAGAGTATTGAGTACAGGAGTTGGGAGGTCATGTTGCGGCTGTAAGGACGTTGGTTAAGCAACATTTGGAATATTCATTAGCTTCTGGTCTCCTTCCTATTGGAAGGATGTTGTGAAACATGAAAGGGTTAAGAAAAGAGTTACAAGGATGCTGCCAGGTTTGGAAGATTTGAGCTATATCGAGAGGCTGAATAGGTTGGGACTGTTTTCCCTGGAGCATTGGAGGCTGAGGGGTGACCTTATAGAGGTTTGTAAAATTATGAGGGGCATAGTAAATAGACCACCCTGGAGTGGTGGAGTCAAGAACTAGAGGGCATAGGTTTAGGGTGAGAGGGGAAAAATATAAAAGGGACCTAAGGGGCAACTTTTTCACTCAGAGGGTGGTACGTGTATGAAATGAGCTGCCAGAGGATGTGGTGGAGGCTGGTACACTTGTGACATTTAGAAGGCATTTGGATGGGTATATGAATAGAAAGACTTCAGAGGGATATGGGCCAAGTGCTGGCAAATGGGACTAGATTGGGTTGGGTTATCTGGTCAGCATGGACAAGTTGGACTGAAGGGTTTGCTTCCATGGTGTATGACTTTGACTCTGTGAATGAATTTTTAAAACCTTCCATCATGTTTTTCTCATGATTGTTGGTTTAAAAGTTCACATCAAAGGAACCTTAATGAATTGTTACAGTTGGTCTGCACTGTGCTTTGCTAGTGGAGGGAGTGAATATTTAGCTTGGTGGCTGGTGTGCTACTCAAGTGAGTTACTTGGATGGTGTGAGCATCTTGATGGCTTTGCAACCACAGTCATCCAGGCACATGGAAAATATTCAATCGCACTCCTGACTTGAGCCTTGTGGATAGTGGACAGGCTTTGAAGAGTGAGGAGATGAGTTACTTTCTCTAGAATTCCCAGTGTTTGACCAGTTCTTGTATCCACAGATTTTATGTGGTTTGCTTTGTTCAGTTCTGGTCAATGGTAACCCCCGGGATGTTGATAGTGAGGGATTCAGTGATGGTAATGCTATTGAATGTCATGGGGTGATTGTTAGAATTTCTCCCGTTGGAGGTGCTTACTACTTGGTATTTATGTAAATGTTACTTGAATCTCATCAACCCAACCCTGAATGTTGTCCAGATCTTATACCATATGGACAAGGACAGCTTCAGTATCTGAGGAGTTGTGAAATTGCTGAACATTGCATAATCATCACTGAACATCCCCACTTTTGACCTTCTAATGAAGAGAAGGTCAGGGATGAAGCAGTTGAAGATGGTTTAGCCAAGGACACTACCCTAAGGAACTCCTGCTGAGATGCCCTAGGACTGAGGTGATTGCACTACAGAAGTTTTTTTCAGATGACTGCAACAAAATTAGAGATCCTTAAATGCTGAGAGCACGATTGTCATTGGAAGGGGGCATTTAAATAATTTATTTAATTTATTATAGAGACATGATAGCTTTACCATGAATGTCATGAAATATCACAGGCAAAAATTATGGTTCATCATTATTTAGATTGAAAACACTAATATAGTAACCTGAACCATACTCACACCATCCAAAAAAAATTGATGTTAATTGAGGATTTATTCCAAGTCATAAATCTTGCCCTAGGATTCAGTTAAACTATTAAACCATTGTTTTTGTGGTTTATTACAATGCATGGATCCTTCAGTAAGATTACTGACTTGTAATCACTACCAGTTATCTATAATTCTCTGCAATAGCTAGCCAGAGTTATTTATAATTTATAGATTTTAATGAATTTTTTATCTAAAGTACACTCTATGTTTTGTTTTCATTTGTCATTGGCTAGTCGCCAACTTCTATGATGCAGAGCATTGTTTTAATATCAGCTTTGATTGTTGTAAGATCTCACATAATAGTTATCCCTTGTAAAGCATTCATAATGTGTTCTGAAAAGAATGATGTATTAAGTGAAAACATCAAACAAAAATCACTTCCCCATAAGAAACCATCATTTGTACTAAAAATGGTTTACATTCCGAACCTGTAATTATTACATTCATATCCCATTGGCTACCGTAAAGGTATACTGATGAATGGGGATTATGGAATGCTTGGCATAAAACCTAAACCACTAATACTTGAGAGAAGCTTGTCAGTGAGACAGGGTCACGTAAAAGATCTAATCAAGAGGAGACCACATCAAGGGGAGAGGAGGGAGAGTCATATGAAAGATCTGATCAAGAGTAGGGGAGAAGGATATTTGGAGGGGATAGGAGACAAAGAGTCATTTAACAACGTAATTAAGGAAATACAAAATCAGGCGTGGGTGGTGGTGGCAAGATGATAAGAGTTAATCCAAGATGAACTATTTTTAACTGCATTGGGGCGGCACGGTGGCTCAGTGGTTAACACTGCTGCCTCACAGCACCAGGGTCCCAGGTTTGATTCCAGCCTCGGGAACTGTCTGTGTGGCGTTTGCACATTCTCCCTGTGTCTGCGTGGGTTTCCTCTGTGTGCTCCGGTTTCGTCCCACAATCCAAAGATGTGCAGGCCAGGTGAATTGGCCATGCTAAATTGCCCATAGTGTTAGGTGCATTAGTCAGAGGGAAATGGGTCTGGGTGGGTTACTCTTCAGAGGGTCGGTGTGGGCTGGTTAGGCCGAAGGTTAGATTGTCGGCAATCTAACCTAACATATTTACTGCTCAAGCTGACAGAGATCCTACAAACTTCTGTAAAATTAAGACATCCCCTTGTGTACTTGTATCTAATGAATAAAACATAGAAAAGTACAGCACAGAACAGCCCTTTGGCCCACGATGTTGTGCCAAGATTTAATCCTAATGTAAAATATAGTAACAACCTACGCACCCCTCAACTCACTGCTATCCATGTGCATGTCCAGCAGTCGCTCAAATGTCCCCAATGACTCTGCTTCCACCACCACCACTGGTAATGCATTCCATGCATTCATAACTCTCTGTGTAAAAAACCTACCTCTGATGTCTCATTTGTACCTACCTCCTAATATCTTCAAACTATGACTTCTCATACCAATGAATCCTGCCCTGGGGAAAAATCTCTGGCTATTGACTCTATCTATTCCTCTCATTATTTTGTACACCTCTATCAGGTCTCCTCTCTTCCTCCTTCTCTCCAGAGAGAAAAGTCGAGCCTCGAACAAGAGATCTGACTCTCAAGGTCTTTTAGGTATCAGGGCAAGCACTCACACATAAGTATGATATTGAAAATCAGATATACTGTGTTGGGACTGCAGCAAAGAGGAGACCAATCCTTGGGTGAGTTCCATTGTTTTCCCAGTAAGGTAAGCTCTATTTCACAGTTACATGACTGGAAAAATCCATGAGACTCAAGTCCTGAATGATCAAAGTGCATGTTATACGAGAGATGCAATTTGAGAGGACCAAGAAGAGAACTGAGCTGAGAAAGCCACAAGCAGAGCTAAGAGTAACCAGGGAAGATCAGAACTCTTGCAGGTAGGCCAGAATCTCCATGGGTTAGATCTGAGCTGTTGTGTGTCTGAGATCAGAATCACTGTAGAGTCCAAGGCAAAAAAAAAGTCATAAGCATTGTAGTAAATGAAATAGAGATAGTGCTAAGTTGAAAAGTAGATTGATGTCAGAAGACAATACCTCTGAATAGGATGCTGAGTTGATTACTAAATTCCTGGTTGACATAAGAAAGGTAGGGAGTATTAAGTAACAATGATCACAATTAATTCATACATGGGATTGTGGCGGTGAGTCCTTAAACATCCCCAAAAGCAGAAATAAGTTAATGGTAAATCCATTTTGTGTGTGTGTGTGTGTGTGTGTGTGTGTATGTGTGTGTGTGTGTATGTGTGTTGTATGAGTGTCTGTGTTTGTGTGTGTGTATGTGCGTGGGTATATGTGAGTATGTGTGTGTGTATGGATGTGGACATGGGTGTTGGGGGGGTGTGTATGTGGGGGGTGTGTATGTGTGTGGGCGTGGGTGTTGTTGGGGGGGTGTATGTGGGGGGGTGTATATACATGTGTGTGTGTGAGTTTATTTTATGAAAACACCCTTTTCGAAGTCTTGGTGTGTTTTCAACCTATCGAGAGGCTAATGTTGCTAAAATGTTTCAGAACAAAGTTGCATGATTCCCTTCCTTCAAAAGCACATGCTATTATTTTTAAAAATGCATGATACTTATATGTTTGATTTTGTGACTTTATGATTTGGAATAAAGGGAAGAAAAGTGGAACATGAAGGTTGATAGTAAGCATGTATTTGGAGAGCTTGATTATAAAATCACCTGCAGTGGGTGAGGATATGCATTACCTCAAGGGAAGTCGTATACAACATGAAAAGATAATTAAGCACCTCATAGGGGCAGCTGAACTGCAAAAGGAAATTGCAGTAGTTAAAGCTGAAGATCATTATTGCAGTTCAGCAGGGAAATGCTTGGGCAGACTCTCTGTACGGTTAGTTACATGCAAGTATCTAAGAATCTGATGGAGGAGTAATGGTCTCCGTACTGAAGAACGTAAAAGCTAAAAAGTACTTGACACTAAGTGTGATTGGATATGACACACTGGAAACAGTGAAAGTTAAAGGGTGCTTGTCAAACTGGGTGCAAAATACTTGAATGCAGTAAAAAAATTGAAAGAACTGTGGATGCTGGAAATCTGAAACAAAAATAGGAATTACTGGAAAATCTCAGCAGGTCTGTGGCAGCATCTGCAGAGAGAAATCAGAGCTAATGTTTTGCATCTAGTGACCCTTCTTCTGAAGGGAAGAAGGTTGTGAAGAAAGATCGCTGGATCCAAAATATTAACTGTGTTTTCTCTCCACAGATGCTGCCAGACCTACTGACATTTTTCAGCATTTTCTGTTTTTTGTTACCTGGTTAAAATACTAGACAGTCAGAAGAATTGCACTGGGGCCCGGAGTAGTCATTCATTAAATTTGCTACAGATAAACATAAAAAACAGTCCAGAAAGCACGACAGAAGAGACAAAAGAAGATAAAAGGGAAGATAGAGCTGGATCATTAATGAGTGTAGGACTTCTTCTTGCATGCTTGCATCAAATAAAGATCACTTATTTTGAACATGACAGCTGAGTCCTGAGTTTTGCGGTAATAGGGCAAGGCCTCAGCATTACAGCTGTAATGAAACTAATTAGCCCAAAAATGATTTCTCAGCTGACTAGTCTTACTAACTTACTACTCTTAGTGCCTCTTTACTATTTCTACATACCTCCCATTTGCCAATTCCTGCTCACGGCCCATCTCGCTCCCTCCCACTCACTAGTTCTCACTTACACTTTCCTGTTCACTGCTTTCCTCTCTTTTCTCTCCACCACTGTCCTCTATTTTCATCATCATTATTCTCTCCCTCATCCTACTGCTTCCCTCTCTTGAATCCCCTTTCCCTCACCCCTCTTACTGTTTCGCTCAATCCCTCCAGCTCTCTGCTCTTTCACAAGCCCCTTGACGTTTCCCTGTCACTGCCTCCCTCCAGAGTTGGGAGAGATGTAAAAGGAAGGAGTGAGGTGGAGGAGATTTGTGAGGAAATTGCAGATTGTGAAGCATTATATCATATGCAACGAAACCACGTACCATAACTATCATCTGGCCCATTTTCCACTTTGCCCAGGGAACCAAAATGGACTGGCTATGATATACAAGTCTGAGACAATGAAATGTAAAATGTACAGACATTGCTTTTCCCCAGAATGGTCACCTCCACTTGTGCCTTCATTAAGGTGTGCATAGACCCTTGGTATGCAAACATTATTGTCACTGCGTAATGCGATCTCTCCTCAATGTTGTGAATGATGCTGCAACTGGATTACACCAGCTGTTCTTTGTGTGAACTTTTGTGCAGGAAAACACCTTTGAACACCAAGCAATTATCTGCATGTATCATTCCTGATATTCTGTGGTAAGAGGAAATTATGTCAGGATGCCTTCTCACCAGAACATTCAAACCAGCATTAGACACAAGGAGAAAGTTTCCCACATGCTTAGAGTTTCACATTTATTACAGTCCAAAGCAGACCTAACTTTAGGGAAAGTCATTCAGTGAAGCAGAGTTTTAGAAGCAGCACTGATGAATGCTGAAGGAAGAAGATCAAACTTGGCCAAGGAGATCTTCGGAATCCATTGCATTTTTAAGATAAAGAACCCCAAAAGACATATGCCTCACCAATGCAGCAGATAGGACAATTGACAGGCCTTACCAAAACCATGGATAAGAAATCGGGACAAACTATGGATGGCCATTAAAATGCTACCACACCCCCCACTCCAAAAGGGAGGGAAGAGAGAAACTCACCCACTTCTTGCCATTTCAGCAACTGAGTGCTGGGCAAATAGGTCCACCAAGGATTTTCTGGAAGTAAACTCCATTTGCTCAATTTGGGGAAATCGGAGGCACGGCTGGGGGCAAGGAGTGGCCTCTGAAAACCAGTCCTCTATCTTTTCCTCTAATACCTTTAATCTCTTGAACCCCATTCCACAACAAGATAAAAATTAAATTACCTACTAACCAGGAATTGAGCAGAAAGGTATTTCGGACCTTAATCCCATTCAAAAGCTATAAGGGATTCAAACTGGAAGGAGAAGGAGTAGTATAAAGGTAATATTGATGGACTTGCAGTGCAGAGCCAAGGACTAGCATTCTGGGATATGGGCTTGAATTTCACCACAGCAGATGGTGACATTTGAATTCAATAAATCTCAATGTTAACAAGTGTTTTTTTCATATAATGAGTATCGCTGACTAGATCAACATTTATTGCCCATCCCTAATTTCCCAAAGGGCTATTAAGAGTCAACGATATTCGTTTGGGTCTGAAGTCACATGTAGCCAGGCAAGGACAGTAGATTTCCTTCCTCAATGGACATTTGTGAACCAGATAGGATCTTACACCAATCAACTGTGGTTGCAAGGTTGCCATTAGATTAGCATTCTTATCCCAGATTTTTACTGAATT